>NW_016107596.1:2389321-2563947 GCF_001604975.1 Cebus imitator
CTCATCTCTGTGACTGCCGCAGCTACTCCAGTGCCATTACAATTTTGACCATCTTTCTGCCAAAAATGTTACCTTGTTTCCTCTGGTTCAATCACAACTTGTTTCCTACCTAGAGGCTGGGGCTAGATACACAGCAGGTGCCCAAGCATGTTCTCTGCCTTTGTATCCAAACATAAGTGTAGAAGGAGTGGATGAGTCCTGACCCAGGAAATCTTGTTCTTTCCTGGTTTCTGGGGTCCAGCCATGGATTTCCACAGCCACTTTTCCACATGCCCACTCAGCTAGCTTTTGTTATGTGCCAGCGGTGTCTGCCAGGTGTGCTGGGAGCTCAAAGATGGATGGACACTAAAGGGCATGAACGGTCAAGCCCCATGGAGGGATCAGCTGACTCTGCCTGGAGAGTGGGGTTAGCATAGGATTTACTCAGGAAGGGACCCCTGGAGTGGGGCTCTGAAAGGTGAATAGGAATCCACCAAGCAGAGAAGCAGAAGGCAGGGAATAGTCTGTGCTAAGGTATAACCAATGGTCCACACGGCAGCTCTGAGTTGGTGTTTTATTATTAAAACAAGATTATTTCCCCATGTAGATGTTTTAGTGGCTGGAATATTACTCTGTCTGATCCATCAGACACAGACATGCTCATCAGAGTAGAGGCTGAGGTTCTCATTAGCCAGAAAGGTCCCCAATTCAGTGTCAAAGACTTGTCACAAGTCAGCATGTGAAAGTCTCTTAGAAGCCATCTAGCCCAATCTCTTTAGTTTTCAGGTGGGGAAACTGAGGCCAAAGAGGAAAGAAGGTAGAGTAGGAACAGCTAATGGCAGACCTCATTACCAGGCTTGCCTGGTGCCCATCCACCTGTGGTGCAGGTGACCAGCCATGGGGCTGCATGCTGTGCGCACGATTGGAAGCTGCACACTCACCCCCTGGATATGTCACTATCTCTAGGACCCAACACAGTCCCCTGATTTCTCTAGCCTTAGTTTCCTTATTTGTGAAATGGAAATGGTCAATGGATCCTTTTGAGCTTAAAGCTGAAAAGCATCTTATGAACACTCATGTAATTCCATTGTGTTGTTGCTGCTGTTGGGTTCAGGGTAAACCTGAATGGCAGATCTTCTTGAAAGCTAAAGTCATCTGTTGGCATGGTTTGTGGGGTCAGGGGCCACCCTGCAGATAGCTCCAGAGGCAGTGAGAGGTTTCTGCTACAGGTTAGCCTTTTATTCTCTTTTGAAGTCTTCACGGGTACCCCCTTTGTTGCTACCCATCCGCCTTGCAAACTGAGACACTAAGACCCTCACTCCAAGTAATAAAGCTGTTCACCCTAATCACTTCCTCACACCCACCACACATACGTAGTCTAGACAGAGTCTTATATCCGAGATGCACACACTTTCTGCACACCTCAACACCCACCCCACTCAGACGTGTGCAGGCAAGCTTATACACAACCATGCACATCCTAGCCTGTACAGACACATATCTGTGCATTCACATGTAGACATGAACTTCAGTGGACAAGAGGGAGCAGGGCTATTCTGTGCTGCACTGAGAGCAGGTTGTAACTCACCCAGTCAGTAAATGTAAAACAACAAAAATTGTTAGCAGGAAGAAAATTTCAGCTCAACCTAAAAAGTTTTGTGACCACCAGCATTGACAAAGACTGTCATGGATGGAGAGAGTAATTTCCCTGTCAAGAGGGGCATGCAGGCACAAGCAGGACTAAACAGAGATACCGTGAAGGGCTGAGGCATCACAAGGATGTTGATCTTTGAGGTCCCTCCTGGTCTCTGGATTCAAGCAGGTTTGGGGAGTCAGGGCCTCTTCTGGGCTTTGTAAACACTGTTCCCTTTTGGTGGCCTCTGTTCTAGGAGTGGCCCCTTCTTCCTGGGGTACCATCACAGTAAAAGGCATGGTTAGGGACCAACTCAGTGCAGGCCTGGTGCCATCAGGGTCTGTGTCAGCCACTAGAGATGCACACACCTGCGCCCCCTAACTTGGCACCCATTTCGTAGCAGGCCCAAACCTAGAGAGAGAAACAGAGGTAGAAGCTCTGGACTTGTCAGTTCCTTATAACAAGGAGTCAGAGGTAGTGAAGACCCTGATTTGAATGTTACAAAGCAGGAGGACTCAGGACTAAAATATCGACAAGGCCAGGGAGTAAGTATGGTGGGCTAGAGAAAGAGCCTTTGACTTGGAGATTTGAACCTAGGCTCCAACCGCATCTTAAACCCAAAACCTAAACTCTCCTGGATCATGCCTCACAGAGAACAGATCCTAGAGGCAGCATGATGTGAGGCCTGGGATTCAGGAGAATTTTTAAATGCAGAAGGATGGTGCTGGAGGAGCTAGGGCTGTGCCCCACTGGAGAAGAGGAAAGCAGACTGTACCTCCCACCCCTTCTCTGCCAGGTTGCCTGTCATCAGACCCAGGGCTTCAGAGGAAGGAGGAAACTGCAAGGCTGAGAAAGCAGAAGGGAGCGGAGCTTTGTGAGGCCATTGCTGGGGGCAGGGAGAGGCTGCTGGACATGAATACCTGCAGCATCTGAGGTTTGAATTCTCCTGGGGCCTTGGAAGCACTTTGGCATTTGAGCTGTTAAACATTCTGGCTGAGGGACCTGGGAAGGACTTGAACCTGTTTGAGAAACTGAAGGAGTCACACCAGGGTTCACGGGAAAGGAGACCTAGGGCTGATTCTTGGCAAGTTATGAGAACTAGGTATCTTCACGGGATCCCTTAGGCCTACCCAGGCTAGCCTAAGATTGGAGAAGGGCCTGGCACTCAGGGAAAATGCGGCCCAAGGATGAAGGTGAGACACATTCCTGAAGCATCCATCCCTGGAGCAGAGGTGGGTGGCAGGCTTAGTAAGGTGAGGCCTCTGATCAGCCTTGGGCCTGAGCCCAGCTCTGCCAGCACCTGCTCCGTGGCCTTGTGCCAGAGCTTTCCACCTCAGGGCCTCCATTTCCCCATCTAGAAATCACCGTCATCCCAGATTCTAGTGTCTCTCGCTGCACAGGCTCTGTGCTGAGCCCTGTGCCCTGCATTAACTCACATTTTCTTCCCAACAACCCTGGGAGGAAGAAGCAGCAATTGTCTCCATTTCAGAGAAGTGACAACTGAGGCCAGAGAGCTGACTTAAGTGGTTTAAGAATCCATGGGGCATCGGCGGGGGCCAGGCCCCATGGCTCTGAGTGATCCCAGCACTTTGGGAGGCCAAGGCAGGCAGATCACGAGGTCAGGAGTTCAAGACCAGCCTGGCCAATATGGTGAAACCCCGTCTCTACTAAAAATACAAAAATTAGCCAGGCGTGGTGGCAGGCGACTGTAATCTCAGCTACTTGGGTGGCTGAGACAGAAGACTAGCTTGAACCCAGGAGGCAGAGGTTGCAGTGAGCCGAGATCATGCCACTGCACTACTCTGTCTAAAAAATAAAAAAATAAATTCCATAGGGGATAGAGTCTTCTGAGGGGTGGAGGAAACTCCCAAGAAAGAGGAGATGGCACTGGGGGCTGCAGGTCTAGGGATCCTGAGATGGAGAAGGTGGTAACAGGCAGAGAAGAGAGGAGAGGGCATTCCAGGTAGGGATCTTGGTCATACCATGGTATGGAGATGGGGCTGCTATGGAGGCCATAGACTGTGGGAATAGAGGGAGCCAAGCTGTACCCCACCATGTCCTGGCTTGCTTTTATTTTGGGAGCTTGGAGCCTCAGCATCAGTCCCGTGGCTCTGCACAGCTTCAGGAAGGCTGGGGTCCCCTGGGCCTGTGTCCCCTGGGAGGCTGCATTCGCATCTGTCCCTGCACAGATGGCTGGTGAGCACAGCTAGCGGCCCCCACCCCCACCCGCACCCCCTTCTGTCGCGGGGACTCGGCTGCGCTGGGGAGTGTGGTGCAGCGTTATTTTTAGAAGTGGCACCATCTGTTCAAGGTGCCGGGTGGATTCTGTTCCTCTCCGCAGTGGCCGGGGACAGCCATGCCAAGTCAGGGAAAGAGCTGCAGAGCTAGTCGGGCCCCCCATGGTCACACATTGGCCGGGATGGTCACTAATCAGCATGCCCACAGGGCATAGGGTTCCAGGGTCTGGGGTCTGGGGCTAGGGGCTGCCAGTGGGGTAGCTCTGGGGCCAGGATGACTGACGCAGAGGATGAGTTTGGGGTAGGCAGTGGCATGTGCCCCCAAACACCCCACCTGGTCCCTGGGGCTGGGCCCTGTGCTGCCCCCTGGCAGATTCAGAGTGTCCTGACCCTGACCTCCAGGTTTCAGGGACAAATGGAGAAGAAGCAAAGGAGAAAAGAACAAAGGCTGGACCATAAAGATCCTCAGTGGGACCCAGCACTGGGTGTGAGAGAAGACATGGGCCTGGCCAGAGCAGCCCAGAGGACTAGGACATCTCCCCACTCTCGACCCACATCCTCCAGTGTGTTCCACTGCCTGAGCAGCCACCGTGAACCACTGTGATCCAGAGCAGGGGCTCTGAAAGCAGCCTATCTGGGCTCCAATCCAACAATTATGTGACCCCGTGCAACCTCTTTAACCTTGCAAAGCTTCCATTTGCTCATCTGTGAAAGGGGATACCAGTAGCAGCTCCTTCCCAAGGTTCAGATGTGGATTTGCTGGTTTGATGCCTATAACATGTCACATGTGTCTGGCCCTCAGCAAGGATGCACTTGGCATAATCTATTTCTACCATCTGGTTGGCCAGTCTCTGCTTTGAAAGGCGGGCATCACTCTAAGATTCCTTACTCCCAGTGTCATTCTTTCTCAGTCATGGAACCAGACTTGGTGGTGGCCTGTTCTGTGCTGGGGACTGGGGAGACCCTGTTCCTGGGGAGCTCAGGGCCTAGTTGGGGAGGCAAGCTGGCAAAACCCACCCCAAGGTAGTGGGTGGAGGGTCGAGGTATAGAGTTAAGGAGTGAGCCACGTGTGATGGGCTGGCGGAAGGAAGAGGGTTGGAATTTGGAGCAGGAGAATTGGAGAGAACTTCACCGAGAAGTTGGCATGAGGGCTAGATCTTGGAGAGTGAGGTTTGGATTAATGGAAAAGCGGGTGGTAGACCATTCTGGATCCAGGGAACATATATGCAAAAGTTGGAAGCCAGGAATGTGCATTAGCTGTTCAGAAAATGATGAAGACCATAAGATCCCTCAGTGGGACCCAACACCTGGGTGTTCACTTAGACCAGACCCCAGAGAGGCTAACTCAGACCCCAGGGAGGCCGACTCAGAGCCAGCCAGGTGGGATGCAGGAGGCTGTAGTCATGAATACATTATCTTAAATAGGCACTGGAAGCCAATAAAAAATTTTAATCCAGAGAGAGTCATGCTCAAATCCAAAAGACAGCATAATGTGGCACCTTCAGAGTCAGACCCAGTTCTAATCCCGAATCTGCCACTCCCCATTAGCTGTGTGAGCTTAAGCATGATGTTATTTTACCTCTTTGAGCCTCAGTCTCCTCATTTGTAAAACAGGCATGATAATACCTACTTCATGGGATTGTTGAGGGATAAGCAGAGCCTCCCACAGCCTCTGACATGCAGAAGCCACTCTGTAAATGGCAGTCACTGTCAGCTTCACTCTGGGGTCAGTGAAGGAGGATGTGAGGCTAGAGAGCAGGGTAGGGGGTAAGGGGCTATGGATGAGGAGCCTGAACCAGAGTTGGGAGCCTGGGGAGGTGAGGAGGAGGAGGGAGGCTGAGTCTTTATGCTAATGCTGACTGCGTCTGGCCACCGGACTGGACATGAGGGAAGGATAAGAATCAAGGGTGGCCCAGAGAGTGCTGTGGGAGGGTGCTGTGGATGCCCTAAGTAACACAGGGGTCACAAAAGAATGGGACATTTAGGGGAGTCTGAGGACCTGGAGGACCTTCAGAGGGGACATTTGGCAGCCACAGGAAGGTTGGTTCTGGAGCTTGGGAGAAAGGCCAGGGTGGAAAGATCAGTCTGGGAACCACTCATGTTAGGATGAAAGTTGATGCCAGATGGGTGGCATTGCCCAGGGAGAAGCAAGAAGAAGAAGAGGGCAGGACCATGGGGAAAGCTATAGTTAGCCCAAAACAGAGAAGCCGTAGAGGCCTGGGCAGACATGGTCAGGGAAGCACAGGAGAGTGGGAAGAAAGAAGGGAGGCACCATCAGTCATGGGCAAGGACGTGAAGACTGAAAAGGTCCCTGGAGTTGGCCAGTAGGGGTCCTCACCAGTAGCCACCCAAGGGCCTGGCCTACCAGGAGGTGACATTTGGATGGTCAGAGGCAGGGAGATGGAGATTATTTTGAGCCACAGACTGAGTCACAAGAGCAAGACAGGACTTTAGAACCCAAAACCAGGGAGGTGTGGGCTACAAGAGGAAGGAAGCCTAGAAAAGGAGGAATAGGAATCCCAAAGCATGAGGACAGGAGTTCTGCTCATTTAAAATTGCCATCCCCCACCATCCACTCATTCATCTCTGCAGTGTGGGGGCTGCAGACTGGTGTTTTAACCAGCTCTCAAGTGATGCCAGCATAGGTGGCCCTCAGAAAACCACTTTGAGAAGCCTTGTTCTGGGGTCTTTGGGCTCCACTCAGAGAAGACTTTATCAGGACAGGAAGGAGAGAACACCTTTACCATGAGGGAGGGTGTGGACCCAAGTGCAAACCTCTGCTTATCCCCACATGCTCTCAGCTGTTCCTCTGGCTTCCTGGCATTTTGATTTTCCTCCTTCAGATCTATGGCCAAGTCAGTAGCCTCACAGAAATCTTTGGCTTTCTGCCAAGGAGACTCTGGGCAGAGATAACCCAGGCTCAAGTGTGGAAGGTGAGCGCACAGTCACCAAACTAGGGACCCCTCTGCTTTAGCCTAGAAGAGGTAGAACAGTGTCTGGCCACAGTAGTGAGAAATAGAAGCTAAAAGACACTTCCACCCATGCACATACGCAAAACCCTGCTGGTACCTGCATCATTCTCATTTCCTCACTCCTTTGAATCCAAGAGTCCTACTTTCTGCTGTTTTTAATCTCTCTTTCTCAATATAGTTAGATTTCCTAGCATCTGCATTCTCGGAACACATAGACTTTCCCCCACGCCTTAGCTTCCTGTTTCTCTGATCTGGACCCCAAAGGACTCACTCAACTATTCAAAAGTAATCTCCCAACTTAGACACATCCCCTGGCACCTCTGTGGGTGAGTTTTTCCTCCCTCACCCCATGGAGGAAATAATTTACTAAGCTCAGTCAGACTGATATGCAACCACTTAAATATGCTCCCAGTTCTGATAGAAACCAGAAAAAAAGGATCACTCACAGTGCAAAAGAATGAAACGCTAATGGTGGAACTTTTGGCATCAGTGGCAGATGGCACTGATGGACTGAGGAAGGTTCTCGTGCATGCACTTCAGTAGCCCTGAGTCATCTTTCACACAGTATCATTTTGTTAGCTCAGGCCTGTCCCCTGGAGCAGCCCCATTGCCTAAAAAAACAGTCTTTGAGCATCAGCACTAAATATATGGGGTTAGCTCCCCATGCCTGCTTACAGAACTCATGGAAAAGGCCCAGTACCTTCCCCAGCACCCACATTCAGCACCCTACTTGTTGGGAGGGGTTGCACCTTTCCCTTGGTTTTCAGAACCCCACTGCCCATTGGTCAGCATTGCTGTCCTAGAGCGCTCCTAGGGGCAGTTAATAACATTCTTCTCTGTGTCAGCACCTCAGTGTGTGGACAGCTCCTTCACATGTTGCCCTTAACGCCCACCTCCACATCCCTAGTCAGCACCGTGCCCTTAAGGACAGCTCCCAGTGGAGCCCTTTCTCTAGTGCCAGCTTTGTCCTCCCCAGAGGTACTGTTTTTCAGCACCAGGACCACGTGGACAGCTCTCATTCCCAGCCTTTGCTGGTCAACCTGCAGGAGAGAGAGGGGGCCTGTGGTTATCAGGTTCCCTGACCTCAGCCACCCAATCCCTCCACAGCACCCACCTCCATCTATCTATCAGCACTTCATCCCCAGAGACAGCTCACTGGGCCCCAGCCCTCCACAGTCAGAGGTGAAGTCTGAGGCCTCACCAACCAGCCAGTGACCTGTTATGTGTGGTCAGAACACTGACCGGAGAAGAACCCTGTGCCTCATTGTAGAAACCAGAAAGGAAAAAGGGCAGGAAGCTGGTTGGCTGGACAGAAGGGTGTGAGCCTAGGTTGCAGTTAAGAGTGCCTGTGTGTGAGAGAGGGCTGGGCCTGCCACCCCTTAACCATAAAACCTTACACCAATCACTGCACACTCAGTCTGTCTTCTCCTGTATAAATGACGGGGCTGGAGTACCAGTGCAAAGGGTTGTTGTGAAGGATTAAACAAGCTAAGTGCACAAAGCAGTGCTGAGCACATAGCAGGAATGATGTTGTTGTTGCTGTTATCATTTTTTGTTCTTCTTCCAAGCCTCTGCTTGTAATCCACAGGGACAGAGCAGACAGTGGGACAGAACAAGTGGGATAAGGGCAGAAGGGGACAGTGTCCTAAAGGCCAGTTAGGCCAGTTAGGACCTGGAGGCTGGAGGCAGCCAGTGCTGCAAAGAAGACCTCAAGAAATTCAATGCAACTGTAGGGAAGGAGTTGAGCAGTACAAAGGACAATGCTGGGAGGTGGCCGAGGCATTTGGCTGAAACCAAGTGCAAAGTCCAGAGCTTCTGTACTATCCCAGGCAGGGCCACCATCTCCAGCCTTCCCACTACATATCCCTTCTCTTGCAGCCCAAAGTGAAGCGTCCCCAACATTTTTCTGCCTCAAACAGGCTTTCTTGCCTCCATCTGCTAGTGACTTTACTGTTTTAGCTTCATTAGAAAACCCACAAAGATTTTTTTAAGGAAATTATTTCTAAACATGGAGCACATAAAGGGTACAAATTTTAGAAGGCAGACACTGCAGTCAGAAGCCCAAGGGTGGGCAGAGAATGTCATGGGCGGAAGGTGAATTCTGGTCTGCTCGTGCCTCCTTGATTCTAGAGCATTTATCTTTCCCTCAAGTCGTGCTCCAGCCAAGCACGACTTGACCTGCAACTGGGAAGTCCATTTCTGCTGGAGACAAGGCAGCAGCAGGGAAGCCCAAGGAAGTACATGATCCAAGAAGCAAGAATTGTTGAGAATGGTGCTAAAATGTCCCTTCAACACTGAGCTTCTGTCCAGATTGCATCCTCATTTTACAGAAGAGGAAACTGAGGCAGGAAGGGTCACCATGCAAGTTGGTGAAGGACAGGGGATGCAAAGGAAAGGCAGAGGCTTTGAATTGGAGCAGACCTATTGAAACTATGCCAAGTCCTATGCATATGGCCATGGCCATTGTGACCTCTCTGAGTCCCAGCTTCCTTGCCTGTAAAGTGGGGACAGCAACACCACACAGCACATGGAAGGCACTTGCTAAGCAATTGCTGTTAATCATAGTCATCATACCAAGATCAAAATCAAGTGGATCTGATTCCCAGGAAAACCTAAACCAAAAGTTGTGCAGAAATCACTTGACGCAGCCTGCATATCCTGACCACAAGGTTGAGGTTATATGGGGGCTCTGTGTAGCCAAGTGAGCAGACCTTAAACAACAGGAAGGAAGATCTGAGCATCTCTCTTCCTCTCCTCATAATCCCAGTGCCCAGGGCAGAACCTAAGATGCAGCTCATTCGTTTTATTGGATACGTGGATGGATAGATGGATGGAGAGATTGATGGATAGACAGATGGACAGACAGCTGATGATCAAGCAGATGGATGGATGGATGGACAGATGGACAGACAGACAGACAGACGGATGGATGGAAGGATGGAGGAGCAGAAATGGAAAGTTTTTCCTGCCATCTAACATTGGCAGCTCCTGTGAGAACAGAGGGCAGTGAGGGAGTTGATCCTGGTGCGAAGGTATATATACAGGTTTTCTCCTATATAAATAGTGGGGCTTGAGAACTAGTGCAAGGACCTCCCCTTCCTCAGGCCAGGCATGAGCGTGAAAAGCTCCACAAGAAGCCCTGGGTCCCTCACTGCCCGCCCCTTAGGCCTACTTCTGCCACCTGTGCCTTCAAGGCTGATGCAAGGCTGTTTCTGTGGGATTTTATTTTAGATTTTCCTTTTCTGGTTAACAGAATAGGAGTTGTCTAAAAATAGCACTAAATTTGCTTCTGAGGTATTCATTTTCAGTTCCCTTCCTCTTTCCCTGTTCTCTCTCCTCGACTGTGAGAATTTGGAGCTGAGATTGTCCTCTTCGGCTTGGAGCACATGCACACACACACTCACACATCGTGGGGCTTGCATGCTCAGACAGGTGTGGCACAGATATCTTGGACTCACTATCTCCCCCTCACACATACTCTTGCTGACATGCTCCAGTAGACCTGAGTGGCATACCTTGTCCCTTGGGAATACTCACACCAAGCACATGTCTACTGATACATCACAGGGACCCTCTCTCACATAGACAAAGCACAGTCACTTATAGGCCTACCCTAAGACCAGCATTTGCACACTTCTTCTGGCACAGGTGTGTCCCCAGACCCTGTCCCACTCATCCTAAGAAAACCACCATCATGTACTCCCACTAATGCTGCACACCCACACTCACCTTGCACATCTATACTAACCCTGCACACTCACACTAATCCTGCACCCACATATGCCTTGTACACCCACACACATCCTGCACACCCACACTCAACCTGCACAGTCACAGTGGCCCTGCACACCTGCACTCACCCTGCACTCACACTCACCCTACAGACACACTGATCCAGCACACTCACATTGGCATGCCCGCCTACATCCACACTCACCATCAGGCTCTCCCTCCTTACAAACACATGCAGAGGAAATTGCCTCCCCCAGAGGGGGTTATCTAAGAGAATGGCTGAGGCTCTCTGGGTGAGGACAAGGGAGGAGCTTTTGGCCCTCCACCCCCAGCTGCAGGCTGAGTTCACCTGTTTCCTTGGGCTCAGCACAGAGGAAGAGGGTTCCCCATCACTGGGGCAGTGGGGCCCCTACAGAAAGGCCAGAATTTGCAGCCAGGAGAAGAAAGCAAACATCCTACCTTGTGGGAACTAGAGGTAGTTTATCAAGACCAGAACAGAAGGGAAACTATCCTTGTTTGCTGTGCTAACAAGCTGGAGGCATCCCAGCCATCTGAGAGGTGCCAGGGAGCCTGGTGGGCATGGGAAAGTCAGAGCTGAATTCCCTTTGAAAGATGGCACTATGGCACTATGGGGGGCACAGTGGTCTGTGAGCTATCTGAGGCAGGGAGTAAGTTAAATTATCATAGGACAGTCACCATTTAACAAGTGTTTCCTCATTGCCAGAAACTGTGCTAGCTCTTTATCAATTAATCCTCACAAAACCATGTAAGGTAGGCTGTAGGGCTGTCTCCATGTTGGAGAGGGTAAACTGAGGCACAGAGGGTTAAGAGCCCTGCCCCAGTCACATAACTAGTAACTAGCAGAGCTAGGCCTGTGTCACTGGGGATCTTCAAACTAGACTTGTGCCCCACGTCAGTCATTGATGATTCAAAGGAAAAGTGACCTTAAAAATACAGCACTACACACTGGGGTCTGTTGGGGGTAAATAGGGGAGGGAAGGTCGGGGGCGGGGGGTTGGGGAGAGATAGCAAGGGGAGAGATGCCAGATGTAGGTGATGGGGAGGAAAGCAGCAAATCACACTGCCACGTATGTACCTATGCAACAATCTTGCATGTTCTTCACATGTACCTCAAAACCTAAAATGCAATAAAATAAATTAAAAATAAAAAGATACATATTAAGGTGGCACTTAAATCCAGCATGCCTTAAAACAGAAGAATTTGGAAACCAGAAGTTATTTTTAGCACATAATTCATGTACGACTGTCCCAGCTACCATCCTTCAGTTAGGATTTGAAAAGCTGTTGGTTTAAGGATTTTTTTGTTTGTTTTTTTATTCTTCCTTTGAAAGATAGATTCCTTCTTTGTTAAATTAACTACACACACAGACACACAAAAATTGCTCCTCCTTCTGTCAGCCTCCCTCCTGGCGAAGACTTTTTATTAAGGCACCCCTAACCTATTCTTGAGTCATTGAAATGTAACAATACAGAGTCATTTAAATGCTAATAAGATGAAACTGAAATGCATAAATCCAATATTGTCAGAATGTTCTCCTGGATTCTAAAGGGCTTGGCACATCAGAGCCTGAAGGGACCCCAGAGAGCACTAATCTAATCCCACTAATCTAATTCACTTTCCACATCAGGAAACTGAGGCCCAGAGAAGAAGGGACCTTGGTCAGGGTCACACTATTGGAGCTTGGAAAGCAGGGAGGAGATTCTCACTGGGCTATGGTCTCAGTTTCCTGTTGACCCCCAGCGTGTTTCTCAACTTCTCTGGGCCGGGTCTGGCTGCATGCCCTGCCTAGGCCTGTGTGCCCATTGATTAGGACAGGCATGCTCACCTGTGCAGTGTTTCGAGCTGGCTGTAAGTGCACTCATTGCAACCATGAGGGTGGAACACTTGCTAATAACTAGGGGGAGGGGAGCAGGGGCACTCAAAGAAGCCAGCCTTTCAGTGTCTGCTCTGGGTCAGGAGCTAGCTCTCACTGGGTCCTTGCAGCAGCTTGTGTAAGACAAACAGGGTCATCACCCTTTACAGAGGAAGCCCAGCAAAGTTAAATGATTTCTCCAAGGTCACACAGTTCATTTAGTCTCTCAGCCATGGAGTGGCAGGTCACATGATGTTTGGATGAGGCAGCAAGAGCCTGAGAATCTGGTGGGGTTGTGGCTGAGGGAATAGCTACCTGCCCCAGTTTCAGTCTCACACTGATCCCTCATTATAAAGAGGGGAAACTGGGCGGTGGAGGGCAGGGGATGCATCTCAATGAAAAACCATGGCTGCTGCTTTTGTTATCTTTCCTAACCCCCCAAGTCCCCCTACAGAAAATTCTTAAGGTAGGCAGGGTAGGAATCACTAGCCCATGTTACAGATGAGCAAACTGAGGTCTGAGGACCTATCTAAAATCACACATTCCATAGACGGCAGACCCAACACCAAATATCTATTGAGTGCCTACTGGATGCCAGACACTGCAGTAGGTACAGAAGAGATCTAGCAACTGCCCACGTAGTGCTCTCAAAATCCTGGGGAAAGAAAACAGTTAAGCAGGCTCAAGCAATAAAGTGTGAAGTGTACTACAATCCAGGAGGCACCTGGGAGTCAGGAGCATATATGCAGTCTAGGTGGTCAGGAAAGGCTTCCAAAGAAGGGACACTGAGGCTGAACAGGACAGCACCTGTTACAGAGGCAAAGGCCCAGGTAGTGAAGTGTTCTGAACAGATACATGGCGCATCTGCAGGAGTCAGGCATCTGAGGAATTCTATGCAAACTATGGGGTCCTCAGTTCTGTTCATCTGCAAAAAGATCATTTCTATCATTTCATACAAGTAGCTTTTGTGCTGGTGGACTTCACACTTTTCCAGCAAATCTCACTGTCAGAGCAAGCACCAAAGTGGGCTCCGCAGCTTGGAATGAAAAAGCAAAATGCCCAGATAAGGGGTAACCTCATGTTTGCGCCCATGAGATGAAGCTGGGATAGGGAACAAGCCCCATGAGAAGAGAGAGAGAAGGAAGTATAGGATCAGTCGCCTTCCAGGTAGAGTTCTGATTTTTAGTTGCTTTTATTATCCCAGAGTTCTATCCCTCCATACTGGCTCACACTGTTTTCTTTCTGCACCTTTTACTGACAAACAGTTGTGTATTTCAGTTTCTTCATGGTTCATATTTTTATTAGGTCCTTCTTTACCTGCAGAAGAAGAAAAAATATCCCTACTTGGAGCTGAGAGGAAAGGCATTCCTGGTTACCCTGGGCCAGGTCAAGTCTTCCTGCTCTGTGTGTCCACAGCACCTGGGGGTCCCCATGATAGCAAACACTTCAAGTCATAGAAATCACTAATTCAGTTGTCTCTCTTCCTCACTGTGGGCTTGTAGAGGGCAGGGATCCTCTCTGGATTGGTCAGTGCCTGGCACCAAGTAGTACCCCAAACACAATCATTGAATGGATGATTGGATGGGTAAGTGGATGGATGGATGGATGAATGGATGGGTAGATGGGTCGGTGAGTGGTGGGTGGGTGGGTGGAAAAATGGATGGAAGGGTGGGTGAGTGAGCAGGTGGGTGGATGGATGGATGGATGGATGAGAGGATGGGTGGGTGGTGGGCAGGTAGGTGGGTACGTGGATGGATGAATGGGTGGGTGGGTAGATAAATGGTTGAAGATCATTGTTCATCTTATCACAGTAGTCATTAAAATTGGCAGTAGCCCATTAACTCATGCCAACTGTTGTGATCACAGATATAACTGCTGCTAACGATTCTCATAGCTTGCTTGTACTTTCAGAGACATAATTATCAGTGCCTATAAGCCATGCCGCAGGTAGCACGGGGACAGATAGAAAGCAGTACCTCAGGTTTAGAAAGTCCCTTGTGGTTTGGAAAGCACTTTCGTTCACATATGGCACTTCATTTAAGTGTCATAAGAACCTCATGAGGGAGATTCACCAGGGGAAGCAGAAAAGAGTCCTGATTAAGAGTGTGTCTCTGGACCCAGACTGCCTAGGTTCAAATCCCAGCTCTACCACTCACTAGTCGTGATCTTGAGCAATTTTCTTCATCTCTCTTGGCCTCAGTTTCCTCATATTTTCTATGGGATAGTAAGATTTCATAAAGTAGTTTTGTGGATTGACAATAATAATCATACTAATTTGAGTGCTTACTATGTTCTGGGCTTTGTTCTAAGTATTTTAAATGAAATAAATCGTTTAAGCTTCATAACACCTATGAGGTAGACTCTTATTCCTCTCTTCTTTTTGTTAAGATAATGAAATCAAAGTTAATTTCCCTCCCATTCAGCTGGAAGATGAAGGAGCCAGAATTTGAACTCAGAATTGGTGGTTTCTGGAGCCCTATGCATAATCCCTAGCACCATCTCTGAGACAGCTGTTTCTGTAAAGCACTCAGAGTCCTTGGTGCCTAATAAGTGCTCAATAAATGCTTATCATGTGCCAGTCATGCAATGTTATGTATCAGTAGCCCCAAATTATAGATGCTGAAGCTGAGCCAGAGAAGCCAGGCAACTAGCTCAGAATCACAGGTGATTTCTACCGCACCAGTAAGTTTAGTGCAGGTGTGGGGTGGTAAATGTTCACTGGCTTTGCCTTCACCAGATCCAGGCTTGTTATGTAAGTGCCAAGGACTGAGGCCCCCTGGGGCTCCAGGTCAGTCCCAAGTTCCTTCTGGACAGAGAGTCTGCATCTGCTCATCTCAGCTCTTGTCCCTGAGAAAGTAAAGCCTATTCTGGAAAGTTCTTTGTCAAATCCCCTCCCCAGCACTTGCCCCCCTCCCACCCAGCAGGGGTTCACCCTTCCCCCAGCATCTGACACCTGTCTCTCCTAGAAGCCCCAACCACTGCATTGGCCTGAAGGAGCCCTGACCTCATTTCCTTCCTTCTGCCCCACCTGTAGCCCGTTTGCCTCATTCTATCCTTGTCTCTCCAGCCATTTGGTTTTTCTCTACCCAGCTTCCTAAATATACACAAAACACATTTACACGGAGCAGGCAGCAGGAAGAGCACTGCTTAATGCAAAAACCCCCACCCGCTCCCTGCACTGGGCCTAGTGCCTCATCCAACCCTGAATGAGGGCCCGCATGCTCTCAGAGGTCTCTCCTTGCCTCCTGTGGCTGGCCCTAGACTGGGAAGGGAGCCGTGTTGAGGCTCTGCACTAACTTGCAGCAGGAGGAGGAGAGCATTCAACCCAAATCGCAAATACCAACACTTTCCTCAGAGAGGCGTAGCATCCTAGACCAGCACCCTGCCAGCCCCTTCTTACTGGGTGGTGGGCAAGAGTCCAAAGTTGAAGTTTTAAAAGATCTTCCACTTCCTGGGACCTTCCCACTGTGTGACCTTGGGCAAATGACTTCACCCTTCTGAGCCTCATTCTCTTGGTCTATGAAATGGAGATAATTATAGTATCCACTTCACAGGGTTGTAGAGAATGAGATAGTTATCTATTTGCTTTTCATTCATTCACCTATTCATTTAGCAATCATTTACTAGGTACCTACAAGGAGCTAAGTGCTTTTCTAGCCAGAGCAGCACACAAAACCTGCTAACCTCACCCTCCTAGAATTTACCTTGGATGGATGATACAGAACTCATCCCACAGCTCCTGGTACATAGTAGATGCTTAAGAAATGTCAGGGGAGTACTGCCATTGTTGTTATTCACATTCTTGGTCCCTGCTTCACCTTCTTCTCCCAGGAATACATTGTTGGGGTCAAAACTCAGGGATTCTGTGGATGGCGTGTGCTCCATCCATGGCCAAGGAGCATGGCCTCTCTTGAGTATTGTAGGTGGGAGCACCAGGCGTGCAGTTTCTTTGGTGTCTCATGTCTTGGTGTCTCTTCTCGAGGCATCACATCCATTTTATGCTCTATTCCATAAGAGACTTGTTGGTCCCAGTGTAAAAATAATCTTCCTATTGCATCCCTGAGTAAAAGTTTCCCTTATGTAAGACATGTAAGGTTTCTCCTGTGGCTCCAGCTCCCTGTGACCCAGGGCTAGAAAGCCCCAAATCCAGAAACACACTGGATTTGAATACGGTTTATAATTAGTTCTCAGTAAAGTGGGAGGTAGTCAGCGGTGGGGGTAGGGGAGAGTGACTGTTTTGCCAATTTACAGATAAGTGAATCAAGGCTCCAAAAAGTGAAGGAACTTGCCCAGGGTCCCACAGCCAGGATGTGAACCCAAATCGCTCCGACGCCAGATCCTGTGTTCTTTGCAGCTGCCTGGCACAGTCTACCCACCCACAGGGCTCTTCAGAGACAAAGGCGGGAGCGCCCCCTAGGGGAGGGGAGGAGCTGGGGGCTGGGAGCCGGGAGACTGTTTCCCTCTGTGCTCCTCTGCACTCTTGCTCCCTACGGCTCTGGACAAGTGCTTTTCCCTCTCTGAGCTTCAGGTTCCCCGCTGGGAAAGTGAATTACCTCTAGAATGCCTCCAGCTCTAAAATGTGTGAAAGACGAAAGGGTTGTGAAAGAGATAAAGCAAGGGAGGAGTTTGGAGCTGGAAAGGGTGTAGTCCTGCCTTCCTTCCCTCACCCTTTTCGCTCACTGTCCTGGGCCCAGGATGGCCAGCTGTCCATGGCCGCTGGGCGGGGCCGGACCCCGTGCCAGGCCCAGCCGAGCTCAGCTGGGGCCCTTTGTCACCCAACGCTTGCTGGGGCCTCGGCCTCCGGTGTTGGGTGTCAGGGAGGATTGGATTCTCTCCTGGCAGCCCCACAGATGCCGCACTCCTGCAAGGTGGCCGGGCAGGCAGGGAGAAGCCAGAGCTCCCTCCTCCTCAGCTCCAAAGAGGGACTCGTGGCCGCTGTCCGTGGTGCTGGTCTATGGGACCACACCCCCACCCCACTCCAGGTGAGGGCTCCATGGACCTGAACTAATACAGGGACCAAGCTCTGGCCTCAATAATTCTTGTGAATATACATGAGCTGGCTTCTCTGGCCAGGCTGAGGGCCTCGATTAATATGGTGGGGGCCTGTGGGTGCAGGTGGAGGGCTTTCTCCCATCCCCATGCCTGTGAGACCTGAGTGGGGAGGGATGTAGGAGAATAGTGTATTGATGGGCACAGGTGGCATGGGGGGAGGACTTGGGGGGGAGCTTGGGAACAATGTATTTGGGGGAGTGTGTCCCAGATTGTGTGGGCATGGGGCATGTGTAAACATGTCAAGGATAGTGAGAGAAGGAGGGAAATGGAGTCTGGGTGTGCTCAGAGGGCCTGTTAGCACAGCAATTCTTGAGGGAAAAGGGTGGGGCTCGAAGCTGGTGTGTGGGGCCTGGGTGTTGGTATGTGTGTGGCAGTGGCGCAGGGCCCAAGGACATGCCAGAAGGTATGTGTTGGGGGGATGTGTGTACACACCGGTGTGTGCTGTGAAGCGAGTGTGTTCCATAGCACAGTGCACAAATAGGGAGTTAATGTGTTATCAGGATATGCCTTGAGGGTGGCATATCGTGGAGTGCCTGGGTTGGCACTACGACCATTGGATTTACAGTGTGAGCTGGTGTGTTAGGGTGTGTGTGTGTAGTCAGTATTGTTTGGGTTGCTGTGTGTGTGCCTGGGGCCTTCCTGAGCACCTGTCCCATGTGGCCTCTAGTGCCTGGCCTTTGTCACTCACTTTGTGCTTGTCCCACAGGAGCCACCACCTCTGACCATGTAGATGCCAGCTCCAGGGAGCAGCATGGGCCCCACTGAATGGAGACTCCTGGGTCTACAGCCCTGAGCCCCTCCGGCCCCTGGACCTCGTCCCACACCCAGGGACATCCCTTGGAGCTCACCACTGCTGTCACCAGCCGGCCTCAGCCACCCCCACCCCTGAGGACCCGGAGTCGGCCACCTGGTGCCACAACTGACCAGTGAGGGTGTGCTGAGGACAACCACAAGCAGCCATCACCCGGCAGCCTTTTGTCCAGCACTGACCCTCGGGCCCACCCCGAGCAGGGACTGCAGCAACATGGGTGACATGACCAACAGCGACTTTTACTCCAAAAACCAAAGAAATGAGTCGAGCCATGGGGGCGAGTTCGGGTGCACAATGGAGGAGCTCCGCTCACTCATGGAGCTGCGGGGCACTGAGGCTGTGGTCAAGATCAAGGAGACTTATGGGGACACTGAAGCCATCTGCCGGCGCCTCAAAACCTCACCTGTTGAAGGTAAGTGTCTGAGACTTGAACCCAGGGCTGCAGCCTAGGCGGCCACCGTTTCAACTGGCCGCAGGGGCCATATTCATAATGTGTAACAGCAGGGGTGTTTCAGAAAAAGGCTGAAATGCCAGAATGGCCATTGTAGTGTATTCTAGCTGAGTGTCAGCCCCTCTGGAAAGGCTGGAGAACAGAGCCTCATCACTGGCTGGGCATGACCCAAGCCACCTGCAGACAGACAGCAGGAAGAGAGCTGGGTCAAGACTGTGTTCTGGAGACAAGGGACCCCACAGCCACAGAGTGGCAAGTTCCACATTCTATAAATATGGGAGGCACCAGTCTCTGAGGCAGAGGCAGAAGGGCCACTGGGTGGGACCAGCATGGAACCTGCACCCAGGCCCAGGAGGGCCTTGTGCTTTCCCCACTTATTCCACAATGGTTGGCTTTGAGGTTCCAACCATCCAGGCCCAGTTCTTCCTTCCTCAAGCCCCAGGAATTCTCTAGTGTGGGCTTGAGTGTGGAACCGTAGCACCACCAACGTGCAGCCAATCCTCTGCTGCTGGGCTGGAATCAAGTCTCTCTGCTAAATCCAGACTCTGGTTGGGGGTTGTTGGGGCTCTGGGGCATCACAGCTGTAGGGTTGCTGGACAGACAAAGCAGTAGGAAGATGGCTGTGATGGGAAGGGTGACAGCTGTCCTTGTGTGTCCTGCCCTGAGGGTGGAGTGGGGCTTTCTTGCACCTGTCAAAATTGAACAGGCCTGGGATCTCGAGAGAGAGAGAGTGTTTCAGTTCCTGGGGGCTTTTCTGGAGGGGTCCAAAGCTAGGTCCTCTGCCCCAAAACAGAGACAAGGGAAGCCAGCCAGGCTTGAGCACCAGAGCTCATGGTTTGGGTGACCTGCCACAAGTTACCTTCCGCTCACCATGGAAAGGAAGCATTCCATATGTAAACCCTACAGGTGTATGTGTGAGGCTCTGTGCTGACACTCTCAACCCTGCAAGTTTGTGCAAGGCTGCACCAAGCCTCAGTTTTCTTCTCCTGGAAAATGGGCCAATGTCTGCCTGCCAATGCCTAGTGTAGGACTGGGCATTCAATAGTGCTCGAAGTGGCAGCCATGACTATTCTAAGGAGAAGTGGATGTCGGTCCCTTCCCTAGATATAACTACTACCTGGGAGGCAGGCAACAGCTGAACTGTTATCCCTTATGACAGAAGAGAAGCCTGTCTCCTCTCTCCATTCCTCTGAGCCCCAGGCCCTGCTGGACTCTAGCCCTGGGAGCATTTCCTGCAGCGGCTGCTGGGTTCCACCAGGGCTTGCCTGGCAGTCCAGGAATCACGTGTGCCTACACTCCACTGCACCCAGCAACTCCCAGCTGTCTGTGTCCCTCTTTGTCTTCTCTCCTGGGTCAGAAAGAAAAGCTAAAACTGGTTCTTCTTCCCACATTGACTATTCTTACTGACACTTTGTCCACGAGCCGAGCCCAGGCAGAAGTTTAGAAACACGTTTTCTCACTCAGTGCTGTTCGTTTTGTTTCGGTGGGGAGGGTGGGAATAGAGGATGTAACCTTTCCTCATAGTGCAATTCTGGCGTGAGGTTTAAAAACAGCTGCATGTGGCCCTAAGATGGGCATAGGCTTTGCTTGGAGACTTCTGGGTCCCAGCCTCTTGTGGTCGCTTATCCCTGGCAGAATGGTCCGTGCTCCCCTCCACTATCAGGTTGGCAAACAAGAACTGCTGGCAGGCAAGGTTGTTCAAGTGGCCTTTGCCTGTTAATTAGGGACTGAGAGATTGCCGTGAATCAGGAATCTTAAATGTCTCTGGGCCCCAGTCCCTGGGGAGAAGCTGATGGGCACTGTGACCCCTCTCTCCAGAAAATCAGCCAACCACATGCAACAGGTGTGGCTCACACTATTTGTAAGTTTCCAGACTCCCTAGAAGTGGGGTATGGACCCTAGTTAAGAAAACCACCCTCCCCTCCCACCAGAAAGGCTTCCCAGAGCTGGGAAGTTGGACAGCACATGACCAAGTTCCAGGACCCTTGCAGAGCCATTTCTGGCCGGCTCCTGGGAACCTACTCTGTACTGCTGGGGGGAGCATTGCCCACCTGAGGCAGGAACTCTCTCTGCTCTGTCTGTACATCCTGTGCCCAACCTGGTACCTGTCACAAAGGAGGGCCCAGTAAAACCCTGAGACACAGCTACTAAGTCCCAGCCTAAGGTAGGGGAACTCTCAGACAGCTAAACAACCCAGACTGCAGATGATCAAGACCAAGTGCAGCAAGGGCCCCAGGACTCAGTAATGGTAAAGCAGCTGGACAGTGAAGGTCAGAGAAGGCTTCCTGGAGGAGGTGTTTGGACTTGGCTATGGAGGAAAGAGAAGGGAAAGCCCATGTAGTGTGGCCTACAGCAGCGTTTCTTAGAGGGAATTCCACAGAATAACTGGTATGCTGCAAGAAGTGAGGCTTTGGGTGAAAAGTAAAGAACTCTGTTTCCTCGTCTGTGAAGCGGAGACAATAATGACATCTCTCGTGCTCTGTGCCTGCCAGCCATGTGCCTTTGGGCCTTTTTGTCTGACCTCTCTGAGCCTTGGTCTCCTGATTGTTCATGAGAACCAAATGAGATCTCTGATGGGCAAGATCTCTGAGGAGAAGGAAAGCCCATCATAGGATTCCCTGGAGCTCCTGCCACATTGGTCCCTAGAAGTATCTCCCAAGGGGCTGGGAGGGGCAGGGCTGGGAGAGATTTGGGGAGTGGCAGAAGAGCATAATGCCACAGACCCAAACTTGGACATCCTGGGTTCAAATCTCAGGTCTGCCACTTACCTGCTGTGGGACTCTGGGCAAGTTATTCAAACTCTTTGTGCCCCCATTTCCTCATCTGTAAATCAGGGTTAGTAATAGTGGCTACCTCACAGGGCTGGGGAAGGACAAAGTGAAGTAGCTTAGAACAGTCCCTAACACATAGGTAGTTCTTTGTGGTGAGATTCAGCCCCAGAGACTAAACACCTCCATTTCCCCATCGATAAAATGGGCTGTGAATACTGAATAAGATTGGATCCCAGCATCAAAGTGCTCAATAAATGTCAGCTCTCAGTATCGTTTTCATTATGAGGATCATCACTGGGGAAAAAGTGGGCACGTTCTCCGGAAACGGTGGAATGGTGGCCAATGTCCACACATCAGAAATACTTTGTACAAGGCTGTTACGCTTCTCTATGACGTGCTCCTGGAAACAGGTGCTGTTATCCCATTTTATGGAGGAGGGTATGAGGGCTCGAGGTCACTGCCACAGTTCATGTCAGAGCAGGCTTTGAACACAGCCCCATACTCAGACCTGAGCCAAGCATGGCCACCTGGGAACAGTCCTCTGGCGTCCACTGTAGGATGATGCCTGAATAGGGTGGGGTCAAGGGACACCTCCTTTACTCTGTCTCATGAGGAGCATTTGTCCCACCCTACTTGGCCGTCTTTTGATTTAGAGAAATGCTTGGCCCAGCCCCAGCCCCAGCCCCAATTTAAAAGCTCAGTGGTCTAGGCTGTGCCAGCTTCAGACACAGGGGCTTAGGTTGGCCACTCCCGACACCCTCTACCCCTAATCTGCTGATGTGAGCAGGGAGCTGGCCTCTGAGTCACACTGCAGGAAACGCTCCAGGCCATGCATAAATTAGCCTTCCCATTCAAGTCCAGCTAATTTTAGGCAAAAAGATCTCTGCAAGTGACAAATGGGGTTTGAGGCCACAGGGAATCTGTGCTCACCCAGGGCACCAGCAGCAGCCAGCTCAGGGTGTGGCTCAGCTCCCACAGCCCGGCAGTACTGGACAACCCACCTGGAGACCCAACTTTGGTGACACCGGTTGGGTAAACCTGCCCCCTGTGAGGCTGTGAGGCCAGGGGCAGCCTCTACCCCCATCTGAGCTCCACTCCTTTCCTCTCCCACTGTTGGTTTTGTTGATTCTGATTAACAACTTTATCTTCTTACCTCTACGGTTCCCTTTCCCTCCACACCATTCCAGCCAAGGATGGTAGAATCCCAGAAACCTGGGTTCAAATCCTGAGTGTCTTTATCTTCAAGGGACACTGGGAGAGTTCAATTTAACCTCTTTGAGCCTCAGCTGACTTAATTGCGAAGTGAGGGTAATAACAGTACCCACGTCAAGCAAATGGTGTGAGGATTAAATTAGATAAGCCACGTGCAAGGCAGACCCTAGACACCTGCAAAGTGATGTTTACTATCATTGTTATTACACCCCAGTGTTTCTTTTACAACAACATGCATGGGCCCCATCCCCTTGAAAGAATTAGGCAATCAGATAAGACAGTGGCTGTGCCCAGTGCAGAGTTAACATGCCATCAGAGGAGGTGGAAAAATGAGTGACTAGTGTCAGGTGGTCCAGGAGGCCTGGAGGCAGGAGCTCTGTCATTTTCCACCATATTTCTTGAGCCCCCAGGCAATGCATCAGTTCTCTAGCACCTGATGCATTGCCTGGGGGCTCAAGAAATATTCATGGAAAGAAGAAAAGGAGGAAGAAAGAAGAGGCAGGGGATGTCCCAGTGCCCCTCCTTTCATGGGACAGAAGGCTGCAGGCTTGGGGAGAGACACAGGACACCTGTGTCGCTCATAGAACAGATGGCTCCAGTTCTCTGAGCCCAGTGTTGCACTGCCCTGAGCCATTGCACACACAGCCCTCGTTGCTCACTTCCTGACACCTGCACCCACCTTGGGTTGTCACAAAGGGCGACGATGATAGGTTGCTCTTGGGTGTTTGCCACATAGTGTGTTTCCTGGCGGGGTTGATAAGGGGGACAAAGATGGGGCAGCAGTAGGGTGGAATGGGAACTGGATACTGCAGAGTGCTGTGAAACGGAACCTCCGGTTAATTTTGTATGAATCCCACAGCCGGCCCAAGTGGAGGAGAGAGCAGGGCTGAGGGAGGACGAGAGAGCAGATCATGGGAGATGGCGTGTGCTTTGTGCTGCATGTGAATATGATATTGAATGAGAACATCCATGGGGCTGCTGCTGGCTGGGCAGCAGGAAGGTGTGGAAGCAGGGGCAGGGATCTTCCATGTGTTGTTGCCATGTTCTAGTTTTCTCTGTGTTCCATCAGTCCAAGGATCACTGGGCCCCTGAGAGGTTAACGGGGAAACCAGGGCAGCCACAGACTCGGCGGAAGCCTGGAAAGGGTCAGGCGTGGAGGCTGCCCAGACACAGGGTCCGCATAGGGAATTCACTGCCTGGCCAGAGATGAGCAGGAAACCCTTGCAGCCCCACTCCAGGGCCTTCACGTGAAGCGGCTTGTGCTCCCTGCTAAGGCCCAGGACTGTCAGGTATGAGGCCTAGAGGAGAAAAACTCCTGGGTATGCAAGAGGCTGAGGAAGCACAGCTGCCTCCTCAAATAAATGCAGGGGTGGAGGGGGAAGACATGATGACTGGTGAGGTGTCGCAGCCTCCCCTGTGTCACCAAGTATGTGGGAGACCTCAGGCAAGATACTTGGTCTTCCGCAACCTCAGTTTTCTCATCTGTGAAGTGGGAACTGTCCTACTTTCACTCTCTGCTATTTGCAGTGAGTTGAAAGTGCTTTAAGTTTTCTACAGATGAATCCAGGCCCAGTATTTGCTGAGCATTTTTATCCAGGAGGGCTCCATCTGATGGAAACCCATCTCAGGCTGGCTTATGCACAAAAGGAGTTTTCTGGTTTGGGCAACTGAAAAGTCCAGGGATAGGTCTGGCCTCCAGCACGGCTGGCTCCAGGGCCTTAAAGCTGTCAGGAGGACTCTGTCCTTCCCTCTCCTACTTTCACTTCCGCTGTCCACTGTGTTGGCTTCATTTTCTGGCAGGTCTCGGCACATGAGGGCTCCGGCAGCTTCAGACTAACATCCTCCTATCCCTGGCACCACGGCAGCCAGGACTTTCCTCGTGGGCCCCCGCCACCTCCCCCAGCTCCGAAAAATCCCAGACCAGGCTCTGATTGGCCCACTTTTAGTCACATGGCCACTCCTGAGCCAATCCCTGTAGCTTAAAGATGGAGCGGGTTGATAGGTCAGATCTGGTCACATGTTCACCCAGAGGGGCTGGTTAGTACCCCCAGAGACCAAGGAGGTTGGAAGAGGGGAGGAAAATGGAGGCGAGGCTGTGGACCCACAGCAGCGGGGATGGTCCCTACTGTGTGCTGGGGAGGAAGAGCAGAAACGTTCCCTCCTCTTGAGGAGAGCATGGCCTGGAGGGGGAGAAAACAGGATGGAGGAGGCAGCTGAGGAGAAAAGGTGGGATTCAGAACCACCTGAAATACAGCGTGGCTAAAGATTCTACCCGCCAGACCACGGCCCCATTAGTAATTACACCAGGGTGCTGCTGCATGAGCTGAGACTGTCCAGGCTAACTGGGTCTATGACTAGTGTCACAGTGGGGAGGCCAACTCAGTATCATGGTGAAAATCCTGGCGCCACTTCTTATCCAGCTGTAGGACGTTGAACCAGTTATCTAATGAGGCCTCAACTTCTTCATCTGTAACGTGAGATCGTAACAGTGCGTCTTTCATAGGGTCGCTGTAAATACTGAAGTAGTACGTGTAAAGCACTTAGTGCCTGGCACATGGTGGGTGTTATTTCAGCATTACTGTTATTATTCTTTGCTGGGAGCTCTCTGTGTGACTTCAAGGGAGACGTTGGGTTTTAGTTAGTGAAGAAGAGAGAGTTGGCTTGTTTGGGCGATCAATGGGCTTGACCAATGCATGTGAATCGTTGTGTTAAAAAATATGTATCAGCCCCATATCTGATTTGCACGGCTTATGCACCTCCCCCCATCACCACTACCACGGGGAAAACAATCCTTCAAAAGCACAGTTTAATGTGAAGTTCTGATGAATCATGTGTGGACGCTTTCCAGAATGCCGCCTGCATACCCTTCTGAATCATCAATAAAACAAACCCACATGTCAGTCAATGCATGTTATTGATGGTTGTAGGCTGGGGTGGTAGAGTCTGCTGGGCAAATAGTTCTGCAGGCCATGGGGTGGCAGGGAGAGCACAGGACAGGCAGAGAAAGAGCCTGCCCTGCAGCTGACTGAAGGGCTTCCAGGTGATTCCAGCAGGACTAGGGAGTCTTCATGTCTCATGAGCAATGCTGCTTGGCCCACTAGGTGCATCCCATAGTCAGGCACCCAGAGAGGTGGTGGAAGAGATGGGTTGTAAGGGCAGCATTTCCACAGGGCCTCGCTTTAGGAAGAGCCTTAGGCAGACCCACCATGCAGATGCCTGAGTCCCAAAGCTACCCCAACTCTCACTTACTGGGGGCAAACTAAGAGCCAGGCCTTCCCAACACATTGTTCCCTGAGATCCTCACAGCAGCCCCTTGAGTAGGAAATAAAGGCTTGGAGAGGAAGGGGGCCCTGCTTCTTACTGTGAAGGCATTATTGTTTTGCAGAATCAATATGCACTAATCACTAAATGCCTACTATGTGCTCAGAAAAGGGAAGGAATATGGAGACCATTGACTTTGAATCTCAGCTTCACCATCTGAGTCCTTGAGCAAGTCATTCTCTCACTCTGAGCCTCAGTTTCCCCATCTGTAAATGACTTAATAATAACACCCACCTCCCAGAACTGATGGGACATCTCCATTGCTTTCCTCTGCTTCTAACATGCCAAGCAGTGATGGAGGTAGACACACACTTATTTATTGAACAGTTTATGTTGTGTACCTACTATATGCAGGCTTGGGCCACATGTACTCTTCTGGGAAGAGACACAGATCCCTTTCCTATGCTTTCTCAGGAGCAGTGTCTGTGTGATGTGGCTACACACAGGACAAATGGGTAGATGGGGACAGGGCTGACCTTCAAGAATATCCTCTCTTGGTTGAAGGGGGCAAAGGATGTCAGACAGGAAACGCCAGGCTCAGTGACTCACACCTGTAATCTCAGCACTTTGGGAGGCCAAGGCAGATGGATCACTTGAGGTCAGGAGTTCGAGATCAGCCTGGCCAACATGGTGAAACCCTGTCTCTACTAAAAATACAAAAATTAGCTGGATGTGGTGGTACATGCCTGTAATCCCAGCTACTCAGGAGCCTGCTGAGGCACAAGAGTCACTTGAACCTGGGAGGCAGAGGCTGCAGTGAGCCGAGATCAGCCTGTGTAAGACCTCTGTCTCAAAAAAAAAAAAGACAGGAAATAAGTCCAAGGGCACAGAGGCAGGCAGGATTTAATAGGAAAAATGGCAGCCAGGGGCAGGAAGCCAAAGCCTCATTGTAGCCAGAGGAGAGGAAGGAGGAACCCCTTCAGGACCCCCTTACTCCCCAAAGCTCACTAAAGATTCCCAGGAAAGGGAAGTGCAAAGGTGGATTGTAACCTGCCCCTGCCTTAAGACTCTCCCAGTCTAGCTGTGGATACTAGTTACTAGCCATGATACTAGTTATAGCTTGATAGTAGAGAGTAACTAACACATATTGAGCACTGACAGCATGCCAGGCTCCCACTGAGGCTTCATGGCAGTTTCTCTTATAATCTTCATTCCAGCTTACAGATGAGGAAATTGAGGCTCTGAGCACCACCCCTAACAAGTGGCCTAGCCAGGATTGGTGCCTACACGCTCTGGCTCCCAAATAAGGACACATGACCTCCTTGGTCTGCTCCCTGCTATTGACAAAAATAACTACTGCAAGAGGAAATGTTCTAAAGATTGACAAAGGAGGAGTGATCCCCACCTGCCTGGGGACAAAATCAGGAGTAGCTTCCTCTGAGTGAGGCCGGGACGGACAGGGTGGAGTTGAGTGAGCAGAGATGGGAAGGGAAGCACACACTGTTAATGGGGCATGAGCAAAGGCCCTGTGATGATAACCAGGGCATGTACAGGGAGCAGTGAGGAATTCGCTGTGCCTGGAGCCTAGGACAGATCGCAAAGCACAGATAACTCCAGGCCATGAACTATAGATTCATTTTTGTAGACTCTGGTTTTTAGTCTGTTTGTTCATGCTGTATAGAGCCAGTGAATTCACTGAGTGCAGGGGAACTGAGGGTTGGGGAAACAGTTCTCGCACTGGCGACTCTGAGCTTCTCACCCACCACGAACCAGAGACACTCCTTTTTTCTTTTTTTTTTTTTTTTTTTTTTGAGACAGGGTCTTGCTCTGTTGCCCAGGCTGGAGTGCAGTGGCACAATCACAGGTCACTGTAGCCTTGACCTCCTAGGCTCAAGTGATCCTCCCATCTCGGCCATCCAAGTAGCTGGGACTACAGGCATATGCCACCATGCCCAGCTAATTTTTTTATTTTTATTGGTTTTTTTTGTAGAGACAAGTTATCAAAAATTAGCCAGTGGGGTGGTGCATGCCTATAATCCCAGATATGCAGGAGGCTGAGGCACAAGAATCACTTGAACCCAGGAGGCAAAGGTTGCAGCGAACCAGGCTGGTCCTGAACTCCTGGCTATAAGCAAACCTCCCACCTCATCCTTCCAAAATGCTGGGATTACAGGCAGGAGCCACTGCACCTGGCCTGACACTCCTTTTTGGAAAAAAAAAAGGGGGAAATATTGAAAACCTCTGATACTGGAGAAAAATGCTAAACTCGAGTATCTAAAAGCCTGGGTTGGGGCACAGATCACATAAGTTCTTAGTGTGTCATTTGTTAAATCTGTGAAATGGAGCAGACACTGCCTGGCTTCCAGGGGCCACACTGGCTGTGGATTAAATGAGAGAACACACACAGCATGCCTGGCCCAGGGGCCTTAGGTGAAATTAGCCTTGTAGGGGCCCCAGGGGGATGCATGTGACTGTGCAGGAAAAGGGTGCTCAGTCCACCCATGCTGGGGTGGGCAGGGGTGGAGACCAGCCTGACTTTGGCCCTTATCAACTGAGACCCTCTCCAAGCTCCCTCCACCCTGTTCCATGCCTCAGTCTCCCCATCTGGAAAATAAAGAAGGTGGGTCTGGTAGTCTCTGAGGCTTCTCCAGGCTCAGAGATTCTGCTACTGTGAGACCATCTGCCTTGACGCCCCCACTATGCAGACATCAGGTGGGCCAAAGGGTGGCTGATTCACAGCCAGACCCAAGGCCTCTCTTCACTTGAAAATGCGTGACCTCAAAACCTTGGCCCATCAGAGCCCAGGCCAGGGCAATGCCCTTGGCCCTTTGCACCCGGCCTTGCTCGCTACCAAACAGCTTCAGAGCCCTCCCACACTGGCTCCTGAAGGTCGGGTGTAGCGGGAGACCAGAACTTATGCATCCCTGGCAATAGTCCTGTAGCTCCCAGAAGCCCAGGGGCCTAGATCTAGCTTTTAATTACTACTACTCCGTGGGTCTCAGTTTCCTCATCTGTCACATGGGCTAAGGGGTGAGAAATGTTGCTATATAACTGCAGGCTAGGCCATCCCTAATGCTAGTAGGACCCGAGTCTTTCACCCCGCCTGGGTCCCACAGAGGCCCCAAGTCAGCTGAAGAGATCCTCTGTCTCTAGGCCTGCCTGTCACCCGAGAGGCCCAGACAGGGTGGGTAAGTTATTTATACAGGCCCTCTTCACCCCACAACGATTATCTTACTCCTCCTGGTGCAATCCAGGCCCCTGCTGTGGTTTCAGACCCAGAGTTATTTATAGTCAGTGGAAATTAGTGCCTTGGCCGATGATCGCTAGGACCCACCTGCCCTAGCCTCCACCCCAAAGGGAGAGGGCAGGCAGGAGGCAAAGAAGTCAGAGGTCAGAGGAGAGTGTCACATGCAGGTACAGTGTGATCAGAGTATCTGACGCTGGATCAGCAGACAGTCAGACCCGGCAGTCTCCAGGAAGTAGGACGAAGAAGAAGCAGCAGCCTGCGCTGAGGAGGGCAGGCTGTTGGGTGAGCCCTTGGGAAAGCTCTGCCAGACAGAACAGCAGAATGGAGTGCTCCCTGGGGCCCCCCTTCAGCACACCCCACTCAGTGGGGCCAGAGCAGTTGGAATAAGAGCCTGAGAGACTCATGGACCCATGAGACAACAGGTCTGAAAGGGCCTACAGGAACCATCTGATTCAGCAATCCCAGGGTACACATGGGGAGACTGAGACCCAGGAGTGAAGGGACTTGCCCAGCACACAGTGGGTACGGGCTGAGGGCAGAGACCCCTCCGCTCCCTGGTCTCCCTGCAACCCCCTGGCTTCCTGCAGATCCTCAGCTCAGCCACGCCATCTAAGGACTACAGACTGAGTGGCTTAAATGACAGATATTTATTCTCTCACAGTTCTGGAGGCTCGTGGATGGCCATCTTCTCCCAATGTCTCTTCACATTCTCGTCCCACTATGTATGACTGTCTCTATACCCAGATTTCCTCTTTGTATAAGGGTGTCAATCATAGCATGGATTAGGCACACTCTAATGGCCTCATCTTAACTTAGTAACTACAGTGTCCCTGTCTCTACAGTGACTCTATCTCCAAATACAATCACAATTTTAAGGAACTGAGGGTTAAAACTTCAACATATGGATGTGGGAGAGCATGATTCAGCCCAGAACACTCTGACATGGGAAAACCATGTCTGTCCTCAGAGCTGAAGCTTTCGCTTCTGTAAATTGGGGATGTGAACAGGACAGCGAGAGGACTGTGTTGAGGGACAGACCACTGTACTGGTGTCTGTCCCCCCAGCCCAGTGCTTGGTGGGCATTAAGAAGTGGGCATTAGGAAGTGGCAGTGTGGTGAGAGAGTGAAGAGGCAGACGTCCTAGGTCTGAACCCCAGCTGTGCCACTCACTAGCTATGTTGTGCTGAGGAAATGACATCACCTCTCAGAATCTGTTTACTCGTCTGTGAAATCATTCTTATTTCTGGGCTGTTAGAAGTGATAAACGAGCTGATATGAGTCAACACACTTAGCACTGCACAGGAACCCTGAAAACCGAGACTGTCACCTTATTATTACTATTATCATCATCATCATCATATAGGCTAAGAAACTGAGGCCCAGAGAGGGAGGTGTCTTGCCCAACTTCTCACAGCCATCTGGCACAAAATTAAATGAGGACTCAGGTCTCCCAATCCACAGTCCCAAATTTTTTAACCACATCTCTGTGTGATACTAAAGGGGAAAAGAAGACAAGTAATTCCTAAATGCCCCACATTAGGAAAGTAACTAAGTACCTTTTAGCTTCTCCTCGTGCCTTTGGGACATTATGGAAAAAGGCTGTTACAGAGAACTTGAAGTTGCATGGATGGGGCTTAAGAAATAACGTGATGTTGAAAAGGTGGGTTTAGCATTGTACATCCTGACAATGGCAACAACTCCACAAAGATGGATGCAAGGGGAAAGGGAGCTGGCAGGAAACATCTAGCATGTACCTGATGTTGTGACTGCAGGGTGAGACTGGGGTGATGATTCTTCCCTCAGCCTGTTTCTGCCTGTGTGCCGATGTCGCTCCACATGGGTCCGCTAAGGCACACCGGTCGTAAACAACAGAAGCTGACTGGGCAGCGTAGTGTAGACATGACGGCAGCATGGGAGTGGGTTCTCCAAGTTGGAGCAAAGGCTGGAAAATCCAACTCGATTTCCCAGAAGGAAACAGGAACATGCAGGGATCAGTGGCACGACTCACTGAGTAAATGTCCCTTTGGGGAATTGCGGGTTGGGAAAAATCCACTCCAGCTGTTTCTGGTCCTTGCATCACTCAGGATTCCCTGGCAGGCTGTGCTGGTGAATGTTAACGCCCAGCTCTCTAGTTGGGAGGGAATCCTCTTTTGTAGTGGGTGCTGGTGAATATTAACCCTCAGCTCTCTAGTTGGGAAGGAATCCTCTTTTGTAGTAGGTGCTGGTATATGTTAACACCCAGCTCTCTAGTTGGGAGAGAATCCTCTTTTGTAGTGGGTGCTGGTGAATATTAACCCTCAGCTCTCTAGTTGGGAGGGAATCCTCTTTTGTATTGGGTGTTGGTGTATGTTAACGCCCAGCTCTCTAGTTGGGAGAGAATCCTCTTTTGTAGTGGGTGCTGATTTCCTTGGCGTAAATACCACCACATTGCCCACATGACATCATTGAACACAGAGTTGGGACAAGAGGCCCAGCAGCACAGCATTATACGGTATTTCTACCATGCAGATGCAATAGACTATCTACTAGAGAGAATAATAGTGAAATGTAGTAAAATAACTAGCAGGTGATAAGTTTGGGGTATTTGTTGCTTTTTAAAATATAATTTATATAATTGTAGGTTTATGTGATTGATTTATAACGATGACTGTAATTAACAACCAGCTCACAAAATACCTGAAATTTTAGCAATCAGCTCTCACAAGCAAGTGTGAGCTGGCACCAGCAAGTCACTGATTCTACGTCCCGGGAGATAGCATCCATGGGAGTTGATTGGTATAACTTGATCACATGCCCACGCTTAGTCCAGGAAGGTGGGGACAACTTGACTGATAGTCACCAAGACATCCCCACTGGGGAGACCAAATCCCCTAAGGGAAAGCAGAATGCCACTGGACAGCCAAAATCAACACCGGCATTTGCTTCTCTTCTTGATCATTTCTTTAAGCTGTATTTTTTCTTTTATAACATCTTTTTTATTTCTTTTTTTAAATTCATAATGCTTGAAGTCCTAGAGTCTTTAAAAAGGCCCCAGGGCTTAATTCTGAGAACAGTGAACTGAAGGACCTATCCAGGAGAGATATGGAGGCTCAGAGCAGCCATGCCCACCTCTACATTCTCACTTCCCAGCACCTCCCACCTTCTCGGGGTGGAGATGGGCGGGCGGTAAGTGAATGAGCTAAACCTCCTGCCCACCTGTCACCCTGCCTGAAAGTCCACCTTTACAAATCCCCTAAAAGAACATAGGCAGCCCAAGTTGAAAAGTATCTTAGGCAGAGTCTTCTCAAATACCCATAAAGCAGATGAGGGTGAATGGAAGCCTCAGGGTTCTGGAGTGACCTAGATACTGGAGAAGTGCTCTTGAAGGCTTGGGCTTCACCTCAAAATATGGGCAGGGTGGGCATCCTAAGCCAGTGAATTCATGGTTGACCAGGAGGCCTGTTGACCCTCCAGGAAGATGCAGGAGCTCAGGTGGCCAGGGTGAGGAACCACACCCCTCACGAGAAACTTATTTCCTCCTTATTTGGGATCACCTGGTAGCCAGCAGAAGGCCAAGTGATCTGCTTTAGGAAGGGAGTCGGAGGGAAAGTGCTGCCTCATGCTCGGGTAATGGTCTGGTTGGTGGGTGACCACCTTGTGTCAACAGCTCAGGCCCTGAGCTGGGAGATGCCACTCCTACCCCCATTTTGCATATGAGGAAACCGAGGCACAGAGGGATTGACCGACTTGCCCAAGTCGCACAGCTGTGGGAGTGAAAGGCAGGCCTAGATGAGACCAGACCTCGTGCTGTTAACCATTTGTCAAAGGGATTGAAGGGTTGTCCCTAGGACTATGTGCCCGCATAGAGGGTGTAGGATGCTGGCTCAGAAGCCTGAAAGTTTTCAGTTGCTCCAAACCACACTGAGGCTCAGGCCCAAATATGAGGGATAGGGGCCCTGGGAGGGGCCAGGAAGATGCCTGATCTGCCAGTGGGGCAACTGAGAACTTGACCCCAATTTCCAGGCCTCACTCATCTGCCTCCTTCTGGCCAGTGACATCCTCAAGGGCACCTCAGCCTGGGCTTCGTGGGCTATAAGAAGATAAGTCAGAAGTCCCAGACCCAGGGGTTGGAGGCTGTCAGCCGTGGAGCCACTTCTCAGGGTCTGGCCATGGGGCACCATGAGACTGGGAGTCCAGCATTGGCTCCTGTGCTCACTCACTGTGTGGTCTCTGGTGAATCACTTTCCCTCTCTGAGCCTCAGTTTCTTCATCTGAAAAGGGGGTCTAGATGCCTACCTACAAGGTTGTTAGGAAAATTAAATGAGAGTAATATATTATAAGACCCTCCCTTTTTCCTTCCTCTCACTTCCATGGCCAGAGTAAACTTAAGTACAAGTAAGGTTGTGCTACCACCTGCTGAAAACCCAGTGGCTCCCACTGCTCTCAGAATGAAATCAAAACTCCTCACTGTGGCCTGCAGGCCTGGTGTGATCAAGCCGTACCCTGTTGCAGAAGGGCCTCAAGGACAGGCTGCCAGGTCCACAGGAGATCAAAGTCCCAAACCTGTAGAAGCCCACAGCTTCCTTTGAAACTACAGAGCTTTCCCCCTCTGTTAATGCCATTTGGGGTTCTATAATAAGTTAAAGATTATAACTGAAAATAAATGATGATCATTGTAATGTTGAAGTTGTGCTCTAAGACTGTAGATGTTCTGCTTTTTACAATTGCCTGCAGAATTTTGGCACATGCCCTAGTGGGGTATGCCCCACCCCCTAGCTAAGAATCACTGCATTCATTTACTGTTGGAAATAGATGCTCTCTTTTCCAGGGTACTCTCACGGAAAAATGGCTAGTGAGAGTACCCTTCCTGCAGTCCAGGAAGTAAAAATCACATTGCTGAAAGGTCCTTTGTCTCAGTGCTAATTTTTCTTTGTGACACCTGAGCATCTATTTCCAACATTTACTAATTCAAATAAACTTTTTTTTCTTGCACTTTAAAGAACGATTTATTGAGCAACTACTTGGTGCTAGATGCTATCCTAGGTATATAGCAGTGAGCAAAACCAACAAAGATACTCTTCTTCACAAAGCTTCCAGGGGTCCAGAAAAAAAATAACAAAACAGAATACATGAATGAGCAACAAAATATCAAGTGAATAAGTGCTTTGTGACTCAGGGAGGGGCCGCTCTAGGTAGGCAATCAAGGCAGGCTTCCCTATGGAGGTGACATTTATCCTGAGCATCAGCTGACATGCTAGATGCCTAGGAACTACCTCCCATGGATTGCTGAGGGTCGGTAATAATAGGGCTTCTGCTCTTCAGTGTTTTCAGATCCGCTATGTTCATTCCTTGGGTTCTTCCATGCAGCCTGCAAGACCCTATAACCTTCATGGTTTCGTCTTAAAGCATAGCTGCCCAGGGGGACACACACTTTTTACCCCCCATTTATACTAAAGAAACTGAGGCTGAGAGTGTGACTTGTCCATGGTCACAAAGCAAGGGGGTGACAGAGTCAGGACTTACCTTTGTGTACCCTAACATTCCCAGTACTATCCCCCTCTCCCACCTCTTTCCTCACTAGGATACATTTGGAGAAATCACAGTATCAGAAATAACACCCCCTACTCTGTTAGAACCTGGAGCTGTCAGCTAAGTGAGAGCCAAGTCCCAGGAGGCCACTGAGTGTCCAGTAAAGAAAAGGGGTCACAGAACTGTGGCCAATCCCTGGGGAAAGAGGCATATGGGAAAAGCCCTGGGTGAGCCCCGTTCCAGAAAAAAAAAATCCTGCAGAAGCAAACTGTAAAATGCTGAGGGTGGCTTTTCTATTCCCACACTCTAGCTCAGCCCATAAGTGACTAAAGGGTTTCCTGTCCACCTGAGAGAGGCAGCTGGAGCACATCTGGCGGGTAGGCAAGCACCAGCCTGGGCTTTTGATTCCTGAACAAGACAGTTTCATTGGCCTCTGACACCCTAGCCCTAGCAGGAATTCTAAGTAATTGAAAACAGGAGCAGATTCATGCAGATGGAGGTGCCTGTCTGCATACTGAGGGCTCCCCCAGCCCATCCCCCACCCTCAACCAGAACTCCCAGCCCAGCTTCGCTTGGGGGCCACAGAGACATCAGAGAATCTAACCCTGGACAAAACCAACAGCCACCTCTCTGCCACCTCCTTATACACGCCCTGGCCAGGCTTCCCTGTCATTCCCCCTGTCCCTGATGTAGGAAGCTGTGTCCCTTTGACCCCTACCAAGAGTCAGGTCCCAGAGGGACGGCCCTAGGCCCAGAGGGGCTGTGATCTGAGCTAGCAGAGACATGCCCCTGCCACCTTCTTGCCAGCCTAAAGGACACGTGAGTGATATTCACTTCTGGTGTGAAGCCACCAGCATCCTCTTGAAGTCCTGGGAGATCTAATTACCCAGGCAAGGGGAAAGTGTTGAGCAAGTGAATGCTGGGGTTTGGAATAATCAGTTTTTTGACCACTGCAGTTAATGAGAGGCCAGGCTACGAAACTGTCCCTCTCATGTTCTGGCTCCTGGAACTGCTGGCTATTTGATCTAGAACTGCCAGCTTTTCTGTCACCCCCACCCCTATACCAGCCCCAAGGCGTTCCTAAATTGTCTAACAAGTACCATCTCGGGGAGCCTGTCAGGCTTCAGGCCTGTGCAGCTTCGATGTGGGAGGCTAATGAAGATCTCGCCTGAGGCAGGGGCAGGTCCCAGCCCTGGGGTTTCATTCTGAGCACTAGGAAAGGAAGGACACACACTTTATTATGGCATCTCCTTCCAGTATTATCACTGCCTTACAGATGAGGAAACTGAGGCACAGTGTACCTGAGGCCATGCACTGACAGTAGCAGAGGTGAGATCCGAACCAAGGCCTGCCTGCATCAAGACCCTGCTCTTCTATTGTGTCCCAGATGCTCTTGTAGATATTTTTTCCTCTCCCTATTTCACATATTTAAATTTCAGAGCCTCTAGGACATGACATTCCAGCTCTGTCCTGAAATTTTGTCCCTGAAAAGTACGGGGAGTGATGATTTTCTTCTACCATGCTTTCATTAAGGGCTATTTTTATCTTTTGCTATAAATAGCTTTGAAAGAATTGCCTCTAGTAGACGTCGGGCCAAGCAGTGTGGGGTTTCAGGGTACCAGCCCACCTCCTTTTAGGAAAAGCAAAACCTAAAATAAAATGAGAGCTAAGGCCTCTGAATACCTAGCAAACACCAGACACTGGGAAACCCATTTTTTTCAAGTCATTCATTCAGTAGATGTTTCTTGAGCATCTACTATGTGCTAGACACAGTTCTAGGCCCTGGGGACAGACCAGTAGTGAACAAAAACAACAAAACAATGTCTCTGCCCTCATGGGGCTTACACATTTTAGCTCTGTGTGTGCGTGTGCGTGTCAAGCGAAAAAGCAAATATAGTCATCCACCTAGGAGATAATGGGGGCTCCAAACCACTGCAATAAGGTAAATATCACAATAAAATGATTCACACACTCACAATGCTACCAATCGTCCGAGCCATCAGTAAGTCATCACCTTTTTGCCTGTTGAGGGTCTTGCCTCGATGTTGATGGCTGCTGAATGATCAGGATGGCAGTTGCTAAAATGGGGTGGCAGTGGCAATTTCTGAAAATAAGACAGCCATGAAGTTCGTTGCATAGATTGACTCTGTTTTCATGAAAGTTTACTGGAGCATGCAATGCTGTTTGATACATTTTACCCACAGGAGACCACTTTCACAATTGGAGTCAGTCCTCTCATGCACTACCGCTGCTCAGCCAACTAAGTTATGGAATATTCCAAGTCCTTTGTTGTCGTTTCAACAATGTTCACAGCCTCTTCACCCAGAGTAGATTCCATCTCAAGAAATCACTTTGCTCATTCATAAGAAGCAGCTCCTCCTCCATTCAAGTTTGATCATGAGATTGCAGCAATTCACTCACATCTTCACACTCCACTTATCTTTGGGTATCCTAACAATCCAGTCCTGTTCCCCTTCTCCCACCTCTTTCCTCACTGGGATGCATTTGGAGAGATCTCAGTATCAGAAATAGCACCCCCTACTCTGTTAGAACCTGGAGCTGTCAGCTAATTGAGAGCCAAGTCCCAAGAGGCCACCGAGTGTCCAGTAAAGAAAAGGAGTCATAGAACTGTGGCCAATCCCTGCGAAAATAGGCATGTGGGGAAGTCTTATTAAAACCCTTTCTTTACTGGACACTCAGTGGCCTCTTGGGACAGCTCTCCCTCAGCTGACAGCTCTAGGTTTTAACCAAGTAGGAGGTGCTATTTCTGATACTATGATTTCTCCAAATGCATCCCAGTGAGGAAAGAGGTAGGAGAAGAGGGATAGGACTGGGAATGTTAGGATACCCAGAGGTAAGTGGAGCCTGAGGATGTGAGTGAATTGCTGCAATCTCATGATCAAACTTGAATGGAGGAGGAGTTGCTTCCTGTGAATGAACTAGATAAGAATTCTAGTTCTCTTGCTATTTTCACCATATCTGCAGTGACCTCCTCCAATGAAGTCTTGAACCCCTCAAAGTTATCCATGAGTCTTTGAATCAACTTCTTTCAAACTCCTTCTCATGTTGATATTTTCACCTCCTCTCATGAATCACTAGTGTTCTTAATGGCATCTGGAGTGGTGAATCCTTTCCAGAAGACTTTCAATTTACTCTGACAAGATCCGTCAGAGGAATCACCATGGATGGCAGCTACTGCCTTATAAGATGTATTTTTTAAATAAGACTTGAAAGTCTATGTGACTCCTTGACTCGTGGGCTGCAGAAAAGATGTTGTGTTAGCAAGTGTGAAAACAGCATTTATCTCCTTGTACATCTTCCTGAGAGCACTTGGGTGACCAGGTGCATTGTCAATGAGTAGTAATATTTCAAAAGGAATCACTTCTGTAGCACTTTCATGCTACAGAAATGGCTTATTTTCTTAAGCCACATGAACCAACCTCTGCTAGCTTCCAACTTTTCTTCTGGAGCTTCCTCACCTCTCTCAGCCTTCATGGAATTGAAGAGAGTTAGGGCCTGTGGAGTAGACTTTGGCTTAAGGGAATGTGGCTTGTTTGATCTTCTATCCAGACCCCTCAGACTTTCTCCATATCAGCAATACAGTTTCACTTTCTTATCATTTGGGTGGTCACTGGAGTAGTACTTTTCATTTCCTTCTAGAACTTTTCCTTTGCATTCACAACTTGGCTAACCATTTGGCATAAGAGGCCTAGCTTTCAGCCTTAGTGAGACATGCCTTCCTCACTAAGCATAATCATTTCTAGCTTTGATTTAAAGTGATTTGGAGGCCATTGCAGAGTTATTAATTGGTCAAATTTCAGTATTGTTGTGTCTCAGGGAATAGGGAGGCCCAAGGAGATGGAGAGACAGGGAATAGGTCAGTGGAGCTATCAGAACACACGACATTGACTGATCCGTTCAGCATCTGATATGGGTGTGGTTTGTGATACCCCAAAATGGTTACAATAGTAACATGAAACATCACTGATCACAAATCAGCACCATAGATTTAATAATCATGAAAAACTTTGAGATATTGTGAGAATTAACAAAATATGACTTCGTGAAATGAGGTGAGCACATGCTGTTGGAAATGGCACCCATAGAATTGCTCAATGCAGGGTTGCCGCAAACCTTCAATTTGTGAAAAAACGCACAATCTGTGAAGCACAATAAAGTGGGGTGTGCTAGTAAATGGGAAAATAATAGAGATTTTCCACTGTCTAAGGACTGTGGAGGAAATAAGACAAGGGCTGAGTAGAAACTAACAGAGCGGAGCCTCTCAGAGCCTGGGATCTGGAAGCAGAGGAGACCTGGAGGATGCAAAGGGGAGAAGGGGGGCAAAGACTGGGAGGTGGGGCCTGAGTGGGGATTGAGTAGGAGATGAAGCCAGGGGACTGAATGGGGCCGGACAACAGGAGGCTTCAGGAGCACCATGGGTTGTGTGGGCTTTTCCTCTACAGTGAGGGAGTCGGGGAGAGACATGATGCATCATCTCGTTTCATTTTTACCTAAGTCCTGCCAAGCAGGTGCTAAATCCTCACTCTCACAGCTGAGGAGAAACAGCTGACTGGTGAGGCTATGACAAGGCCACTTCAGGAACTCAGCCCCGGGTGAAGGCCTCTGTGACACCTCACGCCGCCCTGGGTTGCTCACCCTGCCAGGGCATGTGTCGCTGGAACCCAGGCACAGTCTCCTCGCACAGAGCTCTGTCCTCTGAATGGCTTGGTGCTTTCTTCTGTTCACTTCATTTTTGTCACTGAGCCTCAGGCTGCACAGAACTCAATGGAATGTGATTTGAGGGCTCAACGGGAACATTGTGTCTCCCCATAAAATTTCAAGCGGCTGCAGAGATGTTGCTAGGCAACCAGGTGTTGGCCCAGTGAGGGGCGGAGGCGATGATTCATCCCGGACGGAAGTGTTTGGTCCAGTCACCCTTCCCTCCTCTTACCCCCCTCATAGCACAACCCCTCCTGGACAGGCAAGAGGACCCCTGGAGGTCACAGGACAGCAATGAAATACAAGGTGGGAGAGGGTGATAGTTCCAAACCAACGCTGAATGTATTCAGCCCTAAAGGAAAAATAGAAAAAAGGGACCTATTTCCAAAAACATCAGAAAAGCCTTTTATAACTATGATTGTGGCTTGCCCTTCTACCACGTGCCAAACACTGTTCTAAGCACACTGACAGGCATTACTAACTAATCTCATCCTCACTGTAACTCAGTGAGATGGGTTCTAGTATAATTCCCTTTTATCAGACGGGAATACTGAGGTACCAGGAGGTTAACATACCCAGGTCATAAGCGGCAAGGCCAGGCAATCTAGCCCTGACCCCAGCATCAAGGCAAATGGATGAATGGCAGGTCTAGGAAATCGGACTGGGTGTCAGTGAGGAGAAATAAAACACATGAGGGATTTACTTTAAAACTGGGGTTGAATCCATTCTACTCTTACTGGAGCTCTACTGTGTGCTGGACCATTGATCTTACATAGAAATGAGGCAGAATGCTCAGCTAGCAGGAAGGGGTTGCAGGAAGGCAGGCAGACCCAAACAGGCCCTCATAACAGTTAGCAGTGTGGTAGGCACCACAGGAGAGTTGGACACAGGCTGGGAGAGGATGAATTGAGGCAGCTTCCAAGGGGAGTAACAGACTAGGCCTAGAAAAGAACTGAAGGTGAAGGAGAGGTATTTCAGGTGGAAAGCAAGGACAAATTTGTCACCTTCGATTGGAATTAATGTTTCAGGTGTCTCAATCCACCTTCACCATCCCAGACTGTATCTTTGTGTCCTTAGGAGATACCACATACCTGACATTTTGGATGTAGCAATCTTAAAATGCTTATTTAATAAAGATTAAATTGAAAAGGAAGGGGAAATGAATGAATGAGCAAGGTTAGGCTTAACTGTCACACAGTGGGTGTTAGACACTATTAGTAAAGCATTTCCAGAGTGATTAGAGCAGCATCTATTGTGGGGCAGAAGGCAGTGGGCCTCAGAGAAGGGAGACCCACTAAGGAGCCATCGTAGGAATAGCCAAATGGGAGATGCTGAGAGTCCGAATTCATGTGATGATCCCCAAAATAAAGAAAGGTCAAATCCAAGAAACCCTGGGGAGGCTGATCAATATGATCTGAAAGAGGAATAGATTTGCAGGAAAACAATCCATTTAGTCTTAGACTTGTGAGTTGGAGATGCAGACAACCAAGTGGAGCTTACCTTGTGGATCCCATGAAATCCTGGGCCAGGGATTGAGAGAGAGAGAAGACAGGATGCAAGACACCGCTAATCCCTACTTCCTTAACCCACATCTGTGGCAGACATCACTAATCAGTATCAGTGTTCAGACTCCTCAGCTCAGCTCCAGGGAGCCCCCGTGCATCAGTCACCCTTGACATGCAAGATGAGATGTATTTGTTCCTCTTGTCCTAGGGGTGGCAGTGGGAGCCTTCAAACAGGGCCACTCTCTGAAAGCTAAAAGAAAAGAAGGAAAGGGGCAACTGAAGGTGCAGAGATGTGAGCAATGAGTCCCTAAAGTTAAGGTCAAATTGTAAACCACTTGAGGTCTAGGTTAGAATCATGATTTTTTTCTTCTGTAAGCCTTTAAATGAAAAAAGAAAACTCTTACTTTAAACAGAATTACGTTGTTATTGTTCATTCATTCCAATTAGTGAAAAGGCAATTGTTCTTATGAATAATAATGTCCTGGGAGTAGAGTTTGATAACTTTCTTGAGAAGCCTATTCTCAGCTGATTTCAGTGTTACTACTTGGTGACCTTAAGGGACATGCTTTTCTCTTTCTGCAGGATCTGTAGCCTGTGGTCATTCATTCAGCACCTGTTTATTGAACACCTGCTATGTGCTGAGCTCTGTTTTAGGTAACAGGGCAGTTTCTACCAACCTCCTCACAGAACTTATGGTCTGGAAAACTAGGGCAAACCTGGCATCAGAGCTGTCTATGGTTTCACCAGTGTCCAGGCTCTGCAACCTCTCCCCCTCCACAGACTGTTTAACAATTGGATAAAGAGAGAAAGAGAGAGAGTTAGTTCTGAGTCTCCTTCTAATTATCAAGCCAGCCTTCCAGCATTCCTGCTTTCAACCTGGCAAGAGCAGGGGCATGGCTGGTCAGCAGAGGAATTGTCCTTCCCTCCCAAAGGGAACATCACTGCAGATTGACCAGGGACCTGTGAGCCCTCAGACGTAACAGGAACCAGATTCCTAAAACCAGACACACACATCTTCTCTAGTGTTTAGAGTTAGCAAAACATCAGAAGAAGTTTGTTAAATGAAGCACTCTCTCTCAAAACAGTGCACTTCTCGACAATACTTACAGGGAGAATGTGGCCAGTTTCTAGACAGAGATGTCAGTGGATTTTTGCAGTCATTTTGGTGGTGACTGCCTGCTGCACTTGGATTCATTGACTCTGTTTCTCCTCTGTCCCTGTGGCCCTCGTGTTAGCATGTGTGTGGTTGAGTCAGCCATCTTTACTGAACCCCATGCAACACCAGCCAGGTCCTGTGAGGAAAAGGAATAGCTGGCCTCCGGCTGGATGGGGGCCTCAGTGCCTGGCACATGAAGTGAAAGAGATGCTAGCCCTTCTCTGTTGTTCAGGCAGCAACAGAGGTAGCCTTTGCCAAATTATTGGAGAGACATGCGAAACGTTTAAATTACAAAAGAAAATCCAATAAGTGTGCAATTAGGCTTTGGCGTGAATCATTATTGTTGCAAATGCTGAACAGTCCCCAGGAGAGACACCCTCACACTGCAGTGTCATGAAGCAGCAAGACCATGGGGGTCTCGTGTAAAGACCTGGGTTCTAGCCCTGGCTGTGCCCCTAACAGCTGTGTGAACTTAGGCAAGTTACTTCATCGCTTATCCACCCTTTACGGTCTGCCCATTCTCCGCATTCTGTAGCCCAAGAGGCCCAGAGAAGGTGAGTGGTTTGCCTTGGGTCACACAGCTAGAAAATGGAATGACTAGAGTCATGGTTAGTCATTACATGCTGTGACCACACAGTTCAAAGCCCAGAGGGTCAAAATTAAGTGATATTTTATTTGCACATATACCACTTCCCCCCTAAACATTTTAAAACAGCGTATGGTAACAGCGTTACACACAAGGCCTCCGAGCGGGTGCAGAGGATCAAGGAGGGTGGGGTGCCGACATCTCTGCTATGCTCATGAGTGCTGGCACCGGGAGGTGCACAATCACCGCTGAATGAACGGGTGAATGAATGAAGAATGGGCCCAGATACTGCAGTCATTCAGAACAAGACAAGCCAGCTTCTCTGCCAGAAGGGCAGCCAGGCAGGTGAACAGCAAGGCCGAGCGAGAGAGAAGAGAGCAGGCCTCTCTCTAAGAGGCCCATGACTAAAGTGACCTTGTCCATGGGGTAGGGCACCCTGAGTGGGGCCTTCTCTCTGCATCCCCCAAAGCAGCTCAGGTCCATTCCTTCCCTCCAGTTGGCCAGCACCCTCCACTGGGCACCGGAGCCAGAGCACATACCCAGCAGCCTTAGAAGGCCCCTCATAAAATGTGAATGGCTTCATGAATGAATGATATGGTTACAAGAGATACGTGCCAGAGGATCTCAGAATTTTTTAGGAAGAAAGGGCCCTTAGAGGACCGATCCGAGCCCCTCAGTCTGGAGGAAACAGAGGCCCTGGGAGGAATGGCCAACCCAGGAAGCCAGACCCCAGGGCTTCCTCACACCCTGCATGAGCCTCCTTTACCAACTTTGGCATCTGTCTTTATTTGGGCTTCCCCAAAAGCAGAGCCTGAGTCAAGGACGGGATGCAGTGGAATATTTGGGAGTGATCTCAGAAGTAAGAGAGTGGGGAGCATTAAACAGGGAAGAGAGAACTGCCCAAACAGGTCACCCTCTTGAGTCAGTTACCGCTTACCACTGCAGGCAACTGGGCTCAGCCCCTCAAGGACCCTTGGAGGAGGCAAGTGGGATGTGCCTCAGAACTGTCCCCCTGAGGATACAAGGCTGCAGTGTTTGTCCTGACTCCCATCTCCCACTGAGTAGGGTCAAGGCCCAGCACTCCTGGCCTCCCTGCTTGGGGGGACCCAGTGACCTCCAAGCTTCAGAAAAAGCACTGCAACAGAAGACAGATTCAGTGGGTACATGCGGGTGAGGTATGGTGGCACACCTGGGGGCTGCTCATCGCAGCTGCAGCTCAGAGTCAGGGAAGACCAAAGGGCTGTGGCGCTGGGTACATAAAGCCAATATCACAGCCCTTTAGAAGGTAATAACAGCACCAGTAATGCCTTCCATTGACTGAGGTATTTCCCTGCATGCTGAGCACATTATGTGCATTATATCATTTGATCCTCAGATTCATTTTAGGAGGTAGATACCATTTATCCCATTTTACAGGTGAGGAAACAGGCCAAAAGCTGTTTATGTAACTTGTTTATGGTCATACAGCTAGAAAGTGACGGAGCCAGGATTCAAACTAAGGTCTCTCCAACTCCACAGACCCCCTTAATCCCCCAGCCATACTGCCTCCCAGGAGATCAGAGGTTTCCAAGTGGCCCTGGTGCCAGGATCATGGCAGAGTTGGGGACTCTGAAACTGCTCTTCAAAGGAGGCAGTATGCTGCCACAGACAGTCCAGGGTGTGGACCCAGGCACCCTCAATTTGCCTTGAGGAGAGTCACTTTCCCTTCTCTGTGCCTCAGTTTCCTCATCTACAAGATGGGACTCCTCGTCATCCTTTTCCAGTCTCCTTTGTGAGGACCCACCCAGTTGGAAGAGCTAGCACAGGTTACATACAGGCACAGGTTCACAGTCAGGGGTGCAGAGAGGGGGTAATGATGCAGTGGTTAAGATTTGGGTGCTAGATTCAGGGAGATTCCATTGAAATCCACAGGACAGATCTCCTTACATCTCCATACCTCCATTTCCCCAACTGTAAAATGGGGGGGAGCAAAAAAGATCACAAGGAAATCATGAGAAGAAAATTACATACTGTCCATGGAGAGTGCCATGATCCTTGGCCCTGTGATGTCATTGTTGTTTTGAAGTATAGATGTGCGACCTTGGGTTGGTTCCCTAAACTCCCTAAACTGCAGTTTCCTCATCTGCAATGTGAACTTAATGCAGGCCTTGCCGTCTTGAGGCTCAGACGCAATCACAGATATGAATGCCATTCCTCAATCGACTTTCACAAGGGACCTTCTCTCATGGAGTCTCCATGGGTTTTCCGATTTGCTTCATCACCATCTTCCCCTCAACCCCCCCAGCCCTCCTGTCCCCTACAAAATTCTTTCTCCCTGAGCAAGAATCTATTTCTAGGAAACGCCTCCTGATCCTCAAATAAGCTGCCTTTTTTAAGAGCAGGGAGGAGCCACTGTCACAGAAATGAAGGCTTCCACTTTCCTGGCATTTATTTCTGATACTGGATTTCACCAAAAGCTTTTTCGCCCAGTAGTAACTTCAGGCACCTAAATGGAAAGTTTGAGTGACATCCCAGGCTGAGGCCAAGGCTGGTGATATGTGTTCCCCCAAGTCCTTTTGTGGCCTTCACGGCCTTGGGGGTCTGGCTCCTCCATCCCTCCTGTCAATAGCAAGGACACGGGAGGCCACTGAGGTGCTTGCTGTGTGGTCTCGGGCACAAAGGGGAGTGACTCTAGGAGACCCTGAGTATCTTCTCTCCAGCTCTCCAGTCCTCAGTCAATGCCTGTCTTAGAGCTGACATTGCTTTGGAGTTAAGCACTGGCCACTCCTCACTTTCCTTCTTCCTACGCAGGTGTGTGTAGGAGAGGCCACATGTTTGTTGAGTTGATAAGCCCTCATGGAGCATAGAGTCAGCAAGGGAATCAAACATTAAGAAATATCAATTTCATTATAATTAAAATAATGATTAAAATGAAAGGGATTTTCAGGGAGCTATGAGAGCATTCTGAAGGGGGTTTAACCTATCTAGGAGGGGGGTTCAGCCAAAAGAAGTGCTGAATTAGGTACAGAGGCAAGGGGAAGAACATTCCAAGCAGAGGGAACAGCACAGCAAAGGCCCTAAGGCAGGAAAGCACTTGTGTTGAAGCCTCAGAAAAGAGGCTAGTGTCACTGGAGCACAGTGATGGGAAGGGGGCAATGAGACTGCAGGGGAGAGTGGGGGTCCTCTGTGCAGGGCCTTCTGGGTCTTCTCTAATGGATTTTCTGCCTACAGTGGGAGCCTCTGGAGCATTCTGGGCAAGGGCTTGACAAGAGGACACTGCACTTTACACATTTGAAATGTCCCTCTGGCTGCAGGGTGGAGAATGAATTGAGGGTGGTAGGAACAGGGAGACAGGGAAGGTGGCTGCTGAGGCCGTCCACGTGAGCAGGAATGGTTGCCTGGAGCAGTGTGCAGATGGCAGAGGGGTGTGGTCACATCCGAGATGTTTTTCTTGAGTTTTGCTGGATGGTGTCAGGAGGTAGGAGTGGACTCTGATGGGAGACAGGGACAGGACATAGAGGAAAAGAAGAGATGATGGGGGTGCACATTAAAGACCTACTGTGTGGCTGGCGCATCACACTTGTTATCTTATTTAATCTTCACAGCCAGGCTCTGGGCTGGGAACCACAGCTCATGGTACAGAAGAGGTGAAATGACTTACTCAGGGACACACAGGTAGTAAGTGAGGCAGCTGAGATTTTAGCCCAGAAATGTTTGTCCCCAAATCCACTTCATTCAAAGGTTATATGGAAACAGACCTTTATTTTCTTATAGTTCATATGACTTTCTCTTTAAAGTCTGAATTATTTAAATAACACATGAACACAGTCTCTTGGTTAAAATTAATTTTTTTTTTTCAAGACAGTGTCTCACTCTGTCGCCCAGGCTGGAGTACAGTGGCACGATCTCGGCTCCCTGCAACCTCCTCCTCCTGGGTTCAAGTGATTCTCCTGCCTCAGCCTCCCAAGTAGCTGGGACTATAGGCATGTGCCACCATGCCCAGCTACTTTATATATACATATATATGTGTGTATATATGGGTTTTTTAAATATGTGTGTGTATATACATATTTTTTATAAATATATATACATATACATAAATATATATATATAAACATACATATGTATATATATATTTAGTAGAGACGGGGTTTCATCATGTTGGCTAGGCTGGTCTCGAACTTCTAACCTCAGATAATCCACCCACCTCGGCCTTCTCTCATGGGGTCTCCAAAGTGCTGGGATTACAGGTGTGAGCCACTGTGCCTGACCAAAATTAAAGAATTTCAGTCAAAGCTAGAGTCCGCTAGACCACTGCAATTAATCATAGTTCCCTTTCTCATCCCCAGAGATACCACCTTCATGAGTCTGATCCTTACAGCCCTCTTGCTACACATTTACATACATATACTCATAAAAAATAGGCTATTGTTTTGTAGAGTTTTCTGTTTTACAAAAGTAAAATAAAACTATGCGTACTGTTCTGCAGCTTGCTTTTTTCACTCAGCAGTTTATCTTGGGGAGCCTTCTATGTTAGTACGTATAAATGGATCTCATTTTTATGACCTGTCGTGTAGTATTATTTGGACTAGATGTACCACCGTTTATTTAGCCCACTCGCTTTCCAAAGACAGAAATGCGTTTTTCTATAAATGATGTAGCTTTTGAAGGACTTGTGGATTTTTTGCTTTTGAAATATAGGATTTTTATTTATGCTAATGGAGGAACCCACACCACAGTGACAACACAAATATTTAGCAACACCCAGCCTGGTGACTAAGTTTTCCCAATTTCCTTCAGGTGCTTGGCATCCCTAGGAACTAGCTCTTGTCTATTGCCAAGTCTCTGTTTATAGCAAAAGGCTGTCTCAAGGGTAACAAGTAAAATGGTAGAGTTGTCAGCTTTGATTTCAGTGCTGCATCCTGAAGCAGGCAACATGAAAAGGTGTGAAGACAGTACAGTTCAGAGCCTCAGGGACGTCAGTTCAAATCCCAGCTTTAGCCATGTGACCATGAGCAAGCCTCTCTGTCTCTCTGTGCCTCAGTCCGTCTGCCCATAAAATGGAATTTAAAATCCCTATCTTTCAGAATGGCAAGGAGAATGAAATGCAAGCCCCGCGTACAAAGTGATGATCACACAGGAGCACATGTGCTCATTTCATGCCCACCTGCCTACGGCCCCAGCCGAGTGGGGCCCATCAGAGGGGCTTGCTCCTGCATCATTGAAGGGGCCACTTGAGATCACAGAACAATGAGAAGACATGAGCATGCCACCACTGCTGTCAATGCAGTGCAGGGGAGCATTTGAGCTCAAAGGGATTGGGAAAGGGATATTAGCCCAGGCTCTGGGCACCAGCTGTGTGCCCACCACTGTCCTTTGCACTTTCTTTCATCTACCCCAGCAGGCAAAGCTAAGCTGTCCCTCTGCCCCAATTTGTGGATAAAGAAACTGAGGCTCAGGGAAGGGGCACCACTTGCGGAAGCTGTCACTAAGTGTCAGGGTGGAGACTGGAACTCAGCGCCCTCTGCCTCTGAAAGGCGTCCTGTGAGGCTGCAGGCAGCAGCTCTGCAGAGCGTCCCCACCTGGAGGGACAGGGAAGTGCTTCTTGTCTGCACTCAACCATGGAGGCCCTCCCCAGAAGGAGAAAGAAGGGGCTTTTCTGGCCTCCATTTACCCAAAGGGCTGAGACAAAGGCCTCTCAGAGGTCACCTCAGGGCATGCTGAACCAGATCTCTTCAGTGAGGTGACAGAGAATATGAAATGGCCATCATGTGTGTGTGTAGTAACGCTCCATTCAAGTTAGCCAAGCCTTCGTTCCCTTCCTGCATCTCTGTGGGGGTGGTGAGAGGGCCTGGGCCAGGAGTCAGGAGTCCAGCCCCAGGAGGCTGACCCTCTCTGGACCTGCATCAAATTGCTTCCACATCTCTGGGCCTCCATTTTCCCAGCTGTCAAATGGGAGGGTGGGAGCAGCTGGTCACAGGATGTGGAGGAGAGGGGACGGGGAGCCTTGGAGATAGGTGGCCAGATTAGCAAAGAAAAATGCAGGGCATCCAGGGACATTGGCATTGCAAATAAACCATAAGTTGTTAATTTTTTGTTGGTAGTAAATGATTTATCTAAAATTCAGATTTCTCCGGGCATCCTGTATTTTAACCGGTAAACTCTTCTCAGGGGCCCCAGCTTCACTAAATCCCCCCATTCTTTGATACAGATCATTGATGTTTTCACAGCTTCAAGATGAGCCCTGGCCACCCCCTTCCACTCAGACTCCCAGTCCCCATCCCATACCCACCTCCCTGCCCATGTGGGAAGTCTGCAGCCCCGAGCGGAGAAGTTTAGTAAAGAATCCCCACAGTGGAGAGAGGAGTGGGAACTCAGCTTGACTTGGAGAAGACAGGTGGTGGGTTCAAATCAGCGGGAAGCTGTGTCCACACGTGTGTCAGATTACAGAAACAGAGCATCTGCGTGCCCATTCAGTGCCACGTCCACGTGGGTGCACATAAGCGAGTGGACACTGCATCCACGTGCTTGCAGAGAAACCACCCAGCACTGCACTGTGCACATTTACATCCACAATCTAATGCCGCGTCCACAGTTGTGTCTGTGTGTGCATCTGCCTGTCTAGATAGATGCCAGGTCTGTGTATGAGCACATAACCGTAAGTGAGCCAGGTAACAAATGCCATCAGGTAACCCTGCCCCTCTCCACATGACAGACTTTGGATTCATAGGAAACCCCACCTAGGACCACCAGGTATCAGAGAGACACCACTTACCCTTCACCTTGCCCATCAGGAACCATCAACACCGTAGTGTGATCATAAACTCTAGGCACTGCGTATATGCCTGTGATGCACGCCAGATGACAGCCAGACCACTGGACACGTTCTGAACTTACCTTGACAGCCCATAAAGACCCAGGTCACAGCCGATGCCTGCCACACAAGCTGTTTTCCCACCGAGGCGCTGTGTCTCTGTCCCCTATCTATTAAGTGGCTCTTACAGGGGCCACGTGGCCACCCATGTGTGCAGGAGCTTCTGGGCAACCTCAGCACTTACATCCTCATCTCTGGTCCCCAGAGAGGCAGGAGGGAAGGGAGGTTTCCTGAGGACCTGCTGTGTGCTGGTGCGAGCAGCCTCCCTCGAGAGGATGGTGGAATCCGCAACCAGAAGGCAGTAGTGGCAAAGAGTGGGTCTCTGTCGGTATTTGACCCCCAGGGCCAAAACCCAGCACAGGAGAGATGCCTAGTAAATGTGTGTTAGTGAATAAATGACCCAGGTGACAAATGCTGTCGGGGAGGATAAAGACAGATTGTTCTTGCTGAGTAAATCAAAGAAGGCTTTCAGGAAGTGGTAGTAAAGGTTCATCTGGGTCTCTTAAGACTAAGGTTGACAGAGGCGTGGGCATTCCGAGTTCAGAGCCGGATGTGACAAGACAGAGGCAAATGCCAGGCGGACGCAGACCTGTGGTTTGGCAGGAGAGTGGGGTAAATGCGGCATGGCTAGGGGTGAGGCAGGAGGAGTCCTTTGGGACAATCCCACAGAGAGGCCACTGTGAGCCCAGGAACTGGGTGGTTGTGAGGACGTGGGGAGCCATGGACGGTTGTGGAGCAGGCCAGGGATGCTGTGACAGCCAGACTTGAGGGCTGGCTCCCGGCCCCACACTGCCTCATCTCCTCTTCCGGTCTCCTTTTTCTTGCCACTTAATTCTAGTTTCTCCTTCTCCAGCCTTCGGTAGCCACCAGTAGGAGACAAAGAGTCAGAGTGTTCTGTGCACCCAGGGACTCAAGTCTGGGTCTGTCAGCTTTCAGCCCGCAGCACTCATGACCTCCTCTGCTGCAGGAAGAGAGGTTGTGAGCCTGACTGTTGGCAGCTTTCAGGGAAGAAGATGGGCCCTGCGGCAGCTGACAGCCCCTACAGAAGAAAAGGAACAGCAGACGCAGGCTGGGTACAAGCTCTGTCACTCATCCCACTGCATGACCTGGACAGGCCTCAGCAATAAGCCCCAGGTCTCAGGGCTGCTGGTGAGGCTCAAAGGTGATGCTGGGCCAAAAGCAGCTGGCAAGTATTAGGCTTCCTCCTCTCTCCTCCCCCAGGCCAGTGGTTCTTCACCCATGACCAAGGACAATGCAGCTGGCCCTGCCCCATCCAAGAGTGTGTGACTCAGTAGGTCTGGGTGAGCCCTGAGAATGTGCATTTCTAACAAGTCCCAGGTGGTGCTGAAGCTGCTGCTCCAGGGGCCACTAAGTTTTCATCCCCAGCTGCACATTGCAATCCTGGGGGAGCTCTTAAAACTCCCAAGGTCCAGGCCATGCCCCAGTCCGATTCAATTTGAATCTCTAGGTTGGGGCTCAGGCATTAATCTTTTTTAAAGCTCCCTGGTGGCTCCAAGGTACAAGTTAGGAACTAGTGCCTTGGAGAAAGCTCTGTAACAGCAACAACAACAGCAGCTAATATTAGTCAAGGCCTTCCCATGTGCCAGGCGCCCAGGTGCAACCTCATTTAATTCTATAAGGCAGATGCTATCATTATTCCCGTGCTGCACTTGAAGAATCCAAGGCCCAGAGAAGGGAAGTCACCTGCCCAAGGCCACAGAGCTGGAAGCAGTCTCGAGTGAGACCCATTTCATTGCTTTGTCTTGAAGCGTTGTGAGTTCTGTAGTCCCAGCAGTGATGCCCGTGCAAGCTTCCCACTCTGCCTGGCCTCTGATAGGATATGAAGCACGGGGCGCCCTACCCTACTCAGCCCGTGCCACACACCTTCATGTGCCCGCGTCTGCACACTCATTCAGCCACATCCTCAGGCACGCACGCATGCACTAACAGCCTCTCATGGGTACTAAGGCCCATGCCTGCCTTCTGGGTGCCTCACAGGCTACATTTTAAATATATGCAGCAAAGACACGAAGCCACCCTTATGGTTTTTCCCAAAAAAGCACGCACCATTCATTTTAACTGAAATTTCCTGATCACCCCAGTGTCGCAGGGATCAAGCTGGAGTGAATCAGCATCCATATTGGCTTCACCAGAAGGATCACAGTGGGGCGTTTGCACACACAGCCTATCCCCGACTAGATCAGGTTGGAGCAGAGCAGAGTGGCCGCTGAGCTCTGTGACAAGAGGCCTGGCTCAGTTGCCTTCCTAGCAGAAGAACCCTGTGCCTCAGATGTGTGTGCCTCTGTATAGTGGGTGTTCAACATAGATCGACTTTACCATGTACAAAGCACTGTCACAGCCGTGGTTCTGTGTGATCCTCAAGTGAGACAGCCCAAGGCCTCCCGGAGAGGCTGAGTCACACAGAAAGGAAAGGTAGATTCCAGCCAGGTCTCCGGATCTAGGTAGGGGTGTGTTGTGGCTGCGGTGGTGTTCTCTGACACGAGCTAAGACAGTGGCAACACGGACAGAAAGTCCTGGGATGCACATTCCAGGCACAAAGTCTGGGCCATGCCCCAGTCCCACAGTAGTGGTGGTACAGTGGTGGTAGTGACAGCTGTATCTATCCTTTATGAAGACAAGTATGTGCCAAGCGCTATTTCCACACATCATATTCCCGATCCTCCGTCAACCCCAGATGGCAGGGGCTGCCCGAGACAGGGCTTTTTCCCACAGAGGCATTGTCTGCCTGTCCCGAGTCCATTAAGTGGCTCTTACAGGGGACACGTGGCCACCCATGAGGGCAGGGGCCTCTGGACAACCTCAGCACACACATCCTCATCTCTGATCCCCAGAGAGGCAGAAGGGAAGGGAGGTTTCCTGAGGGCCTACTGCGTGCTGGTGCACAGTTATTCCCATTTCACAGAGGTGAAGACTGCGGCTCCAAGAGGGGAAATGATTTGCCCAAGGCACCAGCCCTGAACCAAGGAGCTGCTGGGATTTGAACCCAGGGCTGAGGTTACCCATTGGCCTGCTGCTGTCACCCACCATGCAGCCCATCCCAGCTGACAGCCCCTGGCCCTGCAGATAAGAGGCCCAGCTCCCAGCCCCCCCACTCCTGGAAACAGCCCTGCCCTTGGCTCACTTCCACTCCCTCGCTGCTACCCCAGTGGCCTGGGTGCCACTGGGGGAGCAGTTTGTTTTCACGCTAGCTCTGAGCAACAGATGGAGAGTTTGGGGGAGGTGATTATTGTTGGGGTTTTTTTTTCTTGAAATTATGTGCTTGGGCTGCAGGCAGGTCCCCTCAGCCAGACAGTGCCCCCAAATGTCAACCAGCCTTAGCAGGCAGTTAGTGTTTTCCTGCCCTCGCCAGGGGCAGAAACAATCTCTGGGGTCTCTTATCTGGAAATAAAGATACACAGCCTCATGGGGCCTTAGAACAGGGGAGAAGAGGTCAGAGGTCACCTGGATGGCCTGGAAAACTCACCTGGAGTCCCTCCCAGTTGGCCTTTACTTTTGACACAGCACAGTCTCTTGGTGTGAGGTGCCCCACATGTGGGAAGAGCAGAGCCCTGCCCTGCCCTAAGTACAGTACTGGAGCAGATTGTAAGCCATATGTTAAATGTCCCCATTCCTTCACCTCACCCCATCATTCTGCTCTCTAACCCAGCCCCTGCTCCTTTACCCACCTCAATAGCCCCTTCTTTATTCTGATTAATTAACCACATCCTACCTCCTAAGTAGCTTATAAAAGTTTGTCTCATACAAAATGATTTTAAATGACCTAAGTTAGGAAATCCAGACAAAGAAAGGAGAGGAGAAATAGGATGGAGATTTACCAGCTCGATGCATGCTGCTGAGTCCTCTGGTGCAGCTCCCAGAGATGAACTACATTGCTGAGCTACCGAGCAGGAAAGAAGAAGATGGCAAAAAGATGAGTTACAAGGGCCAAAGTCTCCATTAGAGAACACTCTCACCCTCACTCCGAAGGCCTGTGTAAACCTGACTCCATGTGTCATGCTACAAATTCAGTTTCTCTCCCAGCCTTTCCTGGCCATTGGAAGCAAAGGGTACAATAGAAGTGTCCTCTTCCTTGGAGACCATCTGCCCCCTCTTCTGAGGAGCAAACCAGGAATGCTCCACTACTCGACCCTTTCCCAAGCCCTTTGGAGTTCCTTTTGCCTTCTCGGAGCCTGTGTTCCATACACACACCCTTTCACCTGATCAACCCTCATTCCTTCTTGCACCCAGTTATAATTACACTTCTGCCAGGAAACCCTTCCTGACACTCCTGTCTTCCTTACAGTAGTGTCCACAACATGTAGATAAAGTCTGGCTTGTAGTAGGTGCTCAATCAAAATTTGGTGATTGAATGAGGAAGTAAATGACTGGGTGTGCACCATTTAGTTCAACCCTAGGTACCTTTTCTACCTTCAGAGGGTCTAAGAGGTGTGAGAGAACTCAGGCCTCCTTAAGATAGGAGGATCTTGAGTCTTGAGTCCCTGGGGGCCTGGCATCTGGTGCAGGATACCCCTAGTGGGCCATCCAGCTTCTGTGTAAATATGCTCCCTCCCTGCTTCCTGGAATAATCCATCCATCCTCTGCTCACCCATTAGAATGTCCTTCCCTCTCATAAAGCTAGAGGCTCCTCCTTGTACCTTTTCCTTCAGGTCCCCAGCTCTGTGCTCTGGGGCCAGACAAGGCACAGGCTCCCTTTGCCCCCAAGAGAACCACTGCCCCCTGAGCTTTGCTTAACAGAGCTGAGGTGGGGCTGGTTTTGTCAGATGGCTCTCAAACATGAGTTTCAACTCCCATAGGTCTGGGCACATGCCCTTGGTGACCCAGACATCAGGATTTCTAGGTGGAATTGACTTTTTAATGTTTGTAACAAATTTCCATTTTTTTAAAAAACACCGGGCAGACCACATGAAACCTCTCTAATGGCCTGAGACTGCAGTTTGCAGGAGCCAGAATTGGCTAAGAAGAGAGAGGAAGATACCCCAAGCAGAATGGGAATAGCCAGGCAGAGGTTTAGAGGCTGGGAAAGAGCCCAGCTTGTGTCTGGGACAGCTGGATAGAGATGCACTTTGAGGCCAAAGTTCCCCACACACCCAACTGACAGCAAGCAGCCACGACGGCAGGAGTTCCTGTACAGCTGCTCCCTCACCCTGCACTGTGCGTGGCTTTCCCCAGCCTAGGGGTTATTTTGTTCCCATTTTATTGATGAGAAAACTGAGTCTCTGAGGGATGAAACTGGCCCAAGTTCACTCACAAGTCAGTGGTAGAACCAAGACCAAACCTGACTCCTCATCTGGTGCTCTGACCTGTGCTTGTAATTACACAGAAAGAAAATTCACATTCGAAAGCCCACAACCCCACAGAGCATCTGTCTGGACATTCATGTTTCTGAATTTGCAGGGCCTTGCTGCCTTTGTCCAGTGATCTTTGACACCCTGTATTAATTTTTAATATGCTAAATGGTGAGATGCTCCTTCATCTAAATTGAATCTCCAATGCCATTCATCTCTCACACCAGCCTCTGTTGTTTCCACTCCCAAAAATATCTGCGTTAATTTTCAGCAGAAAGGAAGAGACCACAAGATTCAACTCCTGGGAAGGGCATGACAGTTAGGCTGGACCAGGCAAGCTGTCTTACCTGCAGGTCCTCAAAACCCCCATCTTTGGATACCAAGTACCAGAGCCACCAGCCCTAGCCTTCATCCAGATCAATCCTTCATGTCACATGTGGGGAAACAGAGGCCCAAAGGAGGGAAATGGCTTGTCTGCAGTCACAAGGTCCTTCCACTGTGCCTCTCCTCACCTTGACTGACCCCTTCCCATCTTGTCAAAATCCTGCCAGTCCAAAGTCTTCCTCTCTGGAAGGTCTGGCTTAGTCTCCTACACAGCCTAAAAACTGGTCGGTAATAATGACACAGTGCACTTACCTGGTGACAGGCACAGCGCTACGCTCCTTATGTGAGACCTCTTGCTGAAGCCTCTCCCTAACCCTGTAAAATAGGCACTGCTACTGTCTGCATTTTACAAAAGGAGAAACTGAGGCAGTGAGAAGTGAAGCCACTGACCCAAGTTCACTCAGAGCTGGGATTTGAACGCAGGCCATCCGAGTTCAAATCTCGCCTGTGTTCTTAGGGCGGGATTTGAAGTTGGGGCCAAGCCTCAGCTCTGGCTTGGCTATTCTTCTGCTGAGAAGAAGGGAGTGAGCAAGACGTCGTAGCCACCTCCACCATCTCAGAGGACTCATGTGAGCCTCAGTGCCCAGGGTTCCCATCTTGGATTTTGATTCTGGGATGCTTGTTGTGGAAACTGCCATGGGAAGAGCCCTGCAGAACACACAGTGTTTTTATTCCCTGAGTTGTTATTTCTGAAAAATAGAGGGCCTCTCAGAAGTCTGTGGGGAGTGGGCAAGGGCGGGGGCTGGGGAGGGAGCTGCCCGGGAGCAGGAGGGACAGAGAGTTGCTCTGCGCCGACCCCTCCCCCTTCCAGCCACATCACCCTGTCTCAACCCATAGTCTTGGGGGTCTCAAACTAGCAACTTAGGGGCTGAATCCAGCCCACAGGTATGTTGTACTTGACCCTGGCATGTTTTTAATGGGGAGATTTTACATCAAATTCCAGATGTCCAGCTTCTCTTAGAAGATTGGAAGATCTGCCACCCTGAGCCCACATTCCCCCACAGGAGCTGAAAAACCTTGGCTGAAAAGGGCCAAGGTTCTTCACTTTGCTCCAGTTTCTACCACTCCCTAATGTCACCCACTCACCTACTTCACTCAGTCACAAAACCCACCCATGCCCCACATCTATCACATTTGCAGTCCCTGCTCTGCTGTCCCAGGACTCAGGATCGCAATGCCTGGCCTGTGGATTCCCAGCATGACAGAGCCCCAACATGACATGGCCTGACTTCCACAACGGAACACTCACATTATCAACTATTTACACTGCGGACTCCAGAACATTTGAATCCCAGAACTCAGAAGGTTCAGAGACTCCCCTCTCTTGGAATCAATCAGACAGGGCCCAGAAGATTGGCTGCCCTCACCCTTACTTTTTCTTAGCAAAGACCTTAATTTGCACCAAATTTTACGAGGAGCCCCAAAAAGTGACCCTAGGAGAAACATTTCAGGGCCTGCAGACCTCAGAACCCCTGGGATTCTCAGGACTTACCCATCTTGTTGAACACTCCCATTGTTGAACTGGAGAAACTGCAGCTCAGAGAAAAGAATTGGCTGGCCAAAGCCACAGCAAACTGCCATAACAGGCCTGTGTTGGCTGGTCATAGCCCCTCCCTGAGAGGCCCACCACCCTCTTGAACTCTCCCTTCTCCCTTGTCAAAACCCATTCCAGGAAAAAGCCTGAAACTCATTCACACCATGGCATTCAGAACTGATGATGGCTTCCCCCTCCCAGAAAGTCTAAAGGAATTGGAGCTTTTAATTAAAGGAATAAAGGTCAAGTAGAGGAATTCCAGTTGTTGGCTGTGGGTAGAATTAGACCAGAGGAGGAAGACGGGGAAGCTTCCTGCCATTCCTGGCATCACACTGCAGTGCGCCGTGCCTGCACACTCTGTGCCTCAACCTCCCAGACGGCCAGCCGGCATTAAACAGTGGAGGCCGTGTTCCCATGTGCTTAGATCAGGGCTAGCAGGGCTCTCAGGGCCCAGGAGCTGCCCCATGGCAGCAACTTGGTCTCAGAGCAGCCTGTCTCCTCATCTATGAAATGAGCCTAACCTGTCTCTGGGTTCCCTCGTTCTCACTGCCTGCAGGACATGGGATCTCCAGAGCTTACCTGTACTGACAGGCAGGCTAGTGTGAGGTCTCCTAGGGAAGGAGCCATTCCTGGGCTCCCCTGGTGTGGGTGTCTCAGCCAGCCTGATACTTGGAGGCTCCTGATGGAGATCTCATGGTCAGCATCTGAGGAGACTCCGTATCTAGAACCCCAGACAGACTCCCAAACCACAGGCTGCTGGACTCATGGAACCACTGAGCTCTTACATCCATGGGCAGCCAGGTCTGTTCCATGCGCATCACTCTTCCCAGAACCAAGCTAGGCCCACAGTGGGGGCTCCAGAAACGTAAATTGAATGAATGAATGAATTAATGAATGGGTAAATGAAGCAACCAACAATAGGCTGTTAGAATCATAAAACCATGTATTAGACCACAAGATCCCATCAATGTAACAGCCACATGGTCCAGTCCTGCAACCCCCAGCATGCTGGTAGTGCTGTTCTCAGGAGCAGACTGAAGGCCATAGGTCTGATGAGGGGTGTGTGCCCCTCCCTTTCCACCCCCATCTGTCCTCACTAAGACATAAGAAGAGCTAGTGTTCGCTGGGTCGGCAATAGGACTGGCATTGCCCACTGCAAGGACCCATTTGTGTGCACTGTTCGGGCCAGGCTCACCACACTCAGACCTGCATTTAGTGGGTGGGATGATTCTAAGGCTTCAGGTGCCAGGCCCTGAGGGACAGGAATCAGACTAGTCTTTGCTCCCAAGGTGCCACAGCCCAGGTAGGACACAGGTCTGGGGAAGCAGTAAGCCCGCTGAGGGGAAGGCTGTGGGAAGTAAGGGCAGAGGGCCACTGTCTACCTGGGGTGGAGGGGAAGCTGCCCAACAGGGGCCCTTGAGGGGTGTTCATAGTGCTGAGTGGAGGAAAGGCTGCTCCTGGTTTGCTGAACAGCAGGAGCAAAGGCCCAGGAGTGTGACGGGACACTTGTTATGGAAAAATAAAATGGCACACCAGCAACTTGGGGTGACATGAGCAGCTTGAAAGGAAGGCTGAAACAAGGAGAAGCACCAGCCTCTGAGGGGCACAGCAGGCAGTAGACAGAGGGAGCCCTACCTACCAGAGCCACACCCCTCCTGGTCACATGCCTGAATTCCCTCCATGAGAGGTTCACCCTTCCAGGCCCCTCTTGCAAGGTACAGGTACACCTGGGGTTTGCCAATTGTGGGTTGTCCATACCCTGGTACCAGGGAGTTTAGAAGGGGATGTAGAGACAGGCAAACAGTAGCCAGTGCCAGAGCAGGGAAGGGCACAGCATGGTCACAGTGTGGCAGGAGGAAGGCAAAGTGCTGGCCTGGCTCTGCTGGGAGGAAGCCACATGGTGAAAGCCAAGGCTGCAGACACAGGTTGCAGGTCAGATGAGGGGGCCAGGGAACCAGGCTGGGAAACGTGGGCTTTATTCCAAAGACATTGAGCGGCCTTCCAAGGCCTTTGAGCAGGGGTGTGAGAGTGGACTTGCAAGTCTGGAAGAATTATCTGGAAGTGCAGATGGTAGGTGGAAGTGGGCCCCTGTCACTCTGTCTGGGCCCCACGTGATGTGGGGTGCACCTGGCTATACCTCACTGCCTTGTCCAGAAGAGGAGAAACCACCAGCGTCAGCGGCACGTCCACCAGGCACACTCCGAGCACATTGCAAGGCATCCACAGTAAGGGCTGCTCCTGAGTGGGCACTCGTCTGTCTGGTGGGCTGCCCTTTTCCAGGGTCTGCAACTGTGCCAGGCACTTAGTAGGTACTCAATAAATGCTCATGGATGACATTAATTACCTCATGTGATATGCACAACCACCCATGGGTTAGGTACAACCATCATCCGTATTACAGAAGAGGATACTGAGGCTTAGAGAGCTAAGGCTGTCACGCTGGGATTTTAATCCAGGCAGTGGCTTCTGATTCTTCTCTAAATACTGCGTAGCATTCGACAGGAGGAACAGCGGAAGAAGGGTGCCGGTGCGAGGTGGCTATAGGAGTGTGGATTCGATTCCTGGGGCTGCCACAGCAAATGACCACAGACTGAGTGTGTGGCTTAAAACAAGGGAAGTTTATTCTCTTATGACTCGAGGCCAGAAGTCAGAAATCAGATGTTAGCAGGGCCACCTCCATCTGAAGAGCAGGGAACAGCCCTTCCTTGCATCTTCCAGCATCTGGTGGTCCCAGCTGTTTCCTGGCTTGTGGCTGCATCACTCCAATCTCTGCCTCTGTTTTTACACGGCCATCTTCCCTCTGTGTCTCTGTCTCTTGTAAGGATACCTGTCATTGCATTTAGGGTCCAGACAGATAATCCTGGATGCTCTCAACATGAGATCCTTAAGTACAAAAACAAAGAATATTTTCCCAAATGAGGTCACATTCACAGGTTCTGGGGATCGTGATGTGGATATATATTTTGGGGGCTGCCATTCAACCCACTGCATGGTGTCTCTGGCTTTTGGCAGGAACCCACTTAGGACCCAAAGCACCAAGAGATGTTGGGCTCCTGGACCAGCTACCTGCAAGTTTCTTGCTCCATTTCTCCCTCTCTGTCCCTACCTTCCCAGAACACGCCTGTGTCTCTCCCAGGCCCCCAGGCCAATCTCCCTGCTGTCTGTCCGCAGGTTTGCCAGGCACCGCTCCAGACCTGGAAAAGAGAAAGCAAATTTTTGGGCAAAACTTTATACCTCCAAAGAAGCCAAAAACCTTCCTGCAGCTCGTGTGGGAGGCGCTGCAGGATGTGACGCTCATCATCCTGGAGATCGCCGCCATCATCTCCCTGGGGCTGTCCTTCTACCACCCACCTGGCGAGGGCAACGAAGGTAAGATGGTCCTCGGACCCACGACCCACCCTGCACACCTGGCCACCACATCCACACCGGGGGCACTCATGGCTCACACAAATAATCCTCTCCTTACAGGGGAGAAAACCGAGGCCCAAGGGGCAGGGCCCCACGCATAGTCAACACAGCCAGTGGGTGGCCGAGCCAGGCCTCAGCCCCGTTTTCCCCATGTGAAATGCTGAAGAGTTGGACCAGCAACAGTGATCATTTTAGTGAGCATTTTTTAGCACTTACAAGCGTGCCAAGTCCTAGGCTGAGATGTCATCCTGACAACCCCCTGAGGTAGCGGCTGGTTATGCCCATTTTAAAGATGAGGAAATCTTGGGTTCAGTGTATACTGCTTGGGTGATGAGTATACCAAATTCCCACAAATCACCACTGAAGAACTTACTCATGTAACCAAATACCACCTGTTCCCCAAAAACCTATGGAAATAAAAAATGTAAAAAAAAACAAACAAAGATGAGGAAACCGAGGCACAGAAAAGTGGGTTACCTTGCTGGAGGTCACCAGCTAATAAAGAGTTTTCAGATTTTGCTGTGGAGCCTGTTGAAAGCACTGGTGTCAGACCCCATCCTAAGAGAGCCTGGTTCTCTCTCCAGAGTCCAGGGACGGCTGGATTTTAATAAGCACGCAGGTAAGGGCGACCCTGACATCTGTGCAGGCTGATCTGTTTTATAATCTGCTTTTACAATCAGTAGGATATTGTAAATAGTTTTTTGTGATTCGTTATGATTCAACATTTCCTAATGAATATGCTGCATAAATAGATAACCCTAGTATATTCACAGCTTCAGAAAAGCAAATTAAAAGTTGATAACATATAAGAAATAACATTATAGGCCTTATTTTCCCTAAATAGAAAGGTAGTCTCTGAGGTCCCTTGAACATCCATTGCCCTGGCCCCACCCAAGTCAAAATTGCCCAGTAAACTGAATAACCAAGTCTATTAAACCAACTACCTCAATTCTATACATAATAATAAGTTGATTTCTTTTCTTACATGACCTCTTGCCATAAAGGGCTTAAAGACCCAAGAGAGGTACATCTCACAGGATGCAGTCAAATAGAAAGCCAGATGGAAAAGGAATGGAAGCAAAGAAATCAGCTATAATTGCTGTTCTGATTGAGATTTAAATCTGACTTGGGGTTCCTGGCAGCCAAGACAGAAAGGGAATTAGGGTGATTTGCTGTGAATGTACTAAAAAGTACTGAATTTTAAAATAATAAGCTGGGTGCAGTGGCTCACGCCTGTAATCCTGGCACTTTGGTAGGCTGAGGCGGGTGAATTGCCTGAGCTCAGGAGTTCGAGACCAGCCTGGGCCACATGGTGAAACCTCATCTCTATAATAATAATAATAATAATTTTAAAATGAAAAATAAAACTAAAAACTAAAAGGCAGATTTGCATAGCTCAAATTGTCAGCAAGGAGGAAACGTATTTAGGAAGATGACATTTCTCTTGGCAAGAATTCTGGGATGAACCGTCACATAGGACATTATAAGCAATGCACAATGCCTTCTTTGCAGAAGTTTTATGGCAAATATGGAAGTAGATAGTACGTGGCGACTGGAATAAGCTTGGACAAAGCTAAGAGTGTAACACAAACGCATGATGATAATACTTCCCACTATTTTTATAGCTACCACTCATTGGGAGCTATTATGATAGAAATCCATTTAATTCTCAATCCTCACAACACCCTATAGGTAGGTGCTATTATTATCCGGGAAGCCAAGGCCCTGAGACAGTAAATGGCTTACTAAGGGCACACAGATAAAAAGCAGCAGAACCATGACTCAGACCAAGGGGTCTGGCTCCTTGGTCCTGTCCCTCAGCTGCATTTCCTCAGAGAGGGACAGGACTGAGTCAGCCCAGATACATGGCCTCATACAGCCCAATTCAGTACAGGATTAGAACTTAGATAGCAGGTGGTGGAGGGGGTGCAGGGGAAGCATGGACCAAGCTCCTCATGTGTGCCAGGAGGAGCGTCTAAACCCCCAAACAGGTGGTTCCAATCTTCCGTATTAGAGATTCGGAAACCAAGGCCCAGAGAGAGAAAGGACTTGCCTGCAGTCACAAAACTACCATAGGCGGTAGGGCAGCATTTTCAACCCGAGTCTATCTGGCGCTTCCCCGGCTCTTCCCTGCCTCTGGCCGGGGCACTAGCTCAGGCCATGCCCTGGTCAAAGGCAGCTACACACAATCCACATTCGCTGTGATCAAACATTCTTGGGCTTTGTGACCATCCTGACTCCTTCTCCCGAAGCCCTCACCCTGGCCTGAATCTCAGCTGCAAGCCTCCCGTGTTGCCAGGGCTCCTTTGCCCCAGATCAGGCTCAGGCTCCATCAATCCCCAGTCAACAAGTGAAAAAAAACAACAACCACCCTGGGAGAGACATCACTTTCATCAGGGAAGGTGACAGGGACAGTTATGTGGCCTTCTTGGCTCCCTTCTCCCTGCACACAGCCTTCCAGAAACTGGGCGCAGCTCTAACTGAGCACCAGTACACAGGGCGCTTTACGTCTGGGTTCTCAGTGAACCCTCACACCCATTTCACAGACCAGGAACTTTCGGCCAAAGATTCCCCAACAGCGCCCTCCCTGAACAGCCAGTGTTGAAATTATGCCATTGCTCTGATGCTAGGGAGTTTTGTTTGAAATCATATAATACACCCAATTTCTTTTTGACACCTGCTGCCACATCCCGGAAGGCACCAGAGTCCGGTGGTCAGAGCCTGGGGACAGGGCCTGGCTCTGCCTGTCTGGCCCTGGAACCAGGCGGCCCTCCATGTGCCCAACCTCAGTGTCTTCATCCATAAAATGCAATGAATGATAGTACCTGCCCTGTGAAGCTCTCGTGAGGATCGAAGAAAATAATGCAAAGCGCTTGGCATGGAGCCCTGAGCAAACCTCAGGAAGCAGGTGTCACTCCCCATGTGGCCAATCAGTCCCCATTTCCAGAAAAGTGGCCACATTCTTTTCAACACCCTGCAATTCTAGTATCATCTACAGCAAAGCAGAGGTGGACAGCGTGAGCTTATTAGAGCCAGAGGTTCCAAAGCCCTAGTGTCTGTCACCCTTGCCTCCAGCCCCTATTATGTCGAGTCCTCAGAGGCCCACTGTCTGCCTTCACCTCAGGTCTAAAGATCCAGGAGTTAGGACCTGAGTCAGGCAGAGAGCCTTCCTTTCGAGGGGGCAGGCAGCCCCGTGCACAAAACAAACTCAAGTTCTACAGAAGGAGCAAAGCTGGCCTGTCAGCAGAAGGAAGGAAGGAAAGGGAGAAGGCTGGAGGGAAGGAGGAAGAGGAAAGGAAGAAGGAAGGCAGGGAGGGGGCTTATTTATAACCTGGCGCCCATAGGAAGGCCGGACGACACTCCACCAGCAGCTTCACCAAATCCCCGGTGTCCACATTGTGTTTGAACTCATTCCGTTTTATTTATCACTTGCCATTATTTTAAGTGCCTTGGAATGGACATCCTCAGCCCTGAGCTCCGATGCTAGCCAGGTACACGACATCCCTACCCCCACCCCACCTGGCAGGTGAGGGAACTGGCGCTCTGAGAGAGGAGGGTGGGGACTCACCCACAGTTGCGGCCTGGGCCCCCAAGTCAGGCCTCAGGCTTCCTGCACTGGGGACAAACTCGAGCCAAGGATGAAAGACACACAACTGGACCCATTCCAGGGTCAGGTCTGGGGGCAGGCAAAGGAATACAACATGGTGGCAGCACTATAAGGCCGACCTCCCCCCACCAGAAGACACATCTTCCAGAGAGGGAGGCCTGCTCTTAGCATATGACAAAGTGGGGGCTGGGGTCCCAGAGGGATGTGGGTTCAAATCCAGGCTCAGCAACTCCCCAGCAAGTGACTGCCCCTGCCCAGGCTTCACCTTCTCCCTCCGTAAGACAGGCCTGGTCGTTGGCAATGGTGACAGGTGGAATTAGTCACACATGCAATGAGTGCATGGGTTTCTTACTGTACCTGGCCCATGGTAGGTGGTTAGTAGATACGGTCATATGTCACTTAACGACAGGGACATGTCATGTTCTAAGGCAATTTCATCGTCGTACCAACATCGTGGTACGATATACCACAGCCCACTACACACCTGAGCTGTGTGGTGCAGCCCATTGCCCCTAGGCTAGGCACCTGTGCGCATGTGACCATGCTGAATCCTGTAGGTAGCTGTAACACAATGGTGAGTATTTGGTATCTAAACATAGAGGAGGTACAGTCAAAATACAGTATTATAATCTTACGAGACCACTGTGGTAAATGCAGTCTGCCACTAACAGAAATGACCTTACCCGGCACATGACTGTGTTTGCTGAGTGACCGCAGGGCCCTTGTCCAGCGGTGACACTGTTGCTGTCTGTACACACTGTCTAGTTTTACCTAATGCCTAACTGCTGGGGCACTGCCCCGTGCTTCATCTCATCTTTTTCCCTAAAACCACTGGGCCAAGCTGGGCCAGGGTGGGCTGGATGCCCCCTGATGAGCAGGAGTGAGGAGGATAAAAGCATCCCCAAACTTAAAGTTAGGAAGCCTGCTTTGAGTCCTGGCTATATCACTTCCTGGTGCGTCACCTTGGGAAGGTCTTATCTCATACTCATCACTGAGAAAGCAGTTGTGGCAGGGCTGTGGGTGCTGCAGAGAGACACTTATCCTAGGTCAGACAGCGTGTTCATGTCAGGGCTAGGATTGGCACACTCACTGCCCCTACCCCTGCTGGTGACAACTCCCCTAGTGCCAGAGTGCCAACAGAGTGACAGGCACATAGTAGGTGCTCAGAAAATGTTTATGGCTCAACCAGTTTGGAGGATCTTTGTTGGATATCAGGCCCTGGTAGCCACCTGGGAGGCAGATTCCCCATTTTACTGGTGAACATGCAGACAAGCCCAGAGAGGCCAAGTGGGTACCCAAGCTTGTACAGACGGGGAGAGGCCACACCCCCTACAGCCCTAGGTCCAGGGAGAGCAGTTGCAGTTCCCTGGACCCTATGGCCACAATCTCCAGATCCTGTCCCTGCCCCAGTCCAAGGGAGCCCCAGAGGAGATCTCAGCAGGACCCACCTGCTCCCCTCTTCCCTCCCCTTCCGATTCTCTTCTTAATTGTTCCAGGGGCAGCAGGAGTTGTTCCTAGGGTCAGACAGCTTCCAGATGGCCAAATCCCTACCCCAGTGATCTGCACTCCCACTTTCTATCCATCCCAGGGCACCCATGTGACCATCAGACAGTTCTCAGGAGATAAAAGCTAACTGGCTTTTGCTGGCAGAGTGAGTGCTCTCTGAGGGTTCCTTGGTATAGAGTCAGCAAGGGCAGCAGGTAGGGCTGGAAGTTGAAACAGGGTACAAATCCCACTCAGTCACTGTGCCCTTGGCTTTCAGAGCCCAGTCCAGGGAAAAAAGCCCATGAAAAGGGGAGCGGACCAACTTTTATCATGTATCTATCAGGTGTCAGGCCCTTAGCTCACAAATCCCTGAGGTTATCTCACTTCACAGCTGTCTAACCTGAGGCTGAGAGAGGCCAAGTCACTTACCTAAAGTCACACAGCAGAGACTGGATTTAAACTAGGTCTTTCTGATTCCAGAGCCTGAAAGCTTACTTTGTGTCTTAAGTGTCCAAATGCCCCAGTAGCTACTCTAATGAGGGTCCCATTGAGGAAGCACACAGCAGGGGAAATAACAGCCTTCCCATTTCCAGAGCACACAGCAAGGGGCAGGGAATAACAAAAATCTTGTAAAATGCAGCATGAGGCTTTATAATCCCACTTCTTCCCCCTCCGTGCCCCTAAGCCCCAAAGAGAATGCATTTCCATGTTCTGGGTTTCTGTTTAGCAAGGTTCACATGTGTTTCCTAGTCTTTGGGGTCTCTATGGTGTCTTCATGGTGGTACAGGAGGCACCATTCCCCAGTTCCTCTCCTCCCATCATCATATGTCACTCAAATCCAGCAGGAGCCCCTTTGTAATGTGGGCCTCAGGGCTTCATAAAGCCAGGCTGTGGAACTTGAGCGATAATGCTCACCCACACACTGGAAAGTAAGAAGCACCAGCTTTAACTGAGCATTTACTGTGTGCTCACTGCAGTGGGTGTTTTACACGAAGTCTCTCTCTTAATCCTGTCAAGCGCCTCATGAGAGAGAGCCTGCCATTTTGCAGAGGAGCAAAAACAAAACAAAGCAGGCACAGTGGTTACATAGCAAGTTCATGGGCACACAGCAGTTAGCGCAGCTGGGATTCAAACTTGGTTACCATTAGCACAATTATGATTACCATTACTCCAAGGCGGGTCCTACTAAGCAGTTTAAAATTACTAGAAAAGTCTGAAACTCCCAAGGGGGGAGAAAGGTGGCTTTGGGAACCCCACATGATGGCATTGTTTACGGGCCCGAAGGGAACAGCTGGTTCAGTGTAAGACCTGGAAATTTCCAATGCACATGCAGCTGGGCCGCAGTGAGTCCGTATCTCCCCAGGCTTGGGCTCGACCTTCTCAGGAGCCGAAAGCCCATGAACATTCCTTGAGTGCCACTTGGCCTTCTTGTCATGTTGATTCTGACCCCTGGCTTTCCAGAAGCTTCCACTGGGGTCTCTTGAAGCTTCTGTTCTCTGTTCCTTGAGACAGACTTGGATTTCCAGATGTTCAGCCATGAATCTTTGGCAAACACATGGCAGAGGGGGCTGCTGGGCTCAGGGAGAGTGAACAGGCCAGGTCTGGTGTCAGATTCCAGACCCAGATTCAAACCCCATTATCTGCTGTGTGACCCCAGGTAAGTGTCTGCTTCTCTCTGAACCGCCACCCGTCTCTCAGCCAGCTTGAGGGTTAGCGTTAATGCTGGGTGCACAGCAGGCCTTGCAAGCTGTCCAGAGCCCCACCTGGCACCCGTGGAGGGGAACTGCACTGAGTTTTCCAGGAAGGATGGTCAGAATCTCCTGGAGATTCCTTTCCATGGAAATGGCCACTCCCCCGGTCCCAGGGGAAGTGAAGGCCTGGGCATGTCCTGGCCTGGCTGTGGTACCTCACCTCCTAAGCCTCCCCCTCTTGCTCTCAGGATCCTTGTGGAGATGAGAGAGAGGCGTGGAAAGGCCTTAGTCCCAGCATCACATGGGTAGGACCTACCTTTGGGTCTGACGGCTTCAGATAAGATGTGCCTGGGCTCTTCTTTTTCTGTTCACCCTGTGGGCCTGGCAGACCTTGAGAGTTTTGGGGGTCTAGACTGGGGAGGGGCACAGTGGTGCAAGGGTGTGGGGTGCAGGATCCCTGTAGGTCAGACAGGCGGCCTGCAGCTCAAGCATCAGCGTCCTCACTGTGGAGTGGGGCTCACTCCTCAGCTGTCTGACAAGGACTGAGTTAGAACCTCCTGTGTACTGAACTCTGGCCAGGAGCTTCCATCTTCCTCTCCCTGAGCCCTGGAAGGCAGTTTCAGTGATCCTGTTTTGCAGATGAGGCCACTGATGCTGGGGAAGGGCAATGACTTGTCCAAAATCATACAGAGGCAGCAACAGAATTAGAACCAGCTCGTCTTCCCAACCTGCCTGGGCAATGTAATGAGACTCCTACAGCAGAAGGGGACATCGGCAAAACCGCCTTTTCAGACTCTAAGGCACATGCAATATGGTTGCATTTATTCTGTGGGGAAAAAAAACTCACTTTTTCTCTTTTCTCATGAATTAGAAAAAATTCCTTGTCTTTTCTCATCAATTAGAGAAAATTCTCCCTTTCTCTCCTCTGTGTCTTGTCTGTGCTATAGCGTCCATGAACTTTACCACATTAAATTTCAGCTCCCAAAATAGTGCCCAAGATAAAGAATACTCTTCCCATTTTACGCAGATGAGAAAATGAGTTTCAGAAAGAGAGTCATTTGCCCTAGATTTCACAGCTAGAACAAAGGCAGAAAACTTCAGAGGCTAAGACTGTGGGTTCTGAACGCAGACTGCCTGGGTTCACATTCTGGCTTTCTACTTGCCCTTCATAGCTTGGACAAGTCACTTGACCTCTCTGAGAAACCTCAGCTTCCATATCTGTGAAATGGGCAGTGTGAGTTCCCTGTGAGATGATCCATGTGAAGCACTCTGCACAGGGTTTGGTACCCAGACACATTGAATAAGTGGATAATTATCCTTTGATTCTTAACACTTGCTACTTGCCAGAACTGGGCTATAAATCCAGGTCATGAGGCCTCTCCTGCCTGGCTCACCTCAATCTGCCTGCTTCTGTCTGGTTTTCCAGGATGCGCAACAGCCCAGGGTGGGGCAGAGGATGAAGGAGAGGCAGAGGCGGGCTGGATCGAGGGGGCTGCCATTCTCCTCTCAGTCATCTGTGTGGTCCTGGTCACGGCCTTCAATGACTGGAGCAAAGAGAAACAGTTCCGGGGCCTGCAGAGCCGCATCGAGCAGGAACAGAAGTTCACCGTGGTCCGGGCTGGCCAGGTGGTCCAGATCCCTGTGGCTGAGATCGTGGTTGGGGACATAGCCCAGGTCAAATATGGTAAGTGTCCCAGCCACAGAGGCAGGTTCTAAAGCTGGATTCTGGGCATAGGTGGGACAGGCCAGGCTGATGCAAAGAGACTGGCTCAAGGAAGGGGGTGCATTCCTGAAGTTTGATCCCAAGCTAAGATGTCTTCTGAGATCCTTTAGGAGGTGGAAGGTTACTTCCTGGAGGAGGTACAATCCCAGAATCCATTTAAATCAGAAATGACAAATACATGGCACGTGTGCTGCCATTCTCCAAACTTCCACCCGTAGCAGTCACTACGAATCAGTCACAGCTCAGAGCCTGGATATGGCCTCAGAAGCCTTCTCAGCACAGCACTACAACAACCACTAATACTCAGAATGGGCTTATTAGATGAACTCTATTTCCCATCCCTGATTTGGCTGTTCATGGATGGTTGTTGGGCTAGAGGAGACATTGGAGACAGTGTAAGTAGGTAAGTGGATATTCTGGGCCTGTGCTACTGCCATGGAGAAAACAGGCAGGCTGGCACCAAAGGGAGTTTGAGCCAGATATGTCCTGGGTAAGTTGAGGCAGAAGTTAGGGGAGAGGTTTGAGTGCCCCTCCTCACTCTGCCCTAAAGGGCTTGATTTCCCCTTGACAATGTGACTTGGTTGGGGTCTTATCAACCCAGCCAAAACAGACTGGTTCCTTCCAAAACATTTCCCCAAACCATAACTGAGACCAAAGAAGAATGAGTTGTTGGGAGATCTGCACTCCCAGTCCAAGCGAGGTTGAGAGAAACACTTCATAAAGTACATGCCCGCTTGAGTGAGGGTGGCAGGGGCCCAGCCTCAGCCCTCCAGGCCTGTGCTGTGCACCTTAGCTCCAGTCTTGAGCTGCACATGGGCCTTCTATGGGCACCATCTTGGTTCCCGCACCCTGGGAGCTCTAAGCATTCTGTCCCCGATGGCAAACCTTCCGTGGAAATCATACCTCTAAGGGAACTATCCGAGGAGGAGCCTTCTAGACAGCTGAGAGCCTGCTGACTCCCCTGCCCTTCCTCTTGCCAGGTGACCTCCTCCCTGCCGACGGCCTCTTCATCCAGGGCAATGACCTCAAGATTGATGAGAGCTCCCTGACCGGAGAGTCTGACCAGGTGCGCAAGTCTGTGGACAAGGACCCCATGCTGCTGTCAGGTGAGCTTCAGCCCGCTGTTGGGCTCACTCCTGTCGCCATGCACAGGGAATGCCTGTGTGTCCCCTTCATGAGGTAGAAGGGACTCAGAGACTTTTATCCTTGGCTCTGGTATCTCCAGCCAGCTTAGCCCCAAGTGAGAACTGCCTTCCTTTTCCCTCGCAAACACACATTGAGCCTACTGTGCACTCAGCAGCCCGAGCCCTGGGGAGACTGCAGTGAATAAAATGGACAAAGCATCCCTGCCCTCATGGCACTGACCTCCTGGTGACTTGGTGTACTAAAAAGCTGAACACTAAAGCCCACTCTCATCAGAGATGAGAATCAGTCAGGTGATAAGCGTTCTGGCCACTGACTGTGTGCCAGTAATGGGTCCAGGCACGGGGCTGCGGCAGTGAGTGAGGCAGGGAAGGCCCAGCCCTGGGAGCTTGTGGCGAAGTGAGGAGCAGGGAGGCGATGTGAAAATTCCTTTTGGGAGAAGCATGTGAAGAAAAGAAATGGGGCACAAGGTGCACTGAGTGTGGGTGGTGAGGAGGAGCTGACCTTGTGGCTATCCGAGGAAGAGCACACCAGGCAGAGGGAACCACAGGGGCGAAAGCCCAGAGGCAGGTCTGGCTGGAGGCTGCAGTGAAATAGAGAGAGTGGAGAGGCCAGAGGTCAGACCTCATGGGCCATGGTCAGCAGTTTGGAAAGTATTCCCAGTGTGATGGGGATTCTCTGGAATGGTTTTAAGCGGTGAGCTGATCATGTTTACATTTTTACAAGCTCACTCTGGCAGCTACAGGGGTAGGGAAGGGGTGGGGAGACCCTGCAGGGGTGAGACACCAGCCAGGTGAGACCCCTTTTCACAGGGACAGCCAAAAGTCTTTCGTGTCCAGCAGTGCTCAGCAAACACCCTCTGCAAAGCTGCTCTGGGCACTCAGGCCAAGTGTTGGGACCATCTCCAGCCCGACCCACCAGTGTTTCAAGCCCAGCCCCTGCCCATGGGAGCCCCCAGCCTGAATGGCCTTGGGGGTTTAGGCCTACCAACAGCTAATCCCACAGTAGGGGTGTGAGGCAGCTGTTGTGAGAAAGCCAAGGAAGGAGCAGAGCTCCCTGGAGGAGAGGCCATTGAGCTGGGTTTTAAAGGATGCATAGGAGCTTTCCAAGTCCAATCGTAGAGAAAGGGCTCTCCTAGTAGGGGCAACCACGTGCAAAGGCACAGAGGTCTGACAGAGTGTGGAATGTCCTGGAAATAAGAACAGGTCTGCGGGGCAGGATGGTAAGAGTGAGAATAGAAGTGGGGGCGTTTATTTATCCAACATTTATTTAACCAGCATTTGTTAAGCATATACTATGTGCCACTGGTTAAGGGAACAAGCAAGGTCCCTGCTGTCCTGGAGCTTAGAATTTAGTAAAGGAGAGAACCAATAAAGGAGCAAGCAAGCAAACATGTAAGGTAACTTCAGATAATGGTAAGTCAGATGAAGATGTTCCATCATGATAATGAGATACAGAGACCTGCAGGAAAGGCACAAGAATCTGAGTTGGTCAGGGAAGGTCTGTCTGAAGAGGTTGCATTTGACCTAAAATCAGAATATTGAGAAGAGAAAGTATTCCAGGCAGAGAGACAGCAAGTGCAAAGCCCCTGGGGTCTCACTGAGAGACCACAGAAAGTCTCAAATGACCTCTCAGAACATAGGGCCACATGAGAGCTCAATAAATGGTCACGGCCCTGTGGCCCTGGTTCTTCCCTCTGGAATGAAGTGATTGACAGACAGGGCATCCTTGGGGGCAGTGGCCAGGTGAGTCCTCTGGTTGTGTGGAAGCCCAGGGCAGGCATGGAAACTTCAGGCAGTTTGGAGAAGAGGGAAGAGGGGAGGATGCTGGCAGGAGGCTGGAGAGAGAATGTGTTCAGAATCACTGGTCCAACAGCATCACAAACCAGCCAAGGAGGAGGGCACAGGTGCAGAGAGACCCTAGAAAAGACATGACGGGCAGAGATGCATGGGAACCCAGCCAGCCAACCTGGAGTGAGTCACAGGGTGGCAGGGGCAGGAGGGCCCCGTGGGAACAGAAGTGCCAAAAATAAGATGATGCTGAAGGCAGAGGATGGGAGCAGAAGATTTCAGAACGAGAAGCAGAAGTGGGGAGTGAGGAGGTGCTCTGGAGAGCCTGGAGAGCTCTCTGGCTGTGTGTGCCAACTCCCTGTCAAGAAGCCTCAAAACTTGGAGAGGCCGGGATGTCCCCAGGGAGACCAGAAGTCCCAGGAGACTGACAGATCCTGCAGGAGAGCTGAGGCTTGCAGGCCCTTGGAGACTCAGAAGGGAGCTCACCCCGTAGTGGGGAAGAACAAGGGGACCAGAGACAGACAGAAGGTGTTCCACGTCTCAGCAGGGATCCCAGCGAATCCTGTGAAGCCTGAGCTGTGGGGTCGGCATTGGTCTTGGCAGGGTTCCCAGTCATCTTGGAAGGGTGGTCTGTGGGCACTGAGATGAAAAAGGGTGACCCCAAGAAGCCACTGCAGGCCCTCCGAGCCCAAGTGAACCAGCGACCTTGGTCTCCATCTGTTCATCTGGCTGGAAGCCTGCGTAGATAGAGTAGGCCTGGGGGCTCTGGATGTCAGGAGACATGAGTCAAGGTCTCCAGGATGTCGCTGTGGGCAGGAAGGAGAGGGGCATGCGGGAGCCTGGAGATCTCGGTGGGTTTGTGCCGGCTCTTGGGTTGCTGGTAATCTGGTGGACGACTTCTAGTGGCCTTTCCCGGGGCTCTGTCCTGTTGCAATGTGCAAAGTCTTCCCATCAGTCTCTCAGAGCCCACAAGTGCAGGGAGGGTGGCAAAAAGAAAGCAAGAGTCAGGATACAGAAAGATGATCACAGGACACAGGATGAACCAGATGGAAGAAAGTGGAGCTCCATGGTGAGCCTGAAGCCCTGAAATCCAATTGCGTGGGGTCAGCAGGGGAAGGGAGTGTGGCTCGGCTCAAATTCATGGGAGAAACCGAGAAAGAGACATAGTTGGCTCCTTAGCAAGCAGTGTAATTGGAAAGAGAAATCTGTAACAGTCAGAACCATTATTGGACAAAAGAGGCTGCCTGTAAGGTAGTGAGTTCCCCGTCACTGACTGTCTATGAGCAGGGCGTGGACAGGCTGTGAGTGGGGATATTGGAGAGTGGCCCACTGAGTGGGCACTGCGTTCAGCACCCCTCCTAGCCCTGAAAGTACATTTACCATGCCCCATCTCTCACTCTGCCTCTACTACTATCTGTTTTGTCTTGCTCCCTTCAGTCTGCCTTGGCTGAGCCTGTCCTCTCTTCCTAGTCTTATTTCTTCCTCTTTGCCCATTTAACTCCTTCCCATCTGCTCAATCCCCACCTCCTGCATGAAGGCTTCCCTGGCCACCACTGCCCTGTGGCAGTCACCCCCTGACCACCTGGGACCCACTTTTAGCCTGTGACACTCTACTTCGTGCTTGGTCCACACAGGCACAACCTCGTCATGGTGACTGAGTTTTGCACTGCACAAATATCTCAAATAAAATAAAGAACAAAATTCATCCACCATCCCACCACCCAACCAGATCTCATCGGTCTCACTGTTACGGGCCCTGCTGTTCTTGGCCACATGCAGATAGATGACACTACCAGGATGTGTTTCTGCATCAATCCTCTTGCCCACACAGGTCTGAGCAGTCCGGAGCTCGGAGCTGGAAGCTCTCAGGAGGTTGTGCCCAGCTCTCCCCTGGGCCCCACATACCTTAGGCTCTGTTCTGCAGAGCGAATGGGGAGAAGCTGTGCAGTGTGATAGAAAGAGCAGAGCGTCAGGCTGGGCTGAACAGGACCTGAGCTCTCAAGTGAACTTGCTGTGTGGCCTTGGGCACGTGGTTTCACTTCTCTGAGCCCATTTCCCTGGGAGAACAATAGGAGTGTCATTCATGATGTGCTGTGGGTGGATCCCCAGCACAGTGCTGCACAGGGAAGCTCAAGATGGACTGGTCCCTCTCCCCATCCCGTAGGTGGGGCCTGGAGTCGGGGTGAGACAGACTGACTTCCAGTCCCACTTCTACCCTCCTTAGCCAGGGACCCTCAACAAGCTTCTCCCCGTTTCTGATCGTAGCCCCAGTTCATGAGGTTGTGTTGAAATGTGGAACCTCCAGAAATGTCCGTTTCCCCCTCTCATCCTTCATCTCAGTGTCTCCCCTTTCCCACCTCCCTGGGCTACCTCCTTCCTCTCCATGATCCAACTCCTTCCCGCCTTCAGCCTGCAGCAGCCTGCCTCCCCAGGGGGTGTTCCTTGATTCGTTTCTTCCCATGTTCTGAATTCCCTATATAACAGCCATTTGAATGCTGTTTTTTTTGTGCACGACCAGATACCATAGGCCCTTTACATGTGCAAGGAGGCCTTGCTGGGCTTCTGGTGATACTTGAGGAACACAGAGGGACTAGGCTGGGGGCACTTGTGGGGTCCTTATGGTGGTTCAGAAAGCCCTAGTGTCATCTCATGCATTGGTTCAGCTTAGAAAAGGGCAGAAAACACTCAGTTCTGGTCATTTGGTCTAACCATGATGCTGGACAGGTCCCTTCAGCTCTCTGAGCTTCTGTGTCTGTGTCAGTGGAATGGGGGAGCTGGTGGGGCCCCCACTGCCTACCCCACAGGGCTGTTGTGGGGACCACAGACATGCACACATGTGACTGTCCTCTGCAAACAAACCCTGTAGGTGGGAGGTGCTATATGGCATAGAAGGAACGTGGCATTTGGAGACAGAACACCCAGGTTCCGGCCCTCCAATGGCTCCCACTGTGGCCTCTGCCCCTCAGAACCTCAGTTTTCCCATCTGACAAGTGAGGGCAGACCAGCCTTCAGGAAGACTCAGATGACCTCAATACTCAGGGCACCAAAGAAATCCCAGAGAGCAAGCAGGTTTCCCCCTGCTTTCCTACCTGCCAAGGACAGACAAGCAGACACAAGCTTGTGTCTGGTGTATCTTCAGACAAGACAGAGTAGAAATGTTCGGAAATTGCAAACTCCTGTGTCTGCAGGGCCAGGCAGGGAGAGCACAGGTGCCAAACCCAGACCGCAGCTGCTTCCTGTTGCTGCCTGCAGAAGCACCGGCCTGGTCTGACGTCAGTGCTGGCTTTGCAAGAGGAGCCAGAAATCCACATTTTCCTGCTCAAGCTCTCGATGTTTAAGTATTGGCAAGAAATTCCCACTTTTTAAAGTCCCAGTGGATCAAGCCACATATGGGTGGGACCTAGAGTGCAAACACTGAAACCTAGGCCTATTTTTTTGCTTTGTATTTTAAGATAATTTCAAACTTTCAGAAAAGTTGCAAGGATGGTACAAAGAATACGGGCATGCCCTTCACTCTGATTTGGCTGTTGCTAACCTTTTGCCCACTTTGGTCTCTGACAAATCTCACTCTCTCCTCATCATGCAGATGTGGTGGCCGTCTCCCGCTAGATGCTGCAGGTGTATCTCCCAAGAGCAAGGATATTCTCATGCATAACCACAACACAGCCATCAGTTCAGGAAACTTGACCTTGATGCAGTACCATTACCTGCTGTGCCATCCATATTCACATTCCACCAGTTGTCCCTGCAGCATTCTGCAGGCCAGGATCCATGTGGGGCCCTGCATGCCTCTGGGACATCCTGCCTCTTTGGTCTCCTTCCTAATGGATCAGCACCTCATCTTTTCATTGTCTTTGTGGAAAGCCAGTGCTTTTTAAACCCTCCCACGTCATGAACTTCTGTGAGAGTTCCACAGTGATCCCTCTTATAAGGAACAGATGCCCAGACTCCTGATCTTGCAGCATTTCAGGGGATTCAATGATCCTAGAGGACCCTGGTCTTATCCCAATTTGCAGCTGGGGAAACTGAGGCCCAGAGCAGAAGTGTAAGGCCCCACAGAGGGCAGGGCAGGGTGGGAGCCAGACGCCAGCCCCGGGTTCTTCCTATAGCCTGCATAGAGGAGCTTGCCTCCAAAGACTGTATGGATTTTATTTCCCACCAGTGTGGCCTTTTCGAAGCACCTTGTAGTAACTTCCACTGGGAAATGCAGGGCTAGACTAGATGCCATCAGTGTGGCAGTGGAAGGGGCTGGAGCCAGGGGGCCAGGACAGCCAAGCTGTCTTCAAAAAACAGCAAGGCCTGGCTCCAGCTGGCCCAATGGCTCAGCCCCTGCAAGACCCTGACACACCCTCCCCCCTTCCCCCTGCCAGCCAGAGCGCTAACAGCATGAGGTCCTGCAGGACATCGGTAAACCCTCTTGAGACTCTGCCCACATCCCAGTGCCTGCTGCCCACCCCACCAAGCAGAAAGCCAGGCACGGGAGAGCCGGACCTGCCACCACTGCCACCGCCTCCAGGGAGCCTAGGACGACACCGTGACTGCAGAAGGCCCAGTCTGCTACTCGGCCCGCACTCTCTCCATTACACTACCCTGCCTCTTCTCCATGAGAGGCAGTGGGGTGTAGTGGATAGAGCACGGGTTCAAGTCCCAGCTCCACCACTCACAGCTGTGTGATCCTGGGCCATCCCTCAAGCTCTCTGAGCCAGAAAGTGGTGGGCGGAGGGGCTGGAGGTTGAGCTTGCGCTAAAACCTACCTCACAGGGCTGTTGTGAGGAGGACACTTTGCCTACTACCTCGTGCTCTGTGAGTGTGTGTCATTAACTGCATTAATAACAATAATAATGGAAGAACTGTGTCTGGGCCGGGAGTCATATTGGCTTTGTTTTGTGCTTGTGCCTGGAGGCAGGTGATAGTCCCCAGAAATGGCCTCCATCCCTTCTTCACAGCCTCTCCCCACTGAAGGAACCCTTTTAGAAGAGATGATCTCTCCCTTCTACCTGTCCAGAGAGAGGCCTGGAAGGTCACACCCAGGAGATCAGGGGACCCTAGGTTCCAGCCCCTACTGTCTTACACTCTCTGCCACTTCAGTCATTAACCCTCTCTGGGCTCAGAAACCCCATTCTATAAAAGGAGGCCCCCCAGTTCTGCTACCTGTGGCTCCAGCATACCCCACAAGCCACCACAGAAGGTTTTGACCCCGAGACTGCCACCATCTAGACCAACTCAAGGCAAGGGAGAGCCACCTGCTGCTGTTCAGGACAGGCCTAAGGCCAGGATGAGCTTTGAGCCTGCAGCTGGAAAGGTCCTGGCCACTCTCTTCTGCCAGGTCAGAGACCAAGGAACATCCCCTCCACAGGACCAGGACAGAAGCTTGGGAAGGAGAGGACGGACAGTCCCATCTGCAGAAACCACAGTGCCCCCTGAGCCTGGGCTCCCTTCTCCTCCCACCCATGGGATGGCTGGCAGCTCCCCACCACGCTCCAGCCTCCGTCTCACTCCTCGGGCTGCCCCAGACCACTCTCCCGCCATCTTTATCCACAAGGTGGAAAGAGCACAAGATTGGAGCCGCATACCAGCTCCCATCCTAGCTCTGCCTTCCTGGGCTGAATGCAGAGATGACTCCCTGAGCTGCTGCCCTATCTGTGAAATGGGGTGAGGCTGACCACCTCACAGACTGTGGCAGCTGAGCAAAAAGTGGCTCAGATGGGACTTGGCACATCAGGAATGCTCAAAAGATATTCTCTTCCTTCCTCCCCCTCCAGCCAAAGATACTCTCAGTGGCTCCCTATTGAACACCAAGCAAAGACTCCACTCTGTCGCCCTCCCCTCAGGCACTTCCTCACCCACTGCCATCACACTGGGCCACCTCCCACCTTTGCCTGGCTGTACTCCCTCCGGCCTACCATGTCCTTGGCTTGATTTGGTCTTGCATTGCTATGGATCTGTGTGCCTATCTGCTCTCCTTGAACCCAGCTAGACTGTGAGCTCCTAGAGGCAGGGACCACAGGGGGCCCCTCCTGCAAGCCCCAGAGCCTAGTGTGAAGTTGACACCCCACCATGTCTGTCCGTCCAGTGAAGGACTGTGGAGCTGGGGGTGAGGGGGTGCCATCTGGTCATTCTGTCCACGCAGGCCTCTGCTGCTCCCCCCATACTCTCTTCTTCCCAGAATGTAGCTGTCTACCCTACCCAGGACGTGCTGTAGGCTGGTCTTTCTCGGACAGGGTGTCGAGACACTATCGCTGAGATGTGGTGACCTAAGCCAGCTCCCTTCCCACTCTACAGATCACAGACCTGAAGTCCAGCGAGGAGAGGTCACACAGCAATCAGAATTAGACACCAGGTTCCAGGTGCTATCTTCCCAGTCTGGGGCTTGCTCTCTATCCCTCCCCGTGCTTGTGTATTCTGAAGGGTTCCATGGGCAGTTAGAGGAGGTGGAGGCTACAGAGTGCTGCCCAAGGAATTGTGGACAGTGAGGTCCCACAAGGCCCTATCAGGGCCTCCATCCCCAGGGGGTTCCCACCTCTGCCCCTACCCAAAAACCCTGCGGTCGTCCTTTGAGAGGCTTAGCCCACTGCCCTTTGACTTGGACGTCTGTTGCTCTGCCGTTAATTCCCTCTGCCCTGATGTTAAGCATTGCCCTCTGCAGGGGACTTGTGGAGCCCAAGGGGAATGGCCTAGGGAATGTCCCAGTCCTTCGGAGTCTTTCCCTGGCAGGAGGGCTTGGGAGAGGAGAGGGCACAGCCCAATGAGGTATGGGAGGAGGGGATACAGCTGGGATGAATGTGACCCTCCGCAAAACATAAAGGTGATTTATTAGAGGTGTCAGTATTTCCAATTATAAACGTAACGCCCACCCTGGAAAGTTCAAAATAGTACAAAAAATTGTGCTGGAGTTGCAGCTTTAAACCCGGCTGTGCAGGGAAGACCCAGAGGACACTCCCACTCAGACCCCGCCTTCGGAGGGCTCATGGTCAGGAGGAGCCAGGCCTGTAAGTACCCCCAGAGGAGACTGCGGGTAGTTCAGAGGAGACAGGTGAAGTTCCCTAGTGGGAGTCAGGAGGGCACCCAAGGGGAAGGCCACTTATCCTGTGGAGGAGGCTTTGAGCAAGAGGTGAGGGAAAGGCATTCATGTGGTCACTGTGAGCAAAGACCAGGGGGCTGACACCAAGGGCCAGTGAGCTGCACACGCTCCAAGGGCAGAGGCCACGAGACAGGACTCGGTGTCCAGGGCCCAAGAAGGCTGAGGTCTCATCCAGGGAGTGCTGATTGAAGCGGTTTGACCTCAGGAAGCCCTCCAAACCCTCAGAGAGGGAATTGGAGCTGGGGAGACACAGGTAAGAGCAGAGGCTTGAGGGCACCAGAGCACAGAGGGAAGGAGGACTGGGGGATTGTGGATGCCCCATCTCCCCTGCCCTGGCTATTGCTGGGCTCTGGAGGACACCCTGGGGCTTTTCCAGGGCTGGGCAGGGAGCACACTATGCCTAGCCCCCTGTCTGGCATCCTCCTCCCACCTCCCTGCCTCCGGATGTGGGTGTAGAGCTGCCAGCTCCTTGCTGCGATGGGAGTGATTAGATTAGAAGGTGATTTGGGGTTCTGATTATCTTGGGTGGAAATTGGCCCCCTGCATCTTTTTCCATCCTGCCTTGGCTTGGGAGGTGGGGAGCAGCCTCTCGGTTGCCACCTAAGCCAGAGAACCAATGCTTTCATTTCCAGCTAACCTTTCTACTGATGTGTCTCAGACCAGAATGTGAGGGCCTTGTTCCCTGGGAGCAAAGTGGAAGGTAACAAAGACAACAGGCTCGGGGACAGCAGAGAGTTCCAGTCCAGGCTCTGCCCCTCACCAGCAGAGTGACTTGGCAGGCCGCCTTTCACTCTGAGCCTCAGTTTCCTCCAGTTTAGGGACTAGATGAGATCATTGAGCATGAAGGGAAGCACATGCCCTGCACACAGTAGGTGTTCTACAGAGGTCAGCTTGGGTGGCTGTTACTGCTCTCTGTGAATACAACATAGTATATTCCTTGCTCTCCTTTGAAGAGTCTCCAGTGATACCCCCCATAAGACCTCAGTTTCTCAGCATCTGTCTAATGCTGATATGTAACAACCCCTCCTCTTAGGCCCCTCACAAGCTGAGCCAGTGCCCAGGGAGACATCTGGTCAGCAAGTTATTATAATGACCAAGATCCCGTTATTGGGCCTCACCAGGGTGATGGAGCAGGGGTGCTCCAGGGTCTGCCTGTGATGAGAAATCACCAGGCCTGGGATCCTCAGCCTGGAGCCAGTGTCTGAGCTCATTCTGTGGTCCTCACTGTGCCCTGCTGAGAAGGAATAAAAAGCACTGTCCTTCTGTCCTGGGAATGGCCAAAGAGCTTGCCATCAGAGAGCTGGGTTCTGCACGCCCCCTGTGTGATCCTTCATGACTTGGTTTCTGCATCTGTGCATGAACAGGTTGACATTTACCTACCTGGGATCATGGGAGAGTGTCTGTCTCCCTGAAAGCCCTTTGAGATCCTGAGATCCTGGAGACTACGAGGCTAGAGTGTTGCATGCACACACATACACACACACACACATACATGCATGCACACACACACAGGCACACACACACAACACTGGGATAGTGCTCAGATCCTAGAAGGAAAGGGACAAGGTGAGTGATGCCACTTAAAAAGCAAAAACAGATTCCTTGCTTAAGGAAAGCTCTTTAGGTCCTGACTCAGAACCCCTCAACTCTTATTTTAGATACAATTCTAATGAGTTTCCTCACATGACTTCAAATCTGAAGCAAACCAAAACACAGTAAGAGATAAATTATGCTGAAAAGAGGAAGATGTGGCACCCAGTCACCAGGGGACAGAAAGAACTCTAAGGGGCAGAAGTGAATTCAAGAAGCAAGGCGTAGCATGTCAGAGAGTCATTGTTGTGGCTGTCAGGGCCCCTGTGATACCGTCTATCTAGGCCAGGATGGAATTCTTACTCCCCCATGTGAGAAGGTAGTGTGTCCTGCATGGTAGACAGCTTTCTAATCAGAGTAGCAAAAAATAAAAACGGGAAAAAAAAATTGTGTGCCTGGAGAGCCAACCTTCCAGGATCCAAATCCTTCCAGCACCAATCAAAGGACAAAGGACCAGCAGTGCTGCATTCCCTCACTGCTAGCACTGGGTGGGCGTAGCTGCTGTCCACTTCCCAGACTGGGTCCCAGCCGCCCTCCTGGGGTCACCTTTGCTTCCCCAGTTAGGCCGTGGCTTCAGTGGGCTTATTTTCCCCCAATTTTTACAATTATATTAATAGCAAAATACACATAACATAGAATTTACCATTTTAACCACTTTTAAGTATATGGTTCAATGGCATTAAATATATTCACATTGTTGTGCAACTGTCACCACCACCCATCCCCAGAACTCTTTTCATCTTCCCAAATTGAAACTCTGCACCCATTAACACTAATTTTCATCTCCCTTCCCCAGCCCCTGGCACTCATCATTCTACGTTCTGGAGTCATATGGAATTTATGCTCCTTTCATGGCTGGCTCACTTACTTACTGCAGGGTTCTCAAGGTTCATCTATGTTGTAGCCTGTGTTCAAGTTTCTTTCTCTTTAAGGCTGAATAATATTCCATCAAGTGTATAGACCACATTTCTTTCCCCTCTGCAGCTTATCCTCCCTCTGAAGCCCTTGTGTGCTGTTGGACAAGTTGCTCTCTGAGCCTGCATGGTGGAGGGACTGCCAACAACAAGACTCTCTTATCAAACAAAAGCTGACACTGAAGCCCCAAAAATAAATAGAAATAGAGCCAACCCTGACCAAAGGCCTCCTTCACCCCCATAGCCACCCTTCCAGCCCCCAGAAAGAATTTGAGGGCTCTTTGGAACCCAGTTTGAGAAATATAAAGTTCTAGGAAAGAGTTTCTTAACGTTTCTTGCAGCATAGACCCCTGGGAAGTCTAGTGTCATCATGTGCCACCCCAACTCCATATAAAACCTTGAAATATATAAAATGAAATGCATTGGATCACAAAGGAAATCAATTATATTGGCATAAGTAGAAAAAAATGTGTGGTATAGTGATGAGTGTACTTTATGAAAACTGAATAACAAGATCTAGCAAGCAATTGCATAACCACCTTATTTATAAAATAGAGATGAGCACCAACAATGCTGTAATAACTGTAAAGTGATATGAAAAAATCTAAAGAAAAAAGTCTGTGATTTTTGTAATGTGTATAGTGGCATCATGCACTCCAGGACACTCCTGGAGTTTGCTGTCTACATCTGTAAGGGTGGGGAAGGAGTGGGGAGAAGGAGACAGAAGGAGGAAGTAACCCTGCAGGGCAGGTAGTAGGTGGTGGGCCTGGGGCTTATTTGGGGTACCTGAGAACTGACAGATAACAGTGTTTCCAGCCCAGCACTCTCCTGAGGTGAAAGCATCTTGAAAGGACCCACCACACACACAGTGTGAATCTTAACTGTAGGTGGTGCCCCATGACCTCAGCAGGCAAAGACCCAGGAGCTAACTGAGACTTCCTTTCTTCACTCCTTTGGGGAGAGGGCTTCAGCCATGCAATGGTAACTAGGCTTTTGTCCCCTTTCCCAGGGACCCACGTGATGGAGGGCTCAGGAAGGATGTTGGTGACTGCTGTGGGTGTGAACTCTCAGACTGGCATCATCTTTACACTGCTGGGGGCTGGTGGTGAAGAGGAAGAGAAGAAAGACAAGAAAGGTAAGCCTAATCCCCTTGCAGGCCAGGAGAGGAGCTCTTAAGGCCACATTTTTTTGTTTGTTTGTTTATTTGTTCACTCAACAAAATAGTTATTGAGTGCCTTCTATGTCCACACCCTGTGCTGACAGCCACCTCATGCATCCTTAAGGCCTGCACGGGCCAGGTAGGCTCTGTCTGTTCCATCTTCAGGGTCTTGTCCCAGTCTGTCTTGTCCAATCATGTCATGAAAGCCCCTCCTTCCCCTCTGTGCCAAGCCAAGGATGCTGACCATGTTGTTGAGTCTCCACCCTCAAGTGGTAGAAGCAGCCAGCATCAATTGGTCCCTCATCACTCCAGTATTGAGTAGAAATCTCCACCCAAGCATATTCCTTCCAATATTGTCAACTCCACTGAGCAGAACTGAAAATCCACCCAGCACAGATTCATCTAAGACATGGGCAGAGGAGATTCTGGGAAAGGCAGCCATATGCATGGCTTCAAATCAACTATTATGAGTTTGCTCTCCAGTGCTCCCAGATCTGCCATCTTGTCTGAGTTCTGGTTCTTCCTCCTTCTTGGAAATAAGATTCCTTATTCACTGGTCTCTCCTCAGTGTAGTAGACTAACCACCCAGGCCAAAAATATCTCTCAGAACAGAGGAGGGATACTCACACAAAAAGCTCAAGTCTCATTAGGCCAGGCACAAATCCAAAGGCCCAGGTTTCTGGTCCCAGCACAGCTGACTCCTTACCTGTCACCACACTTGGTCTCAGAGATAGCCCCCCTTTCACATTTTCAGTGTTTTGTCTCCTTCCTCAAGCTCTAGGGCAGGATCTGTGACATTCAGAACTTCTGGAATCCCAGAAGGTAGATGAGAGGACAGATGGCCACTCCCTGAATTTTAGGGGCAGCCCTGCTCCCTCCAGCTCTCAGAGGCCAATCTGGTACAGAGCTTAGGTCAAGATTGAAAGTTACTTGCTCATGAAGGCGAAACCCATTTTCTAGGGAGTCCCCTAAGATTATGTTGGCTCCTCCCAGCAGGAACAATGGAGCTGAGCTATGTTCTGGGAAATTAGGAGGCTAAAGTAAAGAAGTGCTGAGGCTGAAACTGAGAAAAGGGGCCTGACCAAGAGTCCCAGAGAACATAAGGTGATTGTGCATATGCTGGGTTTGAATCTATGGTCAGGATGGCTAAGCCCTATTCCACAATGCCAGCAGTTGGGCAGATCTGAGCAGGTAGGCAGGATGCAGCAATTTGTATCCATTGTCTTCACCTCACTGAGGTCTGGGTGAGGGGAAAACGTCCCCAGACTCTTCCATGGGCCAGATCTGTGATTTTTAAAATGCCAGTAGGGCCAGATCTGTGGTTTTCTAAATGCCAGTAAGAAGACAGGCCTCAGATGCCCCAGAAGCACAGTTTAGAGTCCTTCACTGAACACTCACCTGCACCCCAGTGAGATTGAGATGTCAGAAAACAGCCTGTGTGGAGAGAAGATGGTGGAATGTGGAGGGGTCGTGGCAGAGGAAGCCTGGGGGGACAGCCCAGCATCTCAGGCCACCATGAGCAGCATGACCTCAGCTGGTCACCCTCTGCCCTCCCATCTCATTACCTCCACGGGACATTGCTTAGAGCCCACCAGCCACGTGTCCCCATTTCAGGATGACCCTAGGTGTGTGGCCATGTGTGTACGCACGTGTGTGTGTGTGTTTGTGTGTGTGTGTGTGTGTGTGTGCGCGCGCGCATGGGCAGATAAGGCTGTGTGCTTCTCCTTCATTAACATGTCTCAAAAATCATCACACAGGTGTGAAGAAGGGGGATGGCCTTCAGCTACCAGGTACAGTAAGACACCCTCAGGGTAGATGGGCTTTTAGAAATAGCAGCAGGCTTTGGCCACCAGGCCCTGCCCCAAGACCACCAGCACACAGCTGGAGGAGGCCACATGCCTGTGGGTGGCTCCACCCCCCAGACCCTCCTCTGCACCCTCATATGATGCCAGCCCTGTGGATCAAGCCAACACCCCACTCTACCCTCTTGCCCGTACAGTGCCTCATCCTACTGGCCAATGCCAAGTGGCACCACCACCATCTCCACACCACCCTCAGCCCTGCATACCAGCACACAAAGCTTGCTCACCATCACAGGGCCCCCCCAGCCCCTGCTCTCCCCACCAGCACCCCCAGGGAGCCCATGCCCTCACACAACAGTGTGGTTCACCCAGTGGGGCCCCTTCCCTCTCCTGCCCATAGAACACTATTCCCCACCCCCAAGAAAGAGCAAAGGGTGTGAATTTAGCCATCTCATATCACTTTTAATTTCTAAATTAAGAAAAATTCACTAGTGCCTTTTCTGTCTCATACAAAATGCAACATACTTGATGTCACCTTTTAAATTTGGGAGGCATCTCACATGAGGGTTCCCAAAGCAGTCTCTGGAATGCCAGTTAGGGAAGGAGGCAGTGGCCTGAATCAAGGGCATGAATCCAGTTAAGTCAAAGTACTTACCATTAGCAAATGTTCTGTAGAACACCCTGGTGTACGGAGATGGTGGTCTTGGAGAATACTCATTTTGAGTGGTCCGTGCCCACCCTGCACTGCCTGTGAATATTTTTCCACTCCTGGCCAGATTCCCTCATTTTATGGAACCCTCTCTGCCAGGGGCTCCCCTGACTGCTTGGACCAGCAAGGTCCAGACCTTAGCACAGACTATCACCCTCCCACCCAACCCTCCTGGTCATCCGCCATGCTTTCTTTGAAAGACCCTCCATGTCTGAGTTTCTCCCCTCCACCTCTGCGGCATCTCTATGGAACATTTCACCGCCACCTCAAATTTGAGTTTCTTGGTTTCCAATGGAGGATTTTTTTTAAGAATAGAGTCACGTTATCTCCCCGCAAGTGGGTTCATGTCTTTGTTGTTGTTGCTTTTCTCCATTGTGACACTGCATTTTCCATCCCTCCCACCCCCCTGCAGCAGCAGACGGTGCGGCAGCTTCAAATGCTGCAGATAGTGCGAATGCCAGCCTAGTCAATGGTATGTCTCCCACGGCGAGCTCCTGGTCGTGGTTGGATGGGCGTCTCTCCCCCACCCCAACTCTGGGCTTTCTTTCCTTGTTCTGGACTGCACAGATCTCGGATGTGCATGGGCCGCTGGGACAGTCACCCTCTCACATGGGGCAGGCGCTTAAGACAGGAGCCACAGCCGGGGAGTCAGCTCTGCACCCTGTCAGCCTCACAGCTGCCAAAAAGGTGCTGACTCCTGCAGGGCCCTTGACCCCCCATGGAGCCCAGACAAGGGACAAGACTTTGGCTTCAGATTGGCTCCCAAGAAGCAGCATCCCACCCGGCGTGGCCCTTTCCTAAGCGTATTCCTGGCCCTGGCTTTGGGAAGAAGGCCTGGGGTCAGGACTTGGGCTGAAGCTGGCATCTGGGTCCCCAGCAAAGGCTCCGGCCCTCAACTCTAAAATTTCCTCGAGGCAAGGGGACCCAGGCCGAGATTCAGTTCCTTGGCCCTGTCCTGCAGCATGGCTGAGCCACCAGTAAACATTTTTTCCTCTTCTCTTTCACGGAGCCAATGGGCAGGGGGTTCGCTTGGGCTCGGGCCTGGTTCTGTCCCTCGGATGTGGACTGGTGTTTCTTGCTATTGCCTGTGCTGGAGCGTTTGTCCTGGGTCTCAGGGGTGGAGGGTGGGGGAGAGGGGCTGCCACTGTGTACTGGGGTCTGCATCTTAACCTTCTTATACACAGGCAGGAAGGAATTCCATTCACTTGCCCCAAAGCCTTCAGATGTCAGATTTCTATCCCCTCCTGGCTTCAGAGCAACAGACAAGGCTTCTGTTTACTCAGATGCCACCCCTCTCCCCAAATTAGGTAACATAATAGTCCCCCAGACTGCTCCTGAACTGCCAAGAACCATTAGGGCTCCATCATGAAAATATGATGGGGGAGTATTATGTTACCTAATGAAAACATGATGGAACCCTGATGTCTGGGAGCCCCAGAGAAGCTGAAGGCAGGGGAAAATCTTTTTCCCCCCGTCTCTGCATACTAGGCACTGGGCTATGGGTTTCTCAACCATTGTATCATTCACTCCTCGCCACTACTGCAAAATGTAGAGACTTATTCCCCACAGCCTTATCCCCTGCCCTAGACCTCTGCCCAAGCCACCTGCATTCAAAGTGACCAATGATGGAAGCACCTTGTAGGTGTCAGGGCTGAGTAAGGTACTTCTGTGAGGAGTGCCTTGCCAAGAAGGACTAATTCTGGTGTGAGTCTATTTCAGGCACAGGAGGAGGAAGGAGGACAGCTTGGGGAGTGGGAGGTGTCATGCCTCAGGGAGGGGTGGCTGAGGGTGACAAGGAGAACCCATGTGGGCAAACCCACAGCTGGAATAGAAGGAACCCGGAGGGGGCACCCACTTCCCCCATGGCAGTGAGCTTGCTGAGCTTTGTGAACATACAGACCCCATCCAGGCTGGCCAGTCCCAGAAGAAAAGGCAGTTTCACTTCTAAACTGCAGCAGAAAACCCCAAATATCCCAAGAAAAATGGCAGGAAAGATGGAAAACTTTCATTTCTTGATCACTTTCTGTATACCAGGCATGGTTGAAAGCATTTCATGTTCACTGTCTCATTTAATCCTCGTGACAACCCCATAATATGGGCTTTATTGTCCCCACTTTAAAGATGAGGAGACTGAGGCTCAAGGAGACCAAGACACTAGCCTAAGGTCACAGAGCTAAAAGTGGCAGAGCTAGGATTTGAACCCAGAGCCCAGACCTGGCTGGCTCTAAAGTGTGTGCTTCTCCTCCTGATCCAGGATTTCCCAGTGGAGTACATCTTATAAGTTTCACAAGGATGTTAAGAGGTCTTCACCCCAGGAAAAGGATTCTGTAGTCAAAAATGTTTAAGAACCACTGGATTGAATTGGTCTCTTCCTGGTTATAGGACTGCTTAGGGCCTTGAATATGCTGGTGTGTTGTGGAGAGTTACTGAGTCACACAGAGTTTCCTAGGCTGATTTGACTGTAAGACCTTTCCTGGCTGAATCCTGTGGGATTGGTATGCCCTGTAATATGCTCAGGGAGACAATGCTCTAAGCCATTGTTATTCCAAATGTGATCACAGGACCCACAGCCTATGTATCACCTGGGAGCTCCTTAGAAAAGCAGACTCTCAGACCCCACCCCAGACCAACTGAAGGGGAATCTGCATTTTAACAGGCTTTCCAGACTCCAGGTGAGAGCACTACACAGTTGAAGAGGCACAAGACAGAGCCTTGCTGATTGAGAGGGAATTAAGTGTTCTTTCCCCTCCTTCCCCTGAGCCAAATCACAATGACTTGGATATGGGGGAAAAAAAAGAAAATAGGGTGCCAGTATTCCCTTTGACCCTGCTCTCCCAAGCCTCCAACTAACAGATGGGTGTGGTCCATTCATCTTGGAAGCATTATGATTGTCATTATTATTTATTTTTCTTTTACACTTATTAGTGTGTCACTATATAATACATGACCTGTAATCGTGGTTGTGATCACATTTCATTATACATCATGAGGCTGAACACAGTGGCTCATGCCTGTAATCCCAGCACTTTGAGAGGCAGAGGCAGGTGGATTGCTTGAGGTCAGGAGTTGGAGACTAGCCTGGGCAACATGGTAAAACTCTGTCTCTACTAAAAATTTAAAAAAATTTTAAAAATTTAAAAAAAAAAAAAAATATATATATACACACATACACACATACATACAGTAGCTGGGCATGGTAGTGAGCACCTGTTATCCCAGCTACTCAGGAGGCTAAGGCAAGAGAATCGCCTGAACCCAGGATGTGGAGGTTGCAGTGAGCCAAGATCACACCACTGCACTCCAGCCTGGATAGAAGTGACTCTGTTTCAAAAAAAAAAAAAAAATTATACATCATAGGCTGGGCACAGTGGCTTATGCCTGTAATCCCAACACTTTGTGAGGCCAAAGCAGGAGAATCGCTTGAGGTTAGGAGTTTGAGACCAGCCCAGACATCATAGTGAGACCACATCTCTACAAAGAAAAAAAAAGTTTAATTAGCTGGGCAGAGTTAGAATATAGGCACACACCTATACTCCCAGCAACTCAGGAAGCTGAAGTAGAAGGACCACTTGAGCCCAGGAGTTCAGGGCTGCAGTGAACCAAGATCCTGCCACTGCACTCCAACCTGGGCAACAACAACAATAATACATCACTACTAACTCCCAACGTTTACACAGTGCTTTTCTAGTGCCTTTCATAAACATCACCTTGGTGGACATCAGCCCATATCACAGAGGAGAAAAGCACAGGAAAGAGAAGTGGTATTTCCCAAGTCTCCCAGCCAGTGATCTGTCTCCCTAGAGCTTGTGTATCAGGTCACCTTACCAGCAAACCTCCTAATCCATGCACTTAACACCCATGCCCCTTGTGATGCACAGAAAGAATAGACCCATTTGGAAAAGGTGCATCTGATTCCAGACAGAAAGACCTCTGAGACCCCGCCTGAGGGCTCCATCTTGGACCCCATCCCTAACTGTCCTGAAATACAGTTCATCTCCAGATCCCACATGGAGCCAAAGCTGGCTTTTCCACCATAGTTCAGGGCCAGGTGAGCACCAATGTGGCCTAGGAGAGCCCCAGATAAGTCCCTCGCTTCTGAGAAACCAGGCCATCTGTGCCTCAGCATTCCCAGAACATCCCTTCCTTCCTCCAGCATACGCATTGGTGATTATTTTTCTGACCACGTGTTCACTATGGAAATAAAAGAGGAAATTGCTAGCTGGGCTTAATGAGTGCACACACCAGCTAGTGCATCTGATAATATGCAATGCAAATAAAAGCCCCTTTGAGCCTTCTAAAACCAGCTATTGAAGTGGCGTCCCCTGGTGCCCCTGAGCCCAGTCAGTAAAATTATTTTAGAAAATAAAAATAATTGTTGTTACTCATTCCTGCTTACTCTCAAAAGCTTTTTTCTCTTGTGTTTCAGTAGAAAGAATTTTACAACAGAGACACAGGGAGTCTTTCACTTTAAAGTCCAGGGTGGGCAACTGATCCTTTGCCATGAGAGGCCATGGGGACAGCTCTGCACTTACCCTTGGACAGACAGTGCTGGGTGAGGTTCGGGGAAGCCACTTCCTCCTTCTGAGTCACCCAGAAAGTGGGCACAGTGACAGTGATGAACTAATCTTGCAGCCACGGGGTTATTCCGAGAATACTCCTAAATGCAGGCTGTCTCTGAACTTCCCTTGGCCTCAGTTTCCCCATCTAGAAAATGAGAGCGATGAAAATCCCTCCTGCCCCACCTTGCAGGGATACTGGGAAGACTGACAAGAGATGACACTTGCAAAAGCCCTTTGAAACTGCAAAAGGCTGAACTGTGCAAGTGGTTATTATGAAGGTAACTTTGGGGCACTCTGGGAGGTGAATGTCTCATCCTGCTTTATGAAAGTGGAAGCTGATGACGTTGGGAGATATAGAGCCAGCAGCTAGTTGGTGGCAAACTGAAGATTTCAGGAACCCTGTCCCAGCAGTGCTGCCCCAACTCACCTCCCCCCGGGCTCAAAGGTGCTGAGTGAGGGGTGTTGTTCATGGTCTCCCCAACAGCAGCTTCTAGAGAAGCAATGGCAGGACAGATGTAAGCATGCGCTTTGGGGCCAGCTCTCCATTTACCCATTGAGACCCAAGCAGGTCATCTCCCTCTCTGAGCCTCAGTTTCTCATCTCTAAATGGGTATAATACAAGCACACCCTTCATAGATGAGGCTGTGGTAAGGATTAGATGGAATCTCGGAGCCTATGTGTGTGCCCAGCACGTGGTGGGTTGTCCTGGAATGTGAACTGTGAGAATCAACATTGCAGCCATCATCCAAGGGTGGTCAGCCCTCTCACACCCCTCCCAAGGGTGTGAGGCCTGTAGGCAGAGCAGGCAGAGCTCCAGGTGAGCGTGCAGGCCCAGTGGACAGGAGGGTGCTGACGAAGGCAGGTGTGCTAGGCAAGAGACAGAGGCCACCAGTACCCACACTGCACACTCAGCCCACAAGCTCCTGGCCAAGGCTGGGGTGGAGGCCTCCCAGGCAACTCTGATGAGTGGGAGGGGCAGATGCAGCACCAGGCCCTGATATGGGATAGGGGTGCCTACTGACACTACTTATCCTGCTACTGTAGCCTGAGCCATGCCCCTACTAAGGGGCCAGCAATTCCCTTGGGAACCAGGGCACTTCACCAAAACCCCAGCCACACTTGGGGTCCCTCATACACCACCATGGGGGCCCCTGCTCACTCTTTGTGCTGGTCACTCTCAGAGTTGTTGGGCAAGGGGTCATCCCTGGGTGGCTTCACACTCTTCAGGAGGAGAAAGAGAAAGAACCGCCCCTCTTGAAGCCCAAAACTAAGGAACACATTGACCTCAGCGCCTTATCCAAACTCCTCTCCATTCTAGAAACTCTCTCTCTCTCTCTCTTTCTCTCTTTCTGCCTCTCTCTCTCTCATCTGCCTGTTCTCTTTTATGGGAAAATGAAAAGAACGTAACTGAACAAGTTTCACTTTGCCTTCTCTCAACCCAGAAAACACCAAATCAGTCGCAAAAGGCTTGGTGTGGGGGCCTGAGGGCTTCTCTGCTGACTCCTCCAGCGGACTCTTGTCCCCTGCATCCTCTGATACTGCCCTTTGATCTGTAATACATTCAGGGCCAAAAGTATTCCAACAGGAACCTCCCTCCTGAGCCCCCTAGAGAATCCGGAGTTGCCCAGCTGGCAGGCCCCACAGCTAAGGTGGTGGCCAGGACTGCTCCTGCTTCAGGAGCCTCCCCAGCCTGCATCCCCACACAGAGGGATGCAGTCAGCACGGCCCTCCCTCCATCTGTGACATTAATGTCCGTGGCCTGTTGCGTCTTCATGATGACCGACCGTGTGTTGTCTGTTCTCTGTTGTCTGTTAAAATTTTTTGTCGTGTAGGTAAAATGCAGGATGGCAATGTGGACGCCAGCCAGAGCAAAGGTAACCCTTTCGTATTAACCGGCGTTTGTGTTCCCTGAGGCCCCTCCCCACTGGCTCTGAGAGTCACATCAGAGACAGAGACTGGTGGGGACCAGAGGCAGACACATCCACCCCTGCAGGCGTCTTGACAACCTTGGGGGCGTAGCTGTGATTCACATGGTGCCAGGCCAAATAAAGAGGTGTCCACCGATGAGGAGGGGGCCACCCATGGGCCAGCATCTCCCCAGCCCTTGAACTCTGCCACCCCTTCAGCTGAAGACTTTGAGATCCTTAGAGTTTGAGGGGTAGAGAGTTTGGCTCAGTCTCTGTCCAAAAGGGTCACGGGCCCTCCAGTCCATCCTGCATGGAAAAGGCCACACTAACTGGGATGGCCTCTTTTACCTTTTCAGCCTCCTTTTTTGTCCCTTCTGTCTGGTGGCTACTTAATATCCCACAACAGTTCCCAAAGGCCAGCTGGGTAGAGCCCAAGCCTGTCTGTCTTGTCTGAATGTGGGAAAGGACAAGGGACCACCTGGGGTAGGACACACAGGCTTGTTCAGACTGAGGGGGTTCTAGGGTAACAGCATCAGTCCCTGCTACATCCTGGATTCCAGGTCCGAGGCAGTGAGTGCCACCAGGATCCATAGCTCCAGCTGGAAGAGGCAGGCCCCCCATCCAAGGACTTCTGCGCCAGCCCTGCGGGGCTCCGGCCGGGCAGTCAGCACCTCCCCTGGGCAGGCATGGGTGGGTGCCAGTGTCCCCACCTGTGGGCTGACCTGTGTGTGTGTGTGTGTGTGTGTGTGTGTGTGTGTGTGTGTGTCTATGTATCTGTGTGTGTACACGTGCATGCTCTGCTCCCTGCAGCCAAACAGCAGGACGGGGCAGCCGCCATGGAGATGCAGCCCCTCAAGAGTGCCGAGGGCGGCGACGCCGACGACAGGAAGAAGGCCAGCATGCACAAGAAGGAGAAGTCCGTGCTGCAGGGCAAGCTCACCAAGCTGGCTGTGCAAATCGGGAAGGCAGGTGAGTGCAGTGTGTGGGAGGCGGGGCACAGGGCTCACAGGAGGACCCCAGGCAGAGCCCTGCCCCAAGCTGGGCCTGTCACCTCATCTGCAAAGTGGGGGGCTTGAATGAGTGCCCGAAGCCCACCCGGAAGTCCACAGTGAGTCCTGTGTACAGTAGGCCCTCTATTAGCACTCAGTGACTTATAAGAGTGACGCTCAAAGCCAGGGCTCTGGTGGCAGATGGCCTGCATTCTTGTCCGGCAATGGCTGTGAAAACTTGGGAAAGTAACTTCTACTAGCTCCATACCCTCACCTGTAAAATGAGGACAATAGCTGTCCCCACTTCCCAGATTGCTGTGGGAGTTAAAGGAGGCTCTGCATACAAAGCATTAGCACTTGGCAGGTGCACTGGCTGGAGAGGGGGCAAGGCCTGGAGTTCTAAGCAGCACAGACTTTATCCTGAGGACAGTAGGAGCCATGGAAGAGACTTGAGCAGAGGCAGGCAGGAGTGGGTTTGGCCTTTTTCATGACCACCCGGGTCACAGTGCAGAGGAAAAACGGAAGAGGTTGAGAAACAGTGCCAGGAGCCTAGGGAGAAGCCCATGGTCTGAGCCCCAGCACAACAAACGGGTCATCCCAACTAAAGTGGTAACGGCCAGTGATGGCTGGTGACGGCCCCTCTGGCCCAGCTGCAAAGTGAGCCCCTGACACTCTGGCACGGCCTAGGCTTCCCTCCCAGGTAAGGAGGTAGTAAACGCCAAGGCCTTCCCACCTGGCTGCTCAATCCCTTGTGGCTGTCTCCCTAGCTCTAATTATAGACACCACGGCGTGGGGAAGGGAAGCAGATTACAGGCTTGGCTGTCTATATTTAAACTTGGGGGACTGGTGACAGCTCCCGGCTGCTGGGAGCTTGGCTTCCCGCCCCTGCCACTGTCAGACAGGGTTGGAGCCGGCTCTGAGGCGCCACACCTGGAGGTGGGGGTAGAGAGCTATGGGCCCAGGGATTTCCTCTATCCTCCATCCCACCATCGCCACCATCACAGGCAGAATATTCCATGGAAACATGGCACTGACAGGGCAGGGAACTAAGCGATGAGAACAACCCCATGGCCTTCAAAGTCCTCACTCCCCTCCCTCCTTCTTGCACCTCGGCCCTGCCAAGAATGGAGTTCACAGTCAAGCACTCCTGGGTTCACATCCCATCTCTGCCTCTCTCTTGGGCTGAATTCCTTGAGATGGGTAGGCAGGGGATCTATTGATGGGGTGCTCTCCAGTGAGACCTACAGGAAGAACAGGTCCAGGCCAGGGGAGAAGCCAGAGACAGCTGAAATTTCCAGAGAACTCCTGGCCTCTCCCGATCCCATGGGAGCTCTGGAGCAGCCCAAATCCATCCCTGCCCTACTCTGCCCAAACCTCCTCCATGGCTCACACTGTCCTCAGGATAAAATCTATGCCACCCAGAACTCTAGGGTCTGTCCTACGTCGAAGCAGATGGTTGGGCTTTGGGACCCCCGTGTCAGCCACTGGATGGTGGCCATCAGGTTGAGATGGGAGTGCATTCCCAGGCACTTCCCGACAAGGGGACTCCAGTCACCTTAGCAGGCTCCTCCTCTGTCAGAGGCTGCAGGTGTGAGCAGTCTCCGCAGCACATGCAGTAGCACCTGTAGCAGATAGGGGATGGGCATGAGTGTTAGTGGTCGCCGTGCCCATGCCTGAGGGGCCGCCATACCCCAGGGGATCAGGACAGGTCCTCAGCTGCGTTCCTACGGTTACAGCATCCCTCTCACCTGTGACTGCAAGTCACCTCCCCTCTCTGAGCCTCAGTTTCCCCATTCAAAAAAGCCACCTGCTGTTTCCTCTACCTAGAATGTTCTTCCCCTAGGCCACCATGCAACGGTGTCTGTTCAAATGTCACCTCCTCCAAGAAGCCTTCCCTGGCCACCCTAGCTAAAGTAACCACTCCCTACCCCCCACCATGTCACTTTCTATCACATCATCCTGGCCTTTTTCTTCATAGTGTGTAGCCATATCTGAAATTGTCATGTTCAGGTATTTGTTTATTTTGTTTGTTTTTGTCTTCCTCCTCCTCTAGATTGTCGGCTCCTCAAGGGCTAGAACTCTTGTCTTCTTTGCTGCTAGGTCCCTAGTTCCCAAACTAGGAACTAAGATGTGCCTGGCATGTCATAGGTGCTCAAAAGGTATTTGTTGAGTAAATAAATGAATAAATGATACCAACTTCACATCATTATTGTGTGAAAGCTCTATGCAAACCATTCCTCATTTATTCACACAGTCACTCAGCACACATCTCTTGAGCACCTACTATGTGTCGCGCGCTGTGCTGGGCACTTTGCATGCATTATCACATTTGAGCCTCACAAAATCCCAGAGAGGAAATACGCATCCTCATTGTACACAGCAGGAGACTGAGGCTTAGTGAGGATCAAGGTCTCAAGAACTTGCCACAGGTCACAAAGCAAGGAGTGCCAGAGCTGGGAGGTGAGCTGGGGTCAACCTGACCTTTCAGCCAAAGGTTTAGTCCGTACCACGCATGGCCCCCACTTCCGGGAACCCCCCGAGCATGTGTCCCTCACATTGCAGGCTTGGTGATGTCGGCCATCACAGTGATCATCCTCGTGCTCTACTTCACTGTGGACACCTTCGTGGTCAACAAGAAGCCGTGGCTGCCTGAGTGCACACCCGTCTACGTGCAGTACTTTGTCAAGTTCTTCATCATTGGCGTGACAGTGCTGGTGGTCGCCGTGCCCGAGGGGCTCCCTCTGGCCGTCACCATCTCGCTGGCCTATTCAGTGAAGGTGAGAGGGAAGGAGAGCAGGACCAGCCAGCTGATGCGGTTGCAGCTGGGGGCCTGGGGGGCCTGTTGGGGCCAGTGCTGGGGTTGGGAGTTGAACGAAGAAGCCCACAGACCCACTGGGATCTCAGAAAAAGAATGTATGCAGGACCCCAAAACTCTGACGCTTTTGTAGAGTCCAGGGGCCTGTGGCAAACCAGAGAGCCATACCCTGGCTGAAGAGGCAGCCATTATTCAGCCCGGCCACACCCCACCTGGCAAGGGTGCAGGCCCAGCACTGCCACATTGTCACCTTTTTCCAAGAGAAGCCAGAAATCTGGACATTGTGTAAACTGTCACGATTTTTATACATCGATAATCAAAGCAAATTTTTTTAAAAGTAATAAAGACATCACCATGCAAGCCAAAACTCATCCTTACTCCGCCAAATTTATGCAGAAGTCTGGCGGCCTCAGTCTTAGACCCATCAGGTAACCGTAGTGTTTGTAAAACTAATCTCAGAGGTGGCTCCCTAAAGTGGGAGGGGTAAGACGAACACAAAAAGGAAGTCTGATTTCTTGGAAGTCTCTTCCCCTGGGGAAAGAGGCTAAAAGTATAAGAAATTTTAAAGCAGCTAAATGAAGACCTGGGGCCATGAATGTTTTCTGGGGAAGCTTGGTCTGGGACCTTTCTAAGCGCCCCCCTGATGGCAGAGCCACACCTCTACCTGCACCCAGGCCATGGCTGTCTGCAGAGCCCAGTCACTGCGAGTCTGACCCTACTTGGGTCACCCCCAGGTTCTCACACCCAGGTCTCATTTTCCTCCCTTTGCCCCATGTTTTCTCCACCTAAAAGGGCCAAGCGTAGGGCTCCTGTTTCCCAGCACCCCATGCCGGAATGTCCCTGCAAGGGTGGAGGCGTGGCCATGTTTATAAACAAGGTATTCACTCTGAGAAATTGGCAAAGCCTCGGGAGGGCATGGTGAGCGTCAGTTTCCAAGCTGGAATTTGGGCTGGGCTCTCCGATGTAATTTCATACAGAAAAGAGATCTCCAGACAGGTGCCAGAAAGTGGCAGTTCTGTGTAACGAATACGGCCCTTATCTTCTTCCTGTTTTAGGGTTCTTGAAGAAACTCCATCCCCACAAACCAAAGCCCAAACAGGTCACAAGAGGCTACTTTGGGACCCGGGGCCAGCAGAGGGTGACTGTTATACACCCATGAGTAGGGGGCCTGGTCCACAGTCACTTCACTGAGCCTAGGGATGTCCTTGAAAGTTGCACAGAGCTGGTTTGGGAGAATCATAAACAGATGCTTTTAGGCCTCTGTGCCTTCTGCAGTTCATATCTCTGGCACCCAGTACCCTCGCTCATCTTACATAGTGTTACTTGTGTAGTCACTTGATAGACTTAGGAAAGCACCCCAACACAGGAGAGGCAGACTGTGCCCTCTCTGAGCCTGGACCTGGGAGCCACCATCAAGAGCACAGAGATGACTCACCACTTAGATCAACACTGCCCAAAAAGAGACAGAATGCGAGCCACATGTGCAATTTTAAGTTTCCTAGTAGCGGCCAGGTGTGGTGACTCATGCCTGTAATCCCCAGCACTTTCAGAGGCCAAGGCAGGAGGATCACTTGAGCCCAGAAGTTCAAGATCAGCTTGGCAACATAATAAGACCTCATCTCTATACAATAAAATAATGTTTTAAAAAAGAAGAAAAAATTCCTGGTAGCTACATTTTTTTAAAAAAGTAAAAATAAACCAGTGAAGTTAATTTTAATAATATAATTTACTTTACCCAATATGTCAAAATTATCAATCCAATATGTGATCAATATAAAAATTATTAAAGAACTACTTTTACATTTCTTTTTTCATAATATCTTCTAAATCTGATGTGTATTTTACACTTACAGCACATTTCACTTCAGACTAGCAACAGTTCAAGTTCTCAGTAGCCTATACACGTAGTCACAATACATACGACCACCATATTGGACAGTACAGACTTAGAGATTCTTGAGCCAACAGACAAACCCTCTTCAGAGAGTGCAGGTGGACTGAGGCCCGACTGAAAGGCCCAGGCTGTGAGGTTAAACGGAGGTAGGTTCAAATCCCAGCTTTAAATCCCTCCAGGTGCGTGATCCTGGTTAGGTCAATTTGCCTAGATTTCTTCAGTTGCCAAAATGGATTACCAGAATCTTCTCACGTCCCACAGAATTCTTAAAACATCAGGCAAGTAATTCACAACAGGACTTTGCAAACTGTAACATGTGTTGCAAATTCCAGTTGCTGTTGATCAGTCAACATGCATTCATTATTACTATTATCATAAATTACAGTAGGAGAAACTGCAAGAGAATAATCCAACTAATACTCATTTTTAGTAACATAAAGCTCTATTAAAATTATTCTAACTGTACTTCTTTTTTACCCTGGTTATAAAGAGTTATAATGAGGAGCAAAAATAAAGGAAATATAACTCCTAGGCACAGCCTAGAACTCTGATTCAGCTGCTACATGAGGAGGGCCTGCATGAAGAACAGTGTTTTCTTGATAATTACTTCATTTGCTTGAGAACCTAGAAGAAGCTGTGAGTGTGGAGTTGGGCCAGAGAGAAAAGAAGGCAGATAGAAGAAAATATTATGTATAGGAATGTTCTATTTTTGTTATAAATTTCAAAAGAACGGATGTTGATGTACAGGATTTACCTAGTTCTGCATGGTAGCTTATAGCCAAAATATTTTCTTTTTCCCTTTTGTGTATATATATTTTTTAAAGAAATGTGCAGTTTTTATTATGCAAGTGATAATATATGTTAGTCATAGAAAAGACAATAAAAATCTATAATTCTATCACCTAGTGATAATGACATTAATCCTATATCCCAATTTATTTACTTTTGGTAAAATTAAAATGACAGTGAAAACCAGGCACCAGTGAAAGAGGACATGTTCAAAAAAATCCATGACCAAATAAGGAACAGATACTTATGTTAGTCTATAAGAAAAAAACATTTAAAGTCCTCAGAGAGGAACCAATCTTATCTGCCCCACTCCAACCCCCGCTTTTTCCCATAAAGAATGTAGATTCCCTCTATAATCCAAACTAGTAAAGTCAATTAACTGAATCTTCTAAATGGTTGAGATACTAAAAGGGAAAGAAAAGGGCCACACACAGAGAAGAAGCCCAGGTGTTACAAAAGAAGCCCAGGTGTAGGAGGGAGCAACAACCAAGATGCTTTGCAAGTGCAGGAAGCAAAGGGGCAAGCCATGGGGGCTCTGCTTTATTTACTGCATGTTTACCAGTGCCTTCAGGCACTCCATGCTCCCCAGCCCCTCTCCTCACTGTTGCCCTCTCCCCTGCCCCTTCTCCCAGAAAATGATGAAGGACAACAACCTGGTACGCCACCTGGACGCCTGTGAGACCATGGGCAATGCCACAGCCATCTGCTCAGACAAGACAGGCACGCTGACCACCAATCGCATGACAGTGGTACAAGCCTATGTCGGCGACGTCCACTATAAGGAGATCCCCGACCCCAGCTCCATCAACACCAAGACCATGGAACTGCTGGTCAATGCCATCGCCATCAACAGCGCCTACACCACCAAGATTCTGGTAAGTGAGTACCAGGCACATCCACCACCAGAGGGAGCAACATCCATGGTATGGTAGAGAGGTACTGGGCAGGTTGAGCAATGTGATTCACAGTCTCAAATCCTACTAATGTATTTTGGTATGGTCAGATAGTAAGCAACATTTTTCTCTTTGACTTAATGTACTATTAATATTGCTATAATGTTTGTGTGACAAACCTTTATTGTTAATTATGTTTTTTAAATCCTGTCATTGAACCCCCACTTCTCCTGCCCACACACACACAAACTTTCTATTAGTGTGCTTTCCAAAACTTAGTGGGTTGAAACAAACCTGTGTATTTAGCTTAAAGTCCTCTGAGTCAGCAGTTCATGCTGGGCTCAGCTGGATGGTTCTTCCAGTCTCAGCCAGGATTTTTCCTGCGTCTGCAGGAGTTCAAATGGACAGTTCCGCTGATCTTGGCAGGACTCTAGGCTCATCTAGCATTGCCTCAGCTGGGCTGGCTCATTCCTGCCCTGTGTGGTCTCACCTCCTCCAGCAGGCCAACCTGGGCTTGTTCACATGGTGACAACAAGCCTCTAGGAGACAGCAGAAGTGTGCAAGGTCTCTTGAGGCCTGGGCTCTGAACCGCCACATTGTCACTTTTTGCAGCATTGTCTTGGCCAACGTAAGTCAGGAGTCCAGCCCAGATTCACAGAGTGGGATAATTTGCTTCACCTCTTGTTGAGAGGTGCCATAAACATGAATTCAAAAAGGAGAATAACTGACCATTTTCACAGTCTACCACTGATGATGATGTTGTTAGTAGTAATACAATTCATTTTGATAAGAAAAACTCTCAACTTACTGTCTCAGCTAAGCTGCCTCGACTCACCATGCTGTAAACCCTATCTGGTTTAGAAGCAGAGGTTGCTCCTTTGTAATTAAGCAGCACTGGATGAAGAGAAGCTCAAAGTTCATCCATCCAGATATCCATCAGTTCCCAGATGTGGGTCATTTCTGCCTTGTGAGCATCTGGGTGATCAGATAAGCTTTTTAGTTTACCCTCCCAATGGGCTGAGTACTGACCTCCTCCTCCTTCTGCCCCTGAGCCAGCTGCAACATTCTAGATCAGGTTGGGTTTGTGGGAGCTGCTAGCAGCTTTATTGAAAGGGGGAAGAGAGCGTGAGTCAGCAGCAAAGAGCCAAGGGCTGGTAGGGGAAGGAGGAGGCAGCAGCTCCTGCACCCTCTGCTGCAGCTGAGCAGCCACCTGCATCACCCTGGAGCAGCAGGCTAAGGGAGGCAGAACTGACAAAGGGGAAAGTAGGTCAGAGGACACGTGCAGATGTTGACAGAGAACCCTGGGGGCAATCCCAGAAATGACAACGTTTTTATCTTCTTCCCCCACTCCACCCAATTTGGGAATCAAGGGAGATCAACAATGCTTTATCCTGCTCCCCAGGCCTTCCTAAAGTAACTGGGATGCTGATAATGATCTCCTCATACGGACATGGCAGAGATGGGAACAGGACAATTCCCAGAATGGGCTTCAGGCAATAGGGGCAGTCATGTGGGCACAGCCCTGTGGGGGGACTTGGATTGAAATTTGTGTAATGTAATTATAGGCAAAAAGAGTCCTTGGGATCTGCCAGGAAGGCTGAGGAAACCTCTCCACAGTGATGAGTCTCAATTAAGCAGTGCTTTTCAGCACTGGCGGCAAAGCTGAAATGTCATTTCTAGATGTTGGTGGATTGAGTCTATCCAGGTGGCATAAAGGACAGGGGTCAGTCAGGCCATCTGAGGAGAAGGTGCAGCTGCTGAGGCTGGAGAGAGGTCAGGGATCTGGAAACTGGGGTCCTTGGTTTGTAATCCAAGGCAGGTCCCTTACCTCTCAGGCACCAGAGTCCCCTCTGTGCCTAGAACCCTGGCATCATAGGATACCTGTGCCTGTCTTCCTGGGTCTGTCTTGTATGTTCCCTGGCACATGTCCCCTGGCCACTTAATTCTCTTTGTTGCTGGGAGCTGACAGCCATCTATGTGGGAAGGACAGCAGAGCCTCTGTGTAACTGGGTAGTGGTTAAAACGTGGACTCTGGAGCCAAACTGCCTTCATTCAAATCCCTCAACAGCTATATGAATATAAACAAATTATTCAACCTCTCGGTGCCTCAGTTTCCTAAGGGAAGGGGAGAATCTTTGATCATTGTGAGGATAAAGTGAGTAGTTAATGGAAAGTGCTTAGCACATAGCACTCGATATGACTAGTATTGTAGTTATTCAGCAATAAAAATCACCCACTGAAAGGGGATTCCAATTGTAGCAATACAGAGGCTAACAAATAAATAGACAGCAGAGATATCAGGTCTAGATAAGGAAAGGCTATTGCCCATAATCATTCAGCCAGTTATCGGCAAAGCTGACCCATGGGTACCCTAAAGCCAGCTGTTGAGTCAGTTGTCCAGACTAGGTTCCTGCTCATAGAAACCAACCCTGCAGCACCTCTAGCCTACAGTCTGCTTGGGAGGAAAGGTCTGGGGTCCCCAGAGGGTGAGATTCAGAGCCAGGGCCTGCTAGCTATATGGGGCAAAAGGCCTCCCAGGGGCTGCCCTTTCTAGGCTCAGGCAAAGACTAAGAGGCTAGAGCTGCTCAGCTCAGGGCAGGCATTCAGCCACCCTCCAAACCAGGATAGGAAATCTAGATCACAGGACATTCTGAAACTATACAAGAGGAGACAGGACAGGAAGGACATGCAACGTCCACCAGCTTCACTACCCATCAGCTTTAACTGGGAAACGAGGCTGGACTGGGAAAATAAGACCCTGGGCAGGGCTGGGCTTCTATAGGCTGTATTTCCCACTCCACAAGGATGCCAGTTCCTCTGTGTCTTCTTGCTATATGATGCAGGCTGTGGGCTTTTTGAGAGCAGGAGACAGCTGAGTCTTCTTTCATCTGCCTCAGATAAACTTTTGGGAAGTGCTGGGTGGATGGGTGGTGTAAGTGAATGGACTGGTGAATAAATGTGTAGATGATTAATCAATGAGATGAGAGGTAGGTAGGGAGAAGGGGAGATGGGTGAAAGTAGTGGGTAGGTAGATGGATGTGTGGATGAATGAGTGAGTGGATGGGTGGATTGATGTGTAGATGAATAGACGGATAGGTGGATGGATGAGTGAATGGATGAATACATGGGTGAGTGGGTGGATAAACGGATAAATGGTGGTTAGGTGGATGGATGAATAGATAGATGGATAGGTGGATGTGATGGTTGGTAAATGGATGGATGGATGGATGGATGTGTTGGTTGGTGGATGGATGAGTGGATGTGTGGATGTGTTAGCTGAAAGGTGGGTGGATGGATGGAGGGATGGATGGATGGATGGATGATGGATGGATGGATGGAGGGATGGATGGATAGATGGAGGGATGGAGGGATGGATGGATAGATGAGATGTGTTAATTGCTAAATGGAATGGAATGGTGGATGAATAGATGGATGAATGGATAAATGGATGGATGAATATGTGAGTGGGTAGATGAGTGACTATGAATTTATAGGAGTCTTAAGGCAGGACTGCTGTCTCTATCTTCTACTTTATTTTTCTTGTGCCAGCAAGAGGCATAATTTGGCCTTGGATCTAGTCCCATGGCCAATACCAGTGCTCTCACTGCCTCCAGCTTGCTGAGCTGGTCTCTTCCACAGCTACCCTCAGCCATCCAGGCAGCATTGATCCATAGACCTCCCAATTAGCTGATGTCTTTTACTGGAAAATAAAAATAAAAATAAAAAAGAATTTGCAAGGATAGATTGCAAGGTCTACAAGGATTCACAAACTTTGGAGACCAAGTAGTTGAGCTCCCTCAGTTCACTCTGAGAAACAGGAAGGGATTTGTCCCAAGTCACTCCATTGGTTAGTGAAGTTAGAATCCAGGTATTCCAATACCTAGCTCAGGAAGCAATGGTTTAAAGGTTTGACTCTAAAATCCAACAGACCAACGTTCATATCCCAGCCCCAACACTCACCATCTGTGTGACCCTGAGCCAGTTTCTTAACTTCTCTGAGCCTGTGTTTTTCAGCCTATAAAGTGAGCATATCATTATTGCTCACATTCACTTAGCTAGGCTCAATGCTGTGTGCTTACCCTATCTTGCTTTGTATGACAACCCACAGAATAGGTGACACCACACCCCATTGCATAGATAAGGACCCTGAAGTTGGAGCAGTTGAGGCATGCTGAGAGTACCTGAGCAGGTCTGAGACCAGGCCAGGATTGGAACCCAAATCTGTACAATTCCAAGCCCAGGCAGGTCCCCACCACTTCTCTGCCCTGAGGCTGTTTGTTCAAGGGCTGTCGTGCAGCTTAGGCAAGCTGAGGTGTGTGCAGTGCCCCGCACAGTGCCTGACACAGAGCAGGTGCTCAGTCCAAGGCAGTCATGACTCTGTTTCCCCCTGCTGCTCTTTCTGTGCGTTCCCCTCTGTAGTTTGCTATGCCAGCCACTGTCTTTCTTGACCCTCCACATGCCTTTCAGATGAGCTGGCCAAATAGGACCATTCCCATCTCGCAGCTATGAAAACCGCACTGCAGAAACAGAAAGGATCCTGCAGGATTGCTCCTGACCACCAAGTGGCAGAGCTGGGCCCAGAGAATTCTGGAGGAATTCACCAAGAAGGCAGGGGGCAAGAGTATTCCAGGCAGGGGGCACGACCCTGCAAAGGCCCAGAGACCTTAAGCTGCGTGGCTCAGTTAGGAAACATGGTGCTTCATGGCCTGGGCATTTCTGTAGGGCGAGAATGTTGAGAGGTGAGGCCAGGACTCGGGGGAGCCAGTGGTACCAAATTAGCCCCTAATGGGCTTTCTCCTCCCTGTGCTCAGTAGAACCACCCCAGGCACAGGTGGAGGGTGTTGCCAGGGCTGAGGCTGCAGGCTGAGAGGCTGCTCAGGGGCCCAGACCCACCCTGTGCCCCATCCTTTCTGAGAATGGCAGAGCCTTTTTCCTTTCCATTCTTATTTCTTATCATTAGAAACTAAAGTTGCCCTCAGAGGGAAGCTGCACGAATCATCTTTCAGTCAGAAATTGCTTCCCTGCCTCAGAAATCCTGGCACACCCTCAGATTCCCTTTGTGGTCTCCAACGCTTTGTACATCAAGACTTCCACCTGCAGCTCTGGCTGCCCTGCTGCTCCTCCTGCTGCAGCTGAGCTTTCAGATGGAAATAGCTCTTTCCTCCAACCGTGGAGGCACCGCGCTTCCTTGGGAAAACATCCCTGTTCTGCCCGTGTCTGTTCCGTATACTGAAACCACCCGCGCAGACTTAAATTTTCTACTTCACTAGACCTCTTTTAGAGGAGGTTGCCACTACAGTTGACATTTGAACTATTAAACTGAGGATGGGCACTTGTGGAGCTGAACTGTTGGAAGCTGACGGCATATTTCTGAAACGTAAGCTACTGAGAGAAAAACAAATCTCCCTGGAGTACCCAAATGGTTCTGAAGGAAGGATTCCCCTGCAGGATGCTTTTCCTGAATAGAGAAGCCAAGCTTAGCCATCTGGTCCTCAGTACACCCCATTGTACATGGAGGTGGCCACAAGGCCAATAACCCCAGAAGGGAGGGAGTCGGCTGTGTCGTATTTCGCATCAATCTTAGAACCTAGCAGATGATAGGAAGGGCTGAGGAGAAAGGGGAAGGGGGGAAGCAGAGACAGCCCTTGAATTTAGATCTCCTGGCACCAAACCCAGGGCTCGATCTAATATTTGAGTGAGCCTCAAACTCCCTCTGAGCCAGGCCACGAACCAAGACTCGGCTCTGGCCATGCCAAGAGGGTCAGAAAGCGTGGAAGGCAGTGGAAAGGACTTAGCAGAGCACTGAGGTGGGAGGTGGACTATGGGGTATGCAAAACAGCAGGGACCTGGGTGTTGAATTCAACAAGGGTTTTGCGATTGGTGTTTTGCAAACAGTCTCTCGAAGAAGAGTTTAAAGAAAATCGCCCCAGATGGGGAATTCCAGTTTTTTTAACAGAGCTGTTAGTCCCTGCATCCCAACCCTTCATCCTGATCCTCACACAGTGACATACACACACAAACACACATGCAAACACACAGCACACACTACCTACCACACACATCACACAAACACATCACATACACCACCTACCACACACATACAACACACAACACACATATAATACATACCATATACATAAAACACTACTCATCACACACATTACACACATCACACATACAACACACACCCAATATTCACCACATACCACACATATACCACCCATCACGCACATACAACATACAACACGCAAACACACAACACACATACACCATCTACCACACAACACATCACATGAACACAACACACATATACCACCTACCACACATACAACACACACCACACACATACCACATCACACACACCACACATACAACACAACACACACACCACCTACCACACACATACAACACACACCACATATAAAAAACACACCATTCATCACACACACCACACATACAACACAAACACAACACACATGTATAACACACACCACACACATATGCCACCTACCATGAACATGCAACATACACCACACACACCACTCACTATTCATACCACACATACAATACACACACAATACTCACCACACACACATCACACACACCACACATGTAACACAACACACACAACACTCATATCACACATCACTCATCACATACAACACACATACACGACCTACCACTCACATAACAACACACACTACCCACACGAAATACGTATACCACTCATCACACACATAACAAACCTATACCACATTACCATGCACACAAAACACACCACACACACAACACACCACACGCAACATACACACGCCATCACCACACACAATACACATCACACACACCACTTACCACACACACAACACACAGATCACACATGCCATGCACATATAACACACACCACTCATCACACACAAACACGATACCACACGCATACAACGTACACCATACACACCACTTATCACACATACTACACAGCACATATATACCACCTTTCACCCACATCAAACACACAACACATGTACATCACCTACTATGCACATACAACACACACATGCCAAACATGTCATATATATGCACACACCACACACAGACAAGTACACTACACATATACACACACCACAACACATACACAACAGACACACACCCCATGCATCTCTCACACACATACTCACGTGCGCGCACACACACACTGCACTGGTGAGCTGGGGAAGCCTAGGAGTCTGCTCTCCAGAAGTGCAGCACCTCTGCGTTCCAGGAGGTTTCTGTCGTCCTGGACACCCACACCCACCTCCTGCCCTCCCCACCTCTGGGGAAAAGCCCAGGGCTCGCTGGCCCTGCACAGCCACCTGACTCTCCTCAAAAGGCATGCCTTTAGAGGACCATTCTGGGGACCAAGTTCTGCCAAAAAGCTCGTCCTACCTGGCGTCCTGTTGGCAGCACCCACACACAAACACAAAATTATTCATTGATCCATTGGACCAATGTTCACTGGCGGCCCATGGCACTGGTGGGGCACGGGTGTGGGGATGAATAAGCCAAACTGCCCTGCCCTGGTGACTCTGAGCCAGTGGTGTCGGCCAGGGGAGAGGCAGGCTTCTGGGAGACATGCTCTGTGGGCTCAGGGCCCAGAACCCCTGTGTCAGCTCCTAGCTAGCTAGACCCTGCCTTGATGTGCAGCCTCGCCTCTCCCAGCGTCAGCTGTGCACAACTGTAAAATGGGTGGAAAAGCAGCCCCTGCCTCATACACAGCTGTGAGCCTGTGATTAGGTGATACATGTGAGAGCACAGTAGAGTGACGAGCACAGAGCAGGCATTTGGGGAAACGGGCATGGCTGCAGCTGCTAAGGTTGGGCTTCCAGGCATCAGGGGAGGCTTCACTGCTGATGCCTGTCCTTTAAAGGATGCTGGCTGGGTCACCAGAGACAGCCAATTATCATAAAGTTGTTTTCTAATAGCCTCTTAGAAAAATCATCACATTGCATTTACTGCAGTTTACCATGCCATGGGGTTTGTTTGGAAGCTATTTTGTTTGTTTTTGAGACAAAGTCTTGCTCTGACTCCCAGGCTGGAGTGCAGTGGCATGATCTCAGCTCACTGCAACCTCCACCTCCCAGGTTTGTGCGATTCTCCTGCCTCAGCTTCCCGAGTAGCTGGGATTACAGGTGCCTGCCACCACGCCCAGCTAATTTTTGTATTTTTAGTAGAGATGGGATTTCGACTCCCAACCTCAAGTGATCTGCCCGCCTCAGCTTCTCAAAGTGCTGGGGTTACAGGTGCGAGCCACTGCACTCGGCCTTTTTGGGAGCTTTTTAAGTTATGTTTTTATTTTAAAAATTTGCATAAAATACCATAAAATTTACAAACTTGACCATTTTTAAGTGTATGATAGTATTAAGTACATTCACATTGTTGTACAAATCCTCTCCAGAACTCATTTCAGGTTGCAAAACTAAAACTCCATACCTATTAAATGGTAAGTTTCCATTCCCCTCTCCTCCCACATCTGGCACCCACCATTCGACTTCCTGTCTGTAAATCTGACTGTTCCAGCAGCTCATATGAGTGGAGTTACACAGTTTTGTCCTTTTGTGACTGGTTTATTTCATTAGCATAATGTTCTCATGATTCCTTCATGCTGTAGCATGTGTCAGAATTTACTGTATGTTTAAATCGCGTTTTGTTTAGCCATTTATCTGTTGACAGACACTTAGGCTGTGTCCACCTCTTAGACTTTGTGATTAATGCTGCTTTGAACATAGGTATACAAATATTTCTTTGAGTCTTGGTTTTCAGTTATTTGGGGCATATTCCCCAGAATCAGAATTTCTGGGTCATATAGTAATTTCATGTTTAATTTTTTGAGGAACTACCATACTGTTTTCCATAGTGGCTGTACCATTTGATATTTCCACCAATAGGGTACAGAGGTTCCTGTTTCTCCTCATCCTTACCAATATGATTTTTTGTTTGTTTCTTTTTTTTTTTTTTTGATAGTAGCCATGCTAATGGGTGATACGTGCTATGGTTTTTCTTAATCCCATTTTTGCAAATGTTGTTCATAATTTGTTCTCTTCAAATCATCATTCATTGATCTTAGCTCCATTCACTTCCCAGCATCCCAAAACAAGAGCATGAATTGTCCTTTCAAAAGTCTGACCATGGCTGCACCCAGCATTCCCTAAGGGCCCAACACCATGCAGAGAAATGTGCTGGACAAAGCTGGAACTGGAATCAGGGGTTTGGGGCAGCCCCAGGCTTGGCGCTCCACAGGTCTGTGACTAGGAGCAAGTCACAGACCAAGGCCTGTTCTCTGTCCCTCAAAACGGGAACAATACCAATGCCTTAACTCCCTTACAGAGTTGGAGCCCTGGAGATAAAAAGGCTCGTGGAAATTCTACAGCGAGAGCAAAACTTCTGTGTTTGTCAGGATTTTTAAAAGCCAAAAGAGAAAAGGGGAGGGTCCCTAATTCTTAGTAATGCATGTAGGCGATTTCAGAGCTGGAGTTCATGGAAACAAATTGAATTACGGAGGAGGCAGCTCTGCCGTTTGCAACCACGGATTGTTTGAAATCCTTTTAGAGGAAAATTAAAATATTTCACAGAGAGTAATAAAATGCTGAGTGTTTTGCAGGCATGACTGCTCAGCTCTCTTGGGCAAATAAGTAATTAGGCATTTTTATTTAAGTCCTCAGTGTCATCATTTTCTTTCGTTAGTAGAGGGAGAAAAAGCTGTTATGAAAAATACACAAAACTCTGGAAATCAACAGAAAGTTAATTATAAAACTGCGAATATATATATGTTTTATATATATATATATATATATATATATATAGAGAGAGAGAGAGAGAGAGAGAGAGAGAGAGAGCGCACAATAACAGCATACTGCAGGAAGAGAAGATGTTATAGCTTATTTTCCCAAACTTCAAACATGGGAAGCTGTGTCAAATATTCCTCTGCTTCTAAGTAAAAGCCTATCAAAGAGCTTGGGAGTGGGGCTTCTTCCAAGGCACTAGATGCCTTCGGTCAGTATGGCCATGGGAGCCGGGGAGGTGCTGTGAGCCTCACTCCCTATCCACGGCCCCCATACCATCCACTGAGGGACCTGCAGTTCCTCCTCACTCTACCCTCCCTCACCACGTCCACTTTAAGGAAAGGGTTATTTCTCTGAGCCAGAAAGCATGTGTTCCAGCCTCCCCTTTTTACAGATGAGGACCTGGTTTAGGTTCAAAGGCTCTTTTTCTCCTGTGCATCCCCAGGTCTCCGGGCCACTGCATGTCGATGCCTGTATCCCCCGACATGAATCGGGTCTGCTTCTTGGCCCAAGCCCTAGCTGCAGAAGAGGGGAGAACAGGCCAGGGATACGTCCAGTTGCTGACAGAGGGTCCGCCCTGTCCCTGCACAGCCAGTCTGTGCTGGTGTCTTCTTGAGTTCACCTTCTTCCTGTGTGGGCTGCTCTTTTGGGTGATATGAGAAATACTGACGACAAGCATGCAGAGGGCTCCTTGTGAGGTTCGTCTGGTACTTCAGGGGGACGCAGGTGTGTTCATAGCTATTTCTTCTTCAGAATCTCTTTAGAGTTTGGGTTTATCTCTGATGTCTTTCACCACCCCTGAAGCCACCTCCACCTGCGTCACCCATATGAATTTTCTTTAAGTGGCATGAGTGGGTGTGTGTATTGGGGTGTGGGGGGCTGCACATGGGAACCGCCTACAAAATCTGCATTTCCACAGCCTCCTGTGAATCCCGTGTCAGTGCCCATATGGAGGCGTCTCATCTTTACCATTAACCATTAACCTTTGTCTTCCCCACCACTGTGGCCTGCGTTGAGCCATCTAGCAAATTGTTAATAAGCATCTGCCATGTGCTGGGCTTCCCACTGACCCTGAGAACCCAGAGAGGAATAGAATGCAGGGGAAGACAACAGACACATGAGGCAGTTTTCAAAAACAAGCTGATATTTGAGCTGGCCCTTAAAAGATAAGAGGGCGTTTGCCTGGCAGGGAAGGGAGAGGGACCCACCCGGGAGGAACAGCAGAGGCAAAGGCACAATGGCATGAAACAGCCCGTGTTTGGCCGCCGTGTGAGGAAGTGACAGGTGCTGGGGAGAGGCAGGTGCTCTGGGAGTCTCCAGGGCAGGAGCTAATGATGTTACACGGCCCCGCGGTGGGCACAGGGCCAGCATGAAGCAGGTGCCAAAGAGTATGTGTCTAATGTGTGAGGGGGAGAAGGAAATGAGGGAGGGACTCAGGGAAGGGATAAGTCATTGCAGAGTGTTCATGTCATGGCGTCTGTAGAGCAGTTAAAGAGGAACACACTAGGCCATAAAGATGAACGAATCTCAAAAACAGAATGGTACAGCCAGGCACAGTTATGGTCGGGTGCAACAGTTCACACCTGTAATCCCAGTACTTTGGGAGGCCAAGGCAGGCGGATTAGTTGAGGTCAGGGATTTGAGACCTGCCGGGCCAACATGGTGAAACCCCATTTCTACTAAAAATATAAACATTAGCTAAGCGTGATGGCACATACTTGTAATTCCAAACTCAGGAGGTCAAGGTGGGAGAATCGCTTGAACCCAGGAGGAAGAGGTTGCAGTGAGCCAAGATCGCACCACTGCACTTCAGCCTGGGCAACAGAGTGAAACTCCACCTCAAAATAAAAAAGACACGCGCACAATGTTACGTGAGAAAAGCAGGTTGCAGAAAAGCGTGTACAGTCTCCTGGCAGGAAGCGTGCCACGTGCGGAACAGCACCACACAGCCGCACAGACTCTCATTAGGTGAAACTGCATCAACTTGCCCATATTTGACCATTTTTGACATTCAAAAATGGCAGTTTTCGTTGGTTCAACCTGATTGAAATCACAAGGGACAGTCTGTCTGTCCCATAGAATACCACTCAGCAATCAAAAGGAACAGATTATCAGCACATGCAGCAGCTTGCCTGGATCTCAAGGGGATTCTGCTGAGCAAAGCAGCCAAGCTCCGAAAGCTACAGACTGTATGATTCCATTTATATAACAGGCTGGAAATGACAAAAGTGTGAAAACGGGGAAGAGGTAAGTGGTTGCCACGGCCAGAGAGTGGGGAGAGAGACAGGTGAGCATTGCTTTAAAAACAGGGCAGTACAAGGACCCTTGTGATGAACTGTCCCGAATCTTGACAGTGGCAGTGGCCACATTAACCCACATATGGTGCCATTGCATAGGAAATACACATGCGCGCGCGCGCACACACACACACACACACACACACGCGCGCGCGCGCGCGCCCGTGCATGTAAAGCCGGTGAAATCTCAACAAGGTCAGCTTCCTTGTGTCAGCATCCCCATCTCAGCTGTGGTACTTGTATTAATACTAAGGTGACAGCATTGGGGGAGACTGGATGAAAGGTGTACAGCATCTCTGTGTATTGTCTCATTGCATGCAAATTACAATTATCTCAGAATTAACAGTCAAATACACACGCAGTAATGATTAATGTCAAATTTAAGACAGGTTGTTTCTGGGACAAGGTATGAATTATGCATATGGGGAGAGGTTTGCAGAGGGGATTCAACTTTATCTGTAATGTTCTACTTCTTAGAAAAATCTGAGGCAGATATGGCATAATGCTAAGATGCTGCAAAGCTGGATGGTAGACACATAACTGTTACAACATTCTCTTTTTTATGTTTGAAATAATTCATAATTTTTTTTAAAAGCTAATCTTGCTTCACTCCTTTCATCTGGAGCCAGGACTGGACCTGGGATGCAGAGCCCTGAGGGTGCAGGGGATGGGCCAAGGACTCCCTCAGGGTTCAGCCGGCAGCCCAGAGACCACCTGGTGGCAACCCAGAACCTCGGTGGCAGCCGGGGCTGGAGCTCCCCTGCCACAGGCTCCACCAGGTCCCAGCCGCTCATGCCTCTCTCCACAGCCCCCAGAGAAGGAGGGCGCCCTGCCTCGGCAGGTGGGCAACAAGACGGAATGTGGCCTGCTGGGCTTCGTGCTGGACCTGAAGCAGGACTACGAGCCTGTGCGCAGCCAGATGCCAGAGGAGAAGCTGTACAAAGTATACACCTTCAACTCCGTGCGCAAGTCCATGAGCACCGTCATCAAGCTGCCCGACGAGAGCTTCCGCATGTACAGCAAGGGGGCTTCTGAGATCGTGCTCAAGAAGTAAGCACTGGCAGGGCGCTGGGCTGAGGGCTGTGCCTTGGTGCAGGGCACTGGGGATGTCAGGGTCATACAGCATGGCCGCCATCCAGGCCAGGCCCAGCAGCCGGCCCAGCTGGAGTGGCCGTCTAGCACCCAGAGCCACAGAGGGCCCTGCCCAAGGTCATCCAGCAAGACTCACCTTCAGTTCCACGCCCCTTGCCCGCTGTGTTTTCCATTATATCCTCTCAAACATTTCTTTAGCCAGAGTCCTCCCACTCCTCCACCCTAAGCCACTGGTTCATCAGGAAGTTCTACCCATTATCACACTTAGGTCTCTCTTATTTTGCTTCCTTTAGCATAGAGTTGGTTGATGGTAGCCATTTTCATCATTAGCCACACTCCTCTGACTCCAGAAAAGTGCTGGAAATAAGCTTAGTGGACTAAACAAATCCTTTCTCCTCTCTGGCCTCAGTTTCCCCACTTGTACACTGAGGGGATTGGTGTAGCCCCCAGTGGTTCTTAACCCTAACTACACATTGGAATCACTCCGAGGAGTATTTAAAAAAAAAAATTGATTCACCCCAGACAAATTGAACTGGAAACTCTGGGGCAAGGCTCACACATGGATATTTATTAAAGGCTCCCCCAAGCAATTCTAATGTGCAGGCAGTGTCAAGAACTGCTAGCCTGGGTTGTAAGTGCTTGGTAAACCATTTCGGCTGTGGGAATGTTATTTCAGATGAATCTTGTGAACATGTAACACATCAAAGTGGGGCTGCACTTGCTGAGTGGCCTGGGCAGAAGTTGCAGGATGGATGCCTGATTTCACCCTGCCTGGGAGATGGACTGGATGGGCACTGGATGACCAGCCACAGCCAGCGGGGCATCACTAGGGTGGGGAGGCAGACTTCGAGCCGTTCAGAAGGAGCATTCCCTGGGCTCCCCATCTCCCTTCCATCTTCCCACAGGTGCTGCAAAATCCTCAACGGGGCGGGAGAGCCCCGTGTCTTCCGGCCCCGCGACCGGGATGAGATGGTAAAGAAGGTGATTGAGCCCATGGCTTGCGACGGGCTCCGCACTATCTGCGTGGCCTACCGCGACTTCCCCAGCAGCCCTGAGCCGGACTGGGACAACGAGAATGACATCCTCAACGACCTCACCTGCATCTGCGTGGTGGGCATCGAGGACCCCGTGCGACCAGAGGTAGGCCCCGGGGCCAGCCAGCTCAGGGGAAGGAGGCCAGCCACCTGGGTGACCTGGAATAAGTCACTTCACCTCTCTGAGCCTCAGTTTCCACACAGCGCCCATGGGGATCTCCTTCCCCAATCCTCATAAGAGGATCGTCCATGACAAACAGTGTAGACCACACATGGCATGGGTCAGCCAGAAGGACACAGAACCCGCAGGCTGCCAGCAGGCATTGCTCTGTCATGGGGGCAGTCCTCAAGCTGTCCACCCAGCCACCATGAGCTCTTCCCTCTGGTCCCCCAAGGGACAGGTGTAGGGACTGCCCTGCCTTAGAAACCTTTTGCCCTGCAGGAGCCAGGATCTCTTGTAACAAATCTACAAGCCTGGATTCCAGGGTCCCTGCAAAGGACACACCCAATAGCAAAGGTCATTGCTCTCAGGAAAACCTGAAGTGTGGTGTCCCTGTCGGTATGTATAGTTCTCCCAGTGCAGATGCAGTTTACCAGCCAGTGTGCCCTAGCAATCTGGCCTAGGACCACAGCTGAGTCTACCTTTATCAGGGTTCTAGGAGAACGGAGCTAGAAAGTTAACTGAAGGGAAGGGGGCTGACAGCACCCACTTCACAAAGATCAAGGGAGGTGATGTCTATCAGTACACCTAGTGGGGTGCTCAGCACACAGTAGGTCTTTAGCCTCCTTTAGCTGAATCTGCACCTGGGTGGGAAAGGCCAAGAGCTCAATGCTGGAGCTTCCAGGGTCAGGGGAGGATAGGATGTGTGGTCTGTGGGGCTGCCCAGGCTGAAGAGAGGCTGTGGGGAGCACAGGAAGCCGTCCTGAATCTCCAAAACACTGCATGGGTGGGCAGAGTGAGTCAGCTCACACTGCCAGGCCCCAGGGGAGCACCCAGGGCATGAGGCAAGGTGCAGGAGGAGCCAGCTTCCGCTTCCTCCCAGGATTCACTCAGCTGCTGGGTCCAGACAGGATGCCCTGGCCAGGCCTGGCTGGGTCCGGATTGGCCTTGGCTGTAAGATTTGGTGCTGATGCTTTGCGGGCCCACCTCCTCCACTCCTTGGTGGACCTACCCTGACACTGGTCTCTGGGGGTCTCTGGTCATTCCCTACTCCTCTCTGAACCTCAGTGTCCCTTTCTTTAAAGTAAAAGGGATAGACAAGATGCCCTCCAAGTGGCCCTGATGTTGTAAAACTCTGCGTTCCAAAGAAAAATGAAACCAGGTTACAGGCATGGACTTTGACATTTTAGGCAGCAGGGAGCAGGGTCAAAGTGTGAGCTCAGACATCAGACAGATCTGTGATCCTGAGTGACCGCATACCTGGCTGTGTGACGTTGGACCAGTTACATAACTTCCCTGAGCCTCATCTACATACTGGGGATAATAATAGTATCACAAACACCCCCTCCGGGATATTATGAAGGCTCAGATTATGCATCTAAAGCAACAAGCAGAGCATCTGGCACCAGATAAGTGGCCCACATCCGTGGGTCTCCTTCCTTCATCCCCTCTCCAGTGGATTTTGTTACCCTAAATCCAGGGACATAACAGCCCTCGACACACAGCCCGGCCTACCAAAGGTGTTCCATGAGTGTTTGTGGAATGAATGAATGAGAATGAATGGGACTGGAACCCCAATCTTCCACACGTGTCTAATCCTCCTATCCTATCTCTCTCTCTCCCTCTCTCTCTCTCTCTCTCTCTCACACACACACACACACACACACACACACACACGCACATTGTGTGTGATTGTGGCCTCCACACTCCTATCAAGATCCTAAAACAGCAAAGACAGTTAATGCCCCTGGAGCTTGGCAGTGAAGCCCACACGTGCTTTCCTGCACGCCTCTCTCTCCATGGACAGACAGACCGTTTATCAGCCTCCCTGTGGACACCCACTCATTACCAGCTGCTAATGGGTTCAGGCCTCGCTGTGATGTGTTGTCTCCTTACTGAAATCTCTTCATCCTTGTGCAGCACTCGAGGTTGGCCTGCCCACACCCTGTGGCTCCCCTGTCCTTCCCAACCCCGCAGTTCCCCCACCCCTCCAGAGCTCCTGGCTCACCACCCTGCCTTGGAAGCATCCCTTAGGTGAACGGAAGATAGCAGCAGACACAAACTGTTATTTGATCACGACCCACAATAAGAAATGTATTTTATGTCATGACACAGTGAACAACACACACTTCACCAAAACAAGAGTTTCACAAAATAATAGGATGCACTTAACTATTTTCTCTTTTTCTGTTTCTTTATTTCTTTTTTAAAATGTTGGTCACCACCCACTAAAATTTCACATCATAACAGGGCATGACTTGAGGCTTGAGTGGCTGATCTAGGGCAAACACCTTTCCCGACAAACCCCGATTTGCAGAAGAAAACACTGAGGCAAAGGGGGACGGTGATGTGCCCAAAGTGCCTGGTGACCCCAGATCAGAACAGGTATTCTGCCTCCCTGCCTCAGGGCCTCTGCCTGGTTGCCAAAAAAAAAAAGGAAAGGACAAGTAGTTGTAAGTCAAGAGGATAAGCAGATGAGGACAAGGACGAGCGCTCCCCATGCCCAGGGCCTGAGGGGCAGAGCTGCGTCCCTGGCATTTTCTCTTGACAGCATGGTCATCAAGAGAAGTTGGCTGCAGGCACAGACTCTGGGAAAGGGGGACCTGGAACCAACCTCCAACCTCCAGCTTGGCCGCTAACAAGCCACTTCCCTCTGTGAGCCTCTGTGTTTTCATCTGTGAAATGGGAGGTCGGCCCAGGTGCCCCTTGGGTCCCTCCCAAGCTCCGACATCCCCAGAGAAAGAGCTAGTTGACTGGAAGACTTAACCTCACATCTTTCTCCACTTCCTTCAGTCAGGGCGTCTGCGTGGTCCGCCCTCTCTCCTGTTGGCCCACCCCTGGGGTGTCTACATAGGAATCATAAACGATTTCACAGCAGTCACTCACTCAAGTGATGCAGCAGACTCGAGGGACGTGGGTTCTAATTCTGCCCCTGCCATTCCCTCACAGACGGCCTCAGTTTCCCTACCTGAAAACTGAGAGAATCAGACAGTCCAGCATTCACAGTGAGGGCACAGCAGGGCTGCAGGTGACACCACTTGCCAGCATAAAAGCTCAGACCTGCTGATTCCTCATCTCCGCGTGGGGTGGGAGGGATCAGGACCCAAGGAGGCGTGTGGATAAGGTTTTGTTTATTTGTCTGTTTTTTAGGTAGGTCATTCCTGCCCCCTCTAGCTTCCTGGTTCCCACCTCAGAGGCAGCCACTATCCCCATTTTGGGGGGCGACCTTCAGGGAACATGTGTGCCTATGGTGGCTGTGCTTTTTGTCAAGCTCTCCTGGGCTCTGTCCTCCTGGACTCAACCCTTTATACAGAATTCTTTGTTACCCTCCATAAATCTCATACATGAACTTCCCGCCTGGTGCCTCCAGCCTAGCAGGCTCAGCCAGAGGGTAACCCTCAGCCCGGACCATCTCTAGGGTCCTACAGACACACTAAGATTCATTCTACAACTGCAAAAAAACAATCTCTATCCCCCTTGCTTTCCCTGACTTGCTTACCTCCCTTGCTTTCCCTTCTCCCACATTGCCTCCCTCCCAGGAGAAGACTAAAGACTAGAGCAGATCAAACACCCTTGCCAAAACACCCCACCGTCGGCCCTTACAGCGGGTACGTTTTCCAAGGCTGATTGAAGCCAGTGCCGATAAAGCCATCAGGAGAGCAGCGGTCTGGGATTTGCCAGGTTATCCGGGGGTGTTTGAAGCCCTCAGAGTCACCGACAACGGCTGTCACCAGAAACAACAGATGTTTAAAAGCCTTTATTTAATGAAAACAGGAAGCGCCCATTTCCTGGCTGCTTTTCCTCAGTGAGAAATATCTAGGATAATTTTAGCGAAAGAAGTCATTTTTTCCCAAACTTATTTATTTATTTTTTATTTCACAGCAATTTTATCGATGTGGGAAACATATTTCAACCAGATCGATGCCTCTGGGGGTTGAGTCTTAATCATCTCTGGATCCTCAGTGTCCAGAGCAGTTAGATGCTCCAGAGCTGTTTGTCCAATTAGTGAATGAGTGAGCCACAAAATTAAGTCCTGAGAGCAGCTTAAGGAGACATTCCATTGGGCTGCAAGAATCAGGAATGGCTTCGTGAATAGAGAGCATTTCACTTACGAGATGGGAAGACTTGACACATAGAGGCTAAGGGAGGGAAGGCTCTCCAGGCCTCAGAGGGGACAGCACAGGCAGGGCAAGAAGGTGGGAAGGGATGCGGAGGGGCTGCAGCCTCGAGAATGCCCTGTTGCATTTATGAGAGGAAGGGAGCTTGAAAAAGGCGTGCCATGTGCTCATCCTGTGCTTGGGCTGTTTGTGCCATCACAGAGTTCCCCCCAGCCTTGCTGAAGGGTTGGATACTATTGTACCCATTTTACAGATGAGGAAACCGGGCTCCATGTGAGACCCTAGAGCAGAGCCCAGCACAGACTTGTGGTCCCCAAGCCCTCTCCCCACTGCACAGAGGAAAGTATAGGGTCCGCAAAAATTAGCCTCCTTTTTCTCATGAAGCCAGCTTGCTTAGAGAGGCCTAGAAGATAGTCTTTCTAAAATGCAGCCCCAGTCACCTCATTCCTGGCTCAGAACTTCCCACAGTTCCCAGTGCCTGAAGGAGCATATCTCTGGTCCAGCACCTTCTGCCCCTCTCCAACTTCATGGACTCCAGTCCCTGCCCCACATCCTCCCTCAGCCTCAGCCCCTCCAGATCACCTGCAGCATGGCCCTCAGGCCCATTCACACCTCAGGCCTTCTCTGCCAGTGCAGAGTGGGCAATTCTCTGTGGCCAGGGTTAATCTGTGTTCATCTGTGTAGCCTGAGCCCCCTGGCACAATACCAGGAACTAGAGCCTCAGTTGGCAGCTCAAACATCGCCTCCTCCAGGAAGCCCTCCTTGATTTCTCCTCCCCACCCACTTTCTTCTAAAGTAATAGCGCTCTCTGTGCTCACTTTAGTAGCACATATGCTCAGTAGCACAAAACCCCCTTCTGTGTTCCCAGAGCCTTTTGTATAGGCCTGTGCCAAAGACCCTGCCTCCAAACAGAGTACAGGTCTGATTCAGGGTAATGCTCTGTTATCTGAAAAAAATAAAGGTCATGTAAAAGAATCAGCTAGACTTGTTCCACAGTGGAGCAGTGAGCATTAGAGGGAGGGAGTGCGCTGTCATCAGGGGTGTGCAAGCAGAGGCTGACCAGCCCATCTGTTGAGGACATCTGGGAACAGATCTAGGCAATGAGCAGAGGGTCAGAGTCAGTGACCCAAAGTCCTTTCCACCTCCAAGACCTCCAGCATCTTTGAAACCAGCAGCCTGAATTCCTCCTTTTAGAGACAGGAGCCAGATAAGGTCTGTGTTCCCAGGAAACAGCACCTCTTTCTTTTCTTAGGGGCAGGAGACAGCAGGGGGCCACAGCCCAGGTTACAGCCGCCATAAGTATATTAGTGACTTATATAAACAGGATCTTGGACACTGCACATCCCCACTCCCTGCAGCTCTGTAAAAATGAGGTCACGTTTGCTTATGTGATTAGCTGCTGTAGCACGAGGCAGAGGCCTGGCTCACGTGGCCCGCAAACCCTGAGTGGGCACTGGAAGACTTCTCCCCAGGCCCTGGAAATAAGCCCCAGAGGAGGCTGGTGGTCAGCTGGCCCTGTTCTAACCCTTCAACAACAGGGAGATCACTACCTGCCACCACAGAGCCAGTCTCTTAGGCAACTCCAGTAGCTAGACAGGCCTCCTTACAGGGACCCCGCCCTCCCCGACACCCATTCCTCATGCCACAAGACAGCCACGCTCAGAAGTACGTGTTTCCTCTTGAAGGCGTGAGGGTGGAGCCCCTGAAAGAGAGCAGCCCCACAGGCTGACACTCAGGCAGGTCACTGGTGGCCAGGGTAGGGGAAGAGAGGCTAGGCCAGAGGCATGGTGACCAGAGGCAGGCTGGGCAGTGACCCAGCGTGAGACAACGGTGGTGGCGACTGAAGGAGTGGCGGCTGCTGTGGATGGAGTGGACACAGGCCAGATATTCAAGGCCAGTCCTTGTTCTTCCCATTGCTGAGGGCAGAAAGGTGGCCCCGGGCAGGAGCTGTGCCAGTCAGGCTTGGCCCCCTCTTCTCACTCTGTACTAGTTTTCTAGGGCTGCTGTAGCAGTCACACAAACTGAGTGGCTCAAACAACAGCAGTTCGTTGTCTCACAGTCCTGGAGGCTGGACGTCTGTCCGAGACCAAGGTGTCAGCAGGCCTGGTTCTTTCTAATGGCGGTAGGGAGGCGCTGTCCCTGCATCTCTCCCAGCTTCCAGTGGCTTACTGGCCATCTTTGGCTTCCTTGTAGTGGAGAAGCAGCACCCGGATTTCTGCCTGGCGTCTCCTTTGCATGTCTTTGTGTCCAGATTTCCTCTTTATAAGGACTCCAGTCCTGTTGGATTAGGGCTTACCCTGATGAGCTCATTTTAACTGGATTACCTCTATAATGACCCTATCTCCAAGCAAGGTCACATTCACAGGTACTGGGGCTTAGGGCTCCAGTCTGTGTTTTGGGAGGAATACAACTCAATCCATAGTTTTCCAACTCCCTTTGCCGTGGCTTGGTGGGTGGATGCTGGAATTCGCTCCTGGTCACTGTGGGGTGTGCAGGGAGGGAACGTTGGACTAAGGGCTTCCAGGCTGGAGATTCTAATGTGCTGTGGTCTTAAACAACTGGATTTTCTGTCCTTGACATGTTCTCTTGCACTGAAAGATATTCTGCAGCAAATATTTTATTATTCGTCACTGCCCTCGAGTAAGAATCACTCATTCCATTGATTTCTGTTGTGTATAAAGGGCTACCACAGCTCCAGGCTGATTTCCACAGGGAACCCTCAGCTCTGCTCAGGGCCAGCTGCTGGGGTGAGGCGGGGCCAGGCAGCCCTGTGGCTTCTGATTGGCTGGCTATGATCTAGCCTGATTGTCCCAGACATTCATCTGTCATTACAGTCAGAGAGGGCAGGACCTATCCCTATTATTGCAGAGAAATGGTATATTTTACATGAAGCATAATCCTTTATAAATATTCTAAACTTGTGTCACATTCTGTAAGTAAAATGCCCCCAAATGCAGAAGTCCCCCCAAGAAACTGAAAATACACAAATGGATTTGTCAAGTTTGCAGGAACTGTGTATGTGGATGAGGCAAGGACAAGTTCACGTGCTTACCTGGGGCCAGATCTGAGGAGGTGTTCGTGGAAGTCTTTCCAAAGTCTTCGCCCAGGTCAAGACAGCCAATGGTTCTGTCTCAAGATGGACTATCATGGTCAATAGGTGGTGGCCACTGGGACTCTGTGGTGCGACCCACATCAGGGTTTAATCAAAGGATGTGTGATCGATTAACAATGTCTGCCATGGGCACAGGAAGGGATGCTGTGGCCCATGTGCCATGTGTGCCATCAGTATCTCCTAGTCATCTAGTCCCCTTTCAGTAGAGCGGCCTGTGAGAAGGGCTCCTCTGGAAGCCATGAAGACAGGGGGGGCCTGCCTGAGGTGGTGCCCTCCCCCATAGCCCCTGCCCTCCTGCCCAGGTCCCAGAAGCCATCCGCAAGTGCCAGCGGGCAGGCATCACAGTCCGCATGGTCACTGGCGACAATATCAACACGGCTCGGGCCATCGCCATCAAGTGTGGCATCATCCATCCTGGGGAGGACTTTCTGTGCCTCGAGGGCAAGGAGTTCAACAGGAGGATCCGCAACGAGAAGGGGGAGGTGCGTGTCCCAGAGTAGTGTCCTCAGGGGCGCGCGCTTAGATGGAGGCTGGGAGGTGGGGTGCTGCATGATTGTACAGAAGCCAGCCGGTGTGCTGCTGAGAGCCCAGTAACTCTGGGCATGTCCCCTCCCTTCTCCAGGCCTCAGTTTCTCTCCCCGACCCCACCGACCTGCCCCCTTCCCCATCCCTCTCCAGATTGAGCAGGAGCGAATTGACAAGATCTGGCCAAAGCTGCGGGTGCTGGCTCGCTCCTCCCCCACGGACAAGCATACCCTGGTTAAAGGTAAGACTTGGGTGGGCACGGGCGATCCTGAAGCCCAGCAGCAGGCCAGAAGCTGGGCCCTCCTCTCCTGGCACTTGCTGCTGCTTCCCAGGCAGGAAGGGCCCCTCACCCCGGACTCTCCACATCTGGGCACAGCCTTATGTCACCCCCTTTTCAGCCCTGGGAGCCTGCAAGGGGTCAGAAGGAGATGGGACAGAGTCTTCTCTCTGGGCCTCCAACTCCCCTAGGAAGCAATGGACCTGGGTATGTGTGGGGTCCTAAGCTCACGACTCAGGGCCGAATGGGACCCACGCACCTGTTCTATGTGGCCGGTGCAGCGCCTTTTTCAATGATGAATTTGAAATACTACACAGATCTTGCTCTCTCACCTTTTACACAGTCCTTACTGCTGCTCGTCCGACACTCAGCCTACTTTGCTCGTTCTCAGTCTGGTCTCAGAGCTTACGAGTTTGAGTCTCTTAGTCTGCTGGTCCCTGAGGCCCTCAACCAACATTTGTGACCAAGACCCCAGGGATGAGCTCTCCTGGGAATAGCCACCTGAGAGATGAGACCAAAAGCAAAAGTCTTGCTCCTCCCTCCGGAGGGAGAGTGCACCACTCACTGAGCCTAGGTGGCCAGGTGCTGGGCACTCTTTATTTTTATTTTATTTTATTTTATTTGAGACAGGGTCTCCCTCTGTCACCCAGGCTAGAGTACAGTGGTGCGATCACTGCTCACTGCAGCCTCAAACTCCTAGGCTCAAGCAATCCTCCTGCCTCAGCCTCCCAAGTAGCTAGCACTACAGGTATATGTCAACGTGCCTGGTGAATTTTTTAAAATTCTTTATAGAGACAAGTTATCACTATATTGCCCAGGCTGGTCTCGAACTCCTGCCCTCAAGCAATCCTCCCACCTTGGCCTCCCAAAGTGCTGGGACTACAGGCAGGAGCCACTACGCCCAGCCAACTGTGCATTTTTAGAGTCACACGGTCCTGGCTTTGCCATTGACCTGCTCTGTGGCCTTGGGCAAATCCCACTCTGGGACTCAGTTTCCTCATTTATAAAATAGCTATGGGAGCAGGTATCCAGTGGAGATCGGCCCTAAAACATCCTGCATTCCTCTTTCAAAGGTGCTGCCCAATGACATTAATGGAAGCAGATCTGGCCTGGGGAGAGAAACCCAGAACTTTAGAGCCACAAGGGAGCAGAAGGCCCCCAACGATCCCTATTCCTTCACTCATTCTCTCCATGACCGTTTACTGAGGCCCTGCTAGGTGCCAGCCCTGCTCAGGGCAGGCATGGTCCTGCCCACATGGAATTCCTGGGCCAGGTTGCATGCAGCAGGCATTGAATAAGTGGTCCCTGCATAGAGCAAAAGGCTGCACTGCTGGCAGGGGGGCTCTGGGCCCGACGCTGGCCTCTAACTCGGACTAGGGAGGCTGTAGGTCACAGGCCATGGAAGGTGGATGGGCTCCAGGGTTGGTGGGGCCTGTGCTTGGGGCAAGGCAGGGAACTGCTCTGCAAAGGGCTAGAGGCAGAGATCCCTAGGTGCCTTCAAGGACCTGGCCAGGACCTCGGGGCGGGAGAGGGAAGCTACAGGAGACTGGAGAAGGTGCGGGGGCGGCAGATCCTGCAGGGACCCGCTCCCACGAGCACCTGCCATGGCCTGTACCCTGTCACCAGGCTCGGGGGCACGGGAGAGTTTCAAGGGTAGAAGCGTCGCTTTAGAAAACTAACCCTGCAGTGCAGAGCATTTCCTGGCAGCAGGGGGACCAGCAGGCTTGTCCCCTCAAGAGTTGTCACCTGCCCTCAGTGGCGACACCTCAAGTGGAGCTGCCAGGTGCAGGTCTGGGAAAGTGTGGGTGGTGGAGGGGTCTGAGCTGGGCGGGGGGTTTGGATGTCATGGAGGGATGAGGAGCAGGAGGGTCTGGGACCCCCTCAGTCTACACCTGTTGGAGTAGAGAGTTGGACATTGAGCCAGTAGGGAGAGCAGGCCTGACACAGAGTCCTGGGTGGCACATGTGGGTGGGGAGACAGGAGCTGCAGAACCCAAGAGCTGCCTGAGTGATGGTGGAGGCTGAGAACCTACCAGAGGAGACCAAGGGGCAGAGGCTAGAGGGGCCGGGGACGGCCAGGAGGGAGTGGAGCGGGGAAGACAAGGAAGGAGGCCTGTGGAGGAGGAAGGTGTGGCCCACGGTGGGAATAGCTGCTGAGAGGTCTGCGGGACAGAACAGAAATGTGACCATAGGAGGCGGCCACAGGAAGGCCCTGGTGACTGCTGTACACAGTCAGGCCACCCCAAGACTGGAGGCAGGGAGGAGGTCTGGGGAGAGGTTTCCGCCCAGCTTTCCGCACGGCTCGGGCCATGCAAAGGTCCGTGCTGCTCGGGAGCCGCAGGGCGGAAATTTGACCCCTCCCTGCCTTGGAGGAGCCCCCAGGCTGACTGAGGGAACTGTGGAGACTCAGGCCTAACTTGCCCAGTGGACAAGCTCAGAAAGGCTGAGTCCGGGACAGGGGAACTGTGGGCTCGATACCAGCTGGGCGGGAGCAGCCCAGGACGATTCCCAGAACACACGGCACTGCAGCTGGGCCTGAAAGAGGGGAGAGCTGCAGGGAGCACTGGGGGGCATGTGCCCCAAGTCGTGGAACTCCGCCCATCATTCCAGCTGCCCCTGTCTGCTAGGCACAGACCAGAGAGATGCACAAGGACGGAGCAGCACATAGAGTTACAGGGGCCTGATTACGGCGGGCAGGGGTCCTCAGAGGGTTAGAAAGGCTTCTTGGGAAAAGCAGCATCTGAGCCAAAAATGCAGTACAGGTGGGTGACAGGAGTACCTCTGGCGGAGGAAGCAGCCTACGCAGAGACGGGGTCAGTGGGGGCCAGTGGGGGCCAGCTCTGTGGGACTGCAAGCACTGATCGGGGGTGGCCAGGGGATGAGAGAAGAGGTCAGGGTGTGGGTGAGGCCTGGTCAAGAGGACTTCGTAAGTGGAGCTGAGAACATGGATGTTATCCTGAGGCCAAGCAGAATGATGTTCTAGGGGAGGGGACTGGTTCAGATATGGGTGTTAGATCCTGGACTTGCTGTGGGGAAGCAGGTTGGAAGGGGAGCCCAGAGTCAGTGAGAGGAAACTCAGTGATGCTGGTGGCAGAGGATGGGGACAGAGAGAAAAGGAAGGGTTTCGGTGGGATTTTGGAGCCAGAATTGTTAGGTCTTGGTGATACATGTGATGTGCAGAATGAAAGAGAGATGCATGGAAGCTGACACTCAAATTCCTGACCTGCCCACGGACATCCCTGCTTGTGAGCCCCGTGAATGAGGAGTCCCACAAACTCTGCAGGTCCTCACCAATGACCTCCTTCACCCATCCTGTTCCACCGGCCCCAGCTCAGTGACTAGGGCGCATGTCACCTATTCATTTTGTTCCCTGCCGAATGTTTTATTGAAGATGAATGTCTGGAGAGAGGTCAGGGTCAGAATGGTGGGGCAGAGGTCACTGGCAAATGGCAAAGCCAAGGCCTCCACGACAAGCCTGGACTCCCCAGGGAGAAGGTGCTGGCTAGTGGCGTTGGGAGGAACAGATGATGGGGTCCTGCTGAAACGCTGGGAGCCTGCAGAGGCGGAGTGGGCCCTGAGCACAGTTAGAGGATGCAGTGTTTCTGGTTAGGGTGGGTGCCAATGTGGCCACGGGTTGCAGAGAGCAAAGAGGGGGCTGGAGAGATGAGTAGGGCCCGGGCCACGGGGGGCCCCAAGCTGGCACCAGCCCAATAAGGAGCCCAGTGCATGCTGCTGGCAGCTGTAGGCCAGCCTGGAGCTGGGAAGAGCCTGGACAGAGGGGGCAGCTGGGCAGGGACCAGAGAGGAAGCCATGCCCAGCCAGGCCCCTCCGAGGGCCATGGCTGGCCGGGGCTGCCCCCTCTGTGAGTGGCCTAGGGCCTGAGCACACTCCTGCTCCCACAGGCATCATTGACAGCACACACACCGAGCAGCGGCAGGTGGTGGCCGTGACAGGGGACGGGACCAACGATGGGCCTGCACTCAAGAAGGCCGACGTGGGCTTCGCCATGGTAGGAGCGGCCCGCAGAGGGCCTGGGTGGTGGGGCTGGGGAGACTGGGCTACATGGCCTTGGGCTGGCTGCTTGGGGGCCCCAGTTCACTCGGCCCACCTGCCATCCGCCACATGTGCCCACCGTTCTCGAGGCTCAGCCTGGCCCTGAGGTCTTCCTGGAAAGGCGTGGGATGCTCCTTGCTCTGGGGGAGCTGTGTGAAGGGGGGCAGTTGCAGGTTGAGGAAGAAGGGAACAGAGCCGGAGAGGGGGCCAGGGTGAGGCTTCCCAAGGGAGAAGGAGGCTGGGTCTGTGAGGAGCACGAAGAGCGGGGTGTCCTTGTGTGGTCTGGCTGTGCTGAGTCCACTGGGTGTGTGTACTGGGGAGTTGCGTAGCTGAGGATGTGGAGGGGTGAGGATGGCGATGCTAGAAGTGGTCAACTCCCCTGGCCACCCCACCCAGCTTGCTGTCCGTGTCCCTACAGGGCATCGCAGGCACTGACGTGGCCAAGGAGGCCTCAGACATCATCCTTACCGATGACAATTTCAGCAGCATCGTCAAGGCAGTGATGTGGGGCCGCAACGTCTACGACAGCATCTCCAAGTTCTTGCAGTTCCAGCTCACAGTCAACGTGGTGGCCGTGATTGTGGCCTTCACAGGTGCCTGCATCACGCAGGTGGGTCCTCAGGAGGCCATACCAAAGCCCAGGGGAGGCAGAGACCCCCAAAGAGGCTCGGAGCCCTTAGGGTAATCCACATCAGAACAGCCGGGGATGAGGTACCCATCGATGGAGAGCCTGCTAGGGCCACAAACTGCATCGAAGAGCTCAGGTGCAGGCACTGGCCCCAGGGGAATTGAGGACATGAGGCTCAGAGAGGTGGCATGACTTGTTCAAGGTCGCCCAGCAAATGGGAGCTGTCAGGCTCACAGCCTGGCCCTCACTGCAGGAGGCAGGAGAGGGAATCCTCAAGAGAAGACAGGGTCCTTGGCCACCAGGAGGGCAGAGGGAGGTAGGGGCAGGCCAGGGCCCAAGGGGGATCAGGCAGTGGGGTGAAAACAAAGAGCCAGTGAGGGCCTGGCTCTGGGCTGGAGCTCGGAGTACCTTCGGAGGTGCGGGGTGGGGACAGCCAGAGGGAGTCGGGGGGGTCGCTCACTGGGAGTGTTACAGAGGAGTCTGGTCAGATGCCACGACGGGGTCTCGAGCAGCCGCACGCACTGAGCCTGGCAGGCAGGCCCAGGATGTCTGCAGACTCACTGCTTCTTCATCGCAGCTCCACGAGGCGGGAACTGTGAAGATCCCATTTTACAGAGACAGAAACTGAGGCTCAGAGGATAAACTGGCCAGGGACCTGCCATTGACCTTGCAGCCTCCTGTTACCCCGCCTGGCTGCCTCCCCACAGGGGCTAACCAGCCCAGCCGGGGAGGCAAGGATGGGTCTCCCTTAGCCCCAGTGGATCCCCGAGGCCCAGCCCTCCCAGTAGCCACCTGGGCAGACAAGCCCCTGCCCGCAGCAGCCCCCAGAGGCCCAGAGTGCAGCACTTCCCCAAGAGCTGTGTGGCTCTGGAACACTGCTCCCCTCTCTGTTGCTTCCTGAGCTGGGGGAATATAGGTGGCAGCTCCAGCTATCCCAGCCCAGAGCCTCAGTGCCTTGGGAGGGTGGCTGGGGGCTTCCTTTTGCTCAGACGGGTCCTCTTTCCTGGTCTGTGGATGAGATGCTCCCTCTAGTGGCAGCTTGAGGGACACTACCAGGGCAGCAGCAACCTGGAGACCAGAAAGGTCCTGATGCCAGACAGGAAACTGAGGTTCTGAGACAACTGTCAGCCTGAGGTCTTCGATTGAGTTGGTGGCAAGCCATGTCCTCAAGGAGGACAGGCACGCTTGACCCCGAGGCATATGGAATCAGAGAAGGCCTGGGGTAGGGAGGCCGGGGCAGGGGGAGCAAGGCTGAGGCAGGGAGGAGGCGGGAAAAAGGGCCAGGAACAGGGGCTGTGATGACACCTGGGAGGTGATGAGTGGAAGGGATGCAGGTATCTGGGGCTTTGGGAGAGTACAGAGGTGGGAAGAGTAATCAGTTCGGGCTGTTGAGCTAACAGGCTCTGGGGGCTTCCTGGAGGAGGTGTTCCACAGGCCTCTAGGTGGATGTGGCTAAAGCCACAGGGAGAGGAGAATGGGGCTAAGGCAGGAACACAGAGTTAGGAGGAGGGGAGGACGACAACCAGGAGACTGAGGTCAGGACTGCGAGTGGGAGGCAGTGGCCTGGTGCCGGGGCGAGGTCAGGGACATGAGGCGGAGAGGAGGTCCTGCAACTCATGACACGGGACGTGCTGGTGACATTGGAGGGGAGCATTCTGGAAGTGTGGAGGGACCAAAGTCTGGCTGCTGTGGACAAGACGTGTGGGGGTGTGAGGAAGGATGGGAATAGCAGACCCAGCTCCACTCAGCCAGAGACAGGCCTGGAAGGGTCCCTCCCAGAACCTGGACAGCGGTGACCTACAAGGAGTGAGGTCCTTGACAAGTTTTAGCTGCTTCTGCTATTCCTTGTCAACATTTCCTACCTTGAAATGTATTCATTTTTAAGTCATAGATACGCACAATGATTTTTTAAGGTAAGGTGGGATGATAAGAGGGGAGGAGAAATTGAGGGCAAGGGATGGGCATTGTTGGTAGGAGAGCCCGAGGGGGAAGAGGCAGCGGGGTGGAGGGGGCAGGAGCCCACACCGGAGGTGGTGGGAATGGTCTTGGCCTCAGCCAAGAGAGACCCCTCCTCAGGGGCTGGGGGTAAGGGGGAAGATGGTGAGATGCAGCTGAATTTACCAGAAGGCAGGGAGCTGGTGGTGATTGGGCCTGCGGGGGACTCAACTTCCCCTGGTGGGGAAGATGGGGCTGAGGTGGGCGGGTCTGCGTGTTCTCCAGAGAGGGTGTCAGAGAATGGCTCCATGCCTGTTGGGGAGCCAAGGGGCAGGTCAGCCTCTAGCCTCTAGCAGGAGCCTGTGGGCACAACACGATGAGCCCGCCCAGCACTTCACAGCGGCAGGTGGGCGCGCAGGTGACAGCTTTCTCCCGCCCATCCCCAGGACTCCCCTCTGAAGGCCGTGCAGATGCTCTGGGTGAACCTCATCATGGACACGTTTGCCTCACTGGCACTGGCCACCGAGCCGCCCACGGAGACCCTGCTGCTGAGGAAGCCGTACGGCCGTAACAAGCCGCTCATCTCCAGGACCATGATGAAGAACATCCTGGGTCACGCTGTCTACCAGCTCGCCCTCATCTTCACCCTCCTCTTTGTTGGTGAGCGCCTCGCCCACCCACACCTCTCCCAGGCGGGGCCACTGCCTTCCGGGTGCACCATGGCTCCCACCAAGCATTCTGGAGTCACAACCCCTCTTGTTTTGCTAGTGGGGAAACTGAGGCCCAGGGAGGCAAGTAAGTTGCCCAAAGTCACACCAGCAAGTCATGAACAGGACCTGACCCTGTCCCAGCTCTGGCTGACCCCAAAGCCATCGGTGGCTTTCTCCACTGGTGACAGATCCCAGCACCAAGTACACACTGTGCAAGGCCCTGTCTGGTGCTGAAGTACTGCATGGCAGCCCCGGAGGCTCCTGAGGTTGTGGGGGGTGACTCGTCCCTTCTGAGACCCATTCCAGTGCCTTATCCTGGCCCTGTGGAAGGGACCTTCAGCGAGGCTTCCTGGGAAAGGCACACATGCCCACACCACCGCCGATTCTCACAACGCTTCCACTTGGGCTGCCTGGTTGGGTCTTCCACTCAGTGAGGCAAGCACATTGGCTCCACTCCACCTTACAGTCGAGGGCACCAAGGCTCAGAGAGGTAAGGTGATTTGCCCAAGGGCACACAGCCAGACTGATGAAAAGACACAGAACCAGGACTGGCTGGGGCTAAGACTGGCCTGGTTTCCACAGATGCTTCAGAGACAATCCCAGTAAAGCTACCCCCAGGTCACAGGTGAAGAAACAGAGGCCCAGAGAGGGGAAGGGTCTGGCCCACAGTCCCACGTGGAGTCGGGGCCCGTGCTCCCCTTACAGGAGCCTCCTAGAGCTGGCCTTTCACTCATCCCCAGAGCCCAGAGTGTGACGGCGTGGGACATGGATCCTATTCCTCAAAAGCAGTCACCTTTTATACATTTTGAAAGCAGTGTGTTGTCGGGACACATTTTACTGTTGTAACACTTATCATGAAAAGGCTTAGAGGAAGCCATCTATATGCAGAACTAGAAGAGACTCAGAGGAAGAGAAGAGATGGGAGAGGAGAGGAGGGCAGGGGTCCTGGTCAGCTTGCTGGCTTGGCCACTTGGGCAGCACCTGCCCTGGGTTGTCTTGGGACATCACCCAGAAAACTCTACAAGCCATCTGGCACCACTCAGCCATGCAAAAAGACATAGGACTTGGCTGGGCGCAGTGGCTCACGCCTGGAATCCTAGCATTTTGGGAGGCTGAGGCGGGCAGATCACTTGAGGTCAGGAGTTCGAGACCAGCCTGGCCAACATGGAGAAACCCCATCTCTACCATGGTGGTGAGCACCTGTAGTCCCAGCTACTTGGGAGGCTGAGGCAGGAGAATCGCTTGAACCCAGGAGGCAGAGGTTGCAGTGAGCTGAGATCACGCCACTGTACTCCGGCCTGGCAACAGCGAGACTCCATCTCAAAAACAAAGCAAAGCAAAAAGGATGCAGGACTGCATCACACACGCCATCAGCGGCATCTACACAGCAGTGCCCCGCCATGTGATAGCTCAGGTGTTAGAATGAAGCCACTGGGAGAGTCCGGAGCCAGCCTGGCCCAGAGGCCCTGGGCTCCATATAGTAATTGGCATCTCCAGTAACAGCCCCATGAGCATGCAGAGGTCTCAGCAAGGGACATGCTTGAGTACAAGCAGCAGCACTCTTGGGGCAGCGCGGGGCCCCCACAGGTATCCTGTCCTTACCGTCCAGAATGTTTGCCAGTCTCGGGTCACTTTTTACAAGCATGTCACCCAGTTACACGGCTGGCCATTCACCTTTATCAGGTTTCCACAGCAAAAGTGGAAGACAGTTCCCCAAGGCCTTTCTCCCCCAGAGGAGAAAGGGTTTTGCCGAAACTTTGCTCCTGCTCTCTGACCAGCCAACAGCACGGCCACCTGGCCCCCAGTGTCCAAGCATGCCTTGGTGTCTTGGAGACGCACCTCGCTGCTCAGAAGAGGCCCCCACGAAGGGCCAGGCATCTCCCCCCTGATGCCCCCGCCGCTGCCTCCAGCCCAGCCCTGCCCTCTCACTTGGCAGGCGAGAAGATGTTCCAGATTGACAGCGGGAGGAATGCACCCCTGCACTCGCCGCCCTCAGAACACTACACCATCATCTTCAACACCTTTGTCATGATGCAACTCTTCAACGAGATCAACGCCCGCAAGATCCACGGCGAGCGCAATGTCTTTGACGGCATCTTCCGGAACCCCATCTTCTGCACCATCGTGCTGGGCACCTTTGCCATCCAGGTAGTAAGGCCCCCACCCTAACCAGGCCTGGGGTGGGTAGCAAGCAGCCGGAGCCCCTGGGCAGGGCTCTGAGAGCCCAGCCCTCTGTGCTGACCCCTGACAGCCTCTCTCTCTCTCTCTGCTCCCCTCTGACCTCCAGATAGTGATCGTGCAGTTTGGAGGGAAGCCATTCAGCTGCTCTCCACTACAGCTGGACCAGTGGATGTGGTGCATATTCATTGGGTTAGGAGAGCTCGTTTGGGGTCAGGTAAGTTCCTGGTAGGTCACAGGAGGTGCCTCTTAGAAGGGCAAGGGAGACAGCACTGGCTGGAGAAACCAGGACCCCCAGAAACGGGCTGCCAGACCCCAGGCAAGGCCCTCCCTATCTCTGGACATCTGAGCAAGGGGGCTTGTCCCAGGTCCCATACTGGTCCTGTGGGTACCACTGCTCTGATTTTTCCTTTATCTACCACTGCTCCTGTTGTTTATGTAATATTTTCTCTCGATCACATCAGTTTTTTTTTTAACTTAAATTTGTTTTAAAAGGCAACATCATATTACCAAGACAACTGGAAAATCAGTATCACTTGTTATAAATGGAAGCTAGCAAAAACATTAATGTAATAAGAATGATTTATTAAACTCTATCTAGGAGCCGTGGCCTGCCAGGGATTCAAGGCTGAAGTAGCTTGTTAGGAAGGGAGACGATTCAGTGGTCTGCAGGCACTGGTGGCCCACTGGTGTCAATCAGGGTCCTTTGCAGCATTCAGAGAGATCACTAGCGGGACACACTCTGCCACATTGCAGTGTTACTCAGTGCTGTGCCTGTGGCCATCTGAGAACTGCCCCTGCTCTGGGGACCCCTGGGTTGGAGGCTCTTTAGGGGCCCTTCTACTTTGACCTCAGAATATTCTCCTGCCAGTTCCTTTTGCTACGTTTGCCTGAGTTCCAGACCCCATCCCAGCTCTGACAGCGTGCAGCTCAAAGGCTCCTGACGCAGGACACAGTGCCTGGGAGGAGGACCCAGAACTAATTCAGGGCCTACAGGGCTTTATTCCCAAGGTGCTAGACATCCAGGCAGTGGAACCCCATGGGTGGAAGACATTGTTCTTGCCTTCAAGCTGTCTGCAGGATAGGGTGAGAAGCTACAGTGGCAAAAGTTAACTAAAAGATAAATAAAGTTTCATTTCATTCAGAAGGACTTCCTCTAACCTTTGGAGTTGCTTTGGAGAGTGATTAACCAGGTGTGACTTAGCAACTCCATTCCCTGGGCACCCTGGGGGCCAGGCCATCTTTATCCCACTGGGCTCCGCACCCTACAGGAGGCTCTTGGGGGCTGGGCCCAGTGTCTGAGGGAATGGACTCAGAGGACTAAGGTTAATGCCTGCGGGCAGTGCTGACCTTACACTCCCAGGGAGCCCCTGAGGCTGCATTCAAGCCAGTGCCTGTCTGTCCCTACAGGAGATGGAAGGGGCCTCTGACATCTGCCACCTCAGCCTCCCTGTAGGGCCGGTGTCTGGGTCCTCAGCCCCACGGACAAGCCCTTTGGGGAAGATTAGGAATGAAGGCATAGCTTCTTCCCATACTGCCTTCCCAGTCCAGGATTGGCTGCCCTCAGGGTCCAGTGACCTCAGGAGCAATAAGGGACAGAGGAATAGATGACCCCAGGAGAGCTGAGGGCCAGCCACAGGCCAGGCTCATGCAGGATGAGTTAGACCCTCCACCATGCCCAGTTCCCACCACACCCAGAGCGGCCCCCATTTTACAGCTAGGAAAACCAAAGCTTGGTGAGGCTAAATGACTTGCCCAAGGCCACAGGACCAGAGCTGTCTGGGATATTCAAAGCCACATGTGTCCAACTCCTAGAGGCCAAGATTGTCCACTGTGTCCCCCAACTCTGAATGAGTGAATTAAAAAGCATATCATTAAGAAATTGTCAAAGACTGGGCTGAGGAACAGGTGAGGTGGGTGAAGGAGTGAATTGATCATGTGCCTGGGCGAGTGGGTAGGAGGAGGGGGGTAGAAGAGCGGGTGTCAGGGAAAGAAGGTCACCAGGAAGGACAGCCCTTCCGTCCTGATGGCCAGAGTCCCTTGCAGGTCATCGCCACCATCCCGACCAGCAGGCTCAAGTTCCTCAAGGAGGCAGGCAGGCTCACGCAGAAGGAGGAGATCCCGGAGGAGGAGCTCAACGAGGACGTGGAGGAGATCGACCACGCGGAGCGGGAGCTGCGGCGGGGCCAGATCCTGTGGTTCCGAGGCCTGAATCGGATCCAGACACAGGTACAGGAGGCTCTTAGGGGCTGGGCCCAGGCCTGGCCAGGGCGGGCCAGGGGATGGAGGTGAGTGTGCTTGTGCTGCCCCCAGGGCCCAGCTCTGGTGCTGAGGGAGGAGGGCTACCCGCCAGATCTCACCAGCCACTTGCACACCCACGTTGTGCACTCTCCTGTGGCTGCTAAGGAACAGCATGACCTCCTCAGGGAGGTCCCATTGTGTCCTCTTGGGGCAGCAAGGTGATATGGTAGGGGTCACACCCACCATGCTCTCCAGGGGGGCTTCCCTGAGAGGGTGGGGAAGGGTGGCTCTGAGGACAGAGGTGAGTGAGGGGACTGTGGCTCAGGGCTGGGGACAGCCACCAGGAGGGGCTGTGCAAGGCTAGGTCGCCCAGGGTCCCCCAGGGCCTGGTGGTCAGCTTGGGGGTCTACCACCTCCACAGGGGCTTCAGTCACTCTCCCGAGCTTTCCCAGGGTATGGAGAGGCTGTGGGGAGCAAATGTCAGTCATCCCCAGGTACACATAGACACACATGCACACACCAAGCACACCAGGGGAGCACAGGTGCAGGGCATAGCCAGCTAGAAGCAGGTTTCTTCCCCAGAGCAGAGACAGCATGGCTGCCATATGGCACATGACACACCTGTGTCCGCGCCCCTCCCCACACATACACCCCACACGCTCTCACATGGGCCCCTTATGTCTGGGCAGGTGTTGTAGCTCACAGGGGCTATCACAGCCCTGCGAGGGGAGGGTCAGAAGGGATTCTGCGGGTCTCTTGCCCAGACCACCCAGGGAGCTGGAGTGGGAGCTCCTCCACGCCCCAGCACACTTGGGAGAAGCGTGGTGTAGAGGTACCCACCTGGCCACCGTCCTGCCAGGCATAACCCAGTACCTCATCTCCATCCAATGTAGCAGATAACTCACCTGGGTCACCTCCCGCTCCTCTGTACCCTGTCCCAAACCTCACCTTATGTGACCTTCACAGCACTGGGAGGCAGAGATGACTCCCCGTGTAGAGGTTATCGAGGTCTAGGAAGGAGATGGCTGTTTCTACAGAGCTGGCACAGCTGGGGCAGGGACTGGAAACAGGTTTCAGTCCCAGAGCTGCCTGACACAGGCCTGGCTCACCTCCCCGATTAGGACCTTGGCAGCCAGCCCACCCAGCCGACCCCCACCTCCTGGGAGGTCCAGGACAGTGAATATGGCTCTGCTGCTGTCACCGCCCTGGCAGCAAAGGCATGCAGGAGTCTGCAAATTATAGGAGGAAGCAAGGACTGCGATTTCTTGAGTGGGCAGGGGCGCCTGTCTTGCCTGCCTCTTGTGGAACACTAGCGTGGGTCAGGTGCTTTGCCACTCACAGATGACCCTGCCGGGCAGGTGGCATTGACCCTTCTTAAAAACAAGAAAATCAGAAAGGTGACTTGCCCAAGGTCACCTAGCTAGTAAGTGACAGAACTGGAATTTGGGCCAAGCTCTGTCCACCTCCAGGCCCCCACCACACCCTCTAGCTCCACGCCTGCACCGGAGGGAGGCCGAACACTGCTCTCTTCCCTCCAGACACGATGTTTAATCACTGCCTCCCCCACTGCCCTTGCCCAGCCCACTGGCCCCTCAGCCACTAGCACAGGACAAAGGCCAAACCCCCTGTGTCCTCCTGGGGACCCTGGAGCCTGCAGGTGGGCCCAGAGCTGAGCAGACATCTTTCAGAGCCTTGGAGTGTGTTTGGTATTTTTTGTTTTGATTTAAGTGACGTTGTCATTGTCGCCGTGGCTGCGGCTGTTCTTGTGACATTGCGCCTGTCAGTCATGTAGCTGTTGTGTTCGTTCTTCTCGCAACTTGTCTCGTTCTCTCCTCCGTTGCAGATTGAAGTAGTCAATACTTTCAAGAGCGGGGCCTCCTTTCAGGGGGCCCTGAGGAGACAGTCCTCGGTCACCAGCCAGAGCCAGGACGTAGCCAATCTCTCTAGCCCTAGTCGCGTGTCGTTGTCCAATGCTCTTTCCTCTCCGACCAGCCTTCCTCCTGCTGCAGCCGGGCGTGAGTGTGACTCCTTACTGCCTCCGGCTGGCACTGCCCACGCCAGCTCCCAGGCGGGCAGGGGCTGGGGCACCAGAAGACATGGGGGGCAGCTGGTCACGATCAGGCCCAGGGGGCTGAAGGGTCACAGCCACTGAAGAGGGTCCCATTGGTCAGAAGAGCGTAGCCAGTCATGGGGTGGCAGTCACACAGTGGACCAGGGTCAGTCAGAGGGTTGTTAAGGTCCCAAGTGGCCAGAGAGTCTGGTCCAGCAAAGGGATCGCCACTGATCAAGAGGGCATCAGTGACCAAATGGTCCCAATCCACCACAGGGTCCCGGCAGCCAGAGGGGTCAGTCATGGAGGGGACACAGAGTGTCCCACTGGCCCAGGGTCAAAGGTAGTCAGGAAAAGCCTGGACCGCCAAAGCAAGGGTTGGAGTTGGACAGGAGGTCCCAGTCTTGCAGTCAGAGTCAGCAGAAGGGTCACTGTGGGTCAAGGGGAGCAAGCCCCTCAGGGTCACAGTCACATTGGGGTTCAGCAGGAGAGGGTCACATCATCCAGGCTTTCCCAGCTGGTCAGGAGGCACCCACAGCAATGAGGTTCATGGTCAAGCGGGATGGTTGAGTCAAGAGGTCACTGCAGATCAGAGTCATAGTCAGCCAGGGGTCCCAGGCCATGGAGGAGCTCACAGCCTGGAGGCCCCATCCCAGCAGTTCAGAGTCTCTGTCCGCTTCCCATCCCTCCTCCCCTTGCACTTTTGACAGCATTAATTGCCCTGCAGATGCCTTTCCCTGTGCAGAGCTTGGAACACGCTGAAGTTCCAAGCCTTTCTGGAAAAGACAAAGTTCCTGGCCCATTCAGCTTGACCCATGGTAGAAAATGGTGGGTCGAGCCTCACGTCTTGCCTGGGTGCCAGCAGGCCCAGAGGGACCTGATCTACCCTTCGGCATCCTGCCCTCTTTCATCTGAGGCATGGTCTGGGACTCTGGCCCCTCCTTCATCTCCCTCCTGCCAAGCTCATCTCAAACACTACTTCTGATCTATAGCGCTTATCACTGGCTTTATCTGGCTCTTTGTCTGGACCTGTGGCTTCAGGCCCCATGGGGAACAAGTCTTTGTTTCCAGGCATTTCAGAAGTCAGGCCCTTCTGAACTGCAGGGGATCCCCTGGTTCTGGTCTTCTCCAGCTGACATAGTGTCAGTCTTAGCCTCCAACTTCTTTGATGAGAAAGACTCCAGCTCATCTCTTGAAACTTTATAAAGGGCCTGTACCCCCATCCAGAACCAGAACCCCCACAACACAACCCCCTACAGCCAAGCAGGCAGCCCCATGTTCTAGTGGGAGCACCTCCCTCAGCGCCTCCAGCAGGAGGGGCGGGCCACAGAGAGCCTGTTGACAGCAAATGCCCACACCCCACAGTGGCAGGAAGGAAGCAGAAAGCAGGGAAGGAGCCCCTCAGTGCTCATTGGTCAGCACAGAAACGCAGTGCTGGGGAGGCCCGGGGAGCCGAGATGAAATGGAGATGCATTTGAGCAGATGGGATCTGAGTCACATTTCCATGAGATACCGTCACTAGGCAGCCACTGCCAGAATTTCTTGGGGAAGGCAACACTGGTCCCATCCTCCTCCCCTTTAGACCAGAGAGCTCTTGCCTTAGTGGCGGCCTCTCCAGCTGACCTCCCAGTTCCTTTCTGTCCCTGCACCAGCTCAGCTCTAGCCTTGCTCAGCATCCCCAACTATCCTGAGGTGCGGTGACCAAGTGTCCTGTCAGGGAGAGCTACCGGGGGAAGAATCCACTTCTTCCATTCCTGCCGCCCCTCCCGGTGATTCCCACAGCCCTCCAGCTGGTGCTGTCTGCCAGGAGTCTGGCTTCGGGGTGAAGGCTCAGTTCTTCATCCATTCCAGTTCAGCCTTTTTCTTGAAGGGCAACACTTCAGCCTTCCACGACAGAGTGCACCCGCCATCGCTGGGCACCCCCACCACCTTTGGCCGTCTTCCCTGAGTTAGCCCCTCGTCTCAGCTTTCACAGTCTAGAAGCAAGAGCTGTCCTCTCCAACCCCAGCCACTTCTTTCCCAGCTTTTCTTCTGCATCATTTTAAAACCATTCAATAGGGCCAGTCCAGGAACAACGCTTCTTTGCAGAAATGCATAGACAGAAGTGTGGTGTCTAAACTGACCCTCCTTCCAGATCAGTCCCCTGTAGCCCATGCTTACCCCAACTTTGGAACAGTCTTGGAAAAGAAGCCCAGGCAGAGGCTCAGCCAAAGCTGACTTGACAGTCCTTGCCCTAACTCCTCATCCTCTCAGGGGACCCAGCAGGGCTCCCCGCCCTGCTCACCATCTTGCCTCTCCCCGCGTCATGCATCCTGGAGAATCTCACATTCCCTCTCTGTGACAGAATCCAGCCGGTCATTCTGGGTCCCTCCTGAGACCCTTCCTGAGTGTGTGGTCTTAAAAAAGAGCCTGACCAAACCCCTGCCCGAGGGCACTGGTTCCCAGACAGGATCACAGCCTCTGTGGTCTCAGTGCACACATTTAGACAACACAGCCTCGTGCCTACTTTGCTTGAATAGTGGCTACAACAGTGCTGCCTCCTCTGGTCTCCAAGGACTCTGAGGGCCCTCTGGACACCAGGCAAGGTCCCTGAAGAAGCCAGTATGCCTTCCTCCCACAGGGAGGTTTAGACAGGTGCCCGGGAAGTGAGAGAAGGACCTCAATTTGATGGGATGAGGAAGTGGGCAACTCCACTGCCCCGCAACTCCTTCACCCCTACCATACCCCCACAAGCCTTCTGAGCAGGATCTGCTTCCTGGGGATTCCCTGACAGAGGTGGCTGGCCATTTGCCTGCTGAGGCAAAAACACCTGCAGCCGGTGTGCCCTGGAAGGAGTCAATCCCCTGTCCCCTGGGTTATCAAGAGTTGACCACAAAGGCCTGGGACAGGGCCTGACTTCTGACCCGGGACACTGGGGTGAGGAAAGCCCCTGAACACATCAAAGGCCCTCCCCTCCCATGGCACCACCATGAGACAAAGGCCCCAGCAGACAGACACACGTGGTAAGCCTGACTGCAGTCACAAGGCACATGGCTTGAGGACTCTCAGGAGGGAATGAATCGGTGCACTCTTCTGACACTCAAAAGAGAGTTTGTTTTTGCCCTGGAAACTTAATGGCACACCCCTAGTGCCTTATACCTGAGCCCCACTCAACATTTCCAGAGCAGTTCCCCACTCCCTTTTCTTCACAGATGCCTTGCCACTAAAATATAGGACAGGAGGACGTGCCAACATATCCACTTCACAGAGAAAGACACAGATGGGGCCAGGGTCACAGCAAGGGTGTGTCAAGAGGTCAGACTCTGGAGTCCCTCATTCTTCCCACTGCTCTAACCGCTTCCCAGGCAGGCCCATAGACCTGGAGCCACAGAGGCTGAACTTCCATTTCGGAACCAGTGCCCATGCCCACGCCCACGTGAAAAGGAGCCAGTTGTCCAGGGAAGGTCAGGGAAGCTGTTTCTCAGCTTGAAACTCTACCAGCATGGCCAGGACTGGGGAGAAGGACACCTTCCCACTGGTGATCAAGGACAAGATTGGCACCTCACACTTCGATCCAAGGCAAAGCCACACAGCCACTCTTTCTCACCGCCTCACGTTTCTAACTCATCTCAAACCATCTTTGTACTTAGCCTGCCTGTAGCAGGCTCCATGTTTATCAGTGGAAGTCCTGCTCCTTCGGGCCACCCAAGCCAAGAGCCGGCCCCGTGAGCCAGGTCCCAGCCACATTCGGGACGCCACACCTTTCTAGACAGATAGGGCACCTCCTGCTCCCACTTCCCCTGCAGATTCCTGGTTCTGAAGACTCCTAGGGCAAGGAGTGTGCACTGTTAGGGGGAGAAACGAAGACAATGAAAAGGGAAGAAAGCTGGACTTCTCATTAGTGTTCTGGTAACTAATTTAGTACAACCTTGGGTTGGCAAGGAAATGGCTTGCTTTGTGGGGGGGCCCTAGACCTCTCCGCTGTCTGAATATTCCATGTGTTTGTTTCCCTAGAGGGCTAGAGAACCCTGGACACAGAGTTCAGCAAGAGAGAGTGAAATTAAAAGAGGTTGTGAGTCTTTAACCTTGAGCCTGAAATGAATGTGAATCAATCCCAGACTCTTGGCTTCCTTGAAGCCGGGTAAACATTCGAGTATGTCGAACCCATCTCAGACCGGGGCCTGTGCATCTCCTCAGAGCCCTCTGACAACAGGCACGGGTCTCCCTGTTCCCTTTGTGCTGATGAAACCAAAACATCTGAAACCCCACTCACCGGGTCCCTTCCTCTCCTTCCCCTCACCCCCACGCCCAAACGCAGCTATGCCAAAAAAAAAAAAAAAATCCCACCTTTAGGGTAGGCAGGGAGGGGAGATGGAAGAGCTTTTTTTCCCATATTTTTTTCCATTTCAGCCTTGGAGAGAACCGAAGTGGAGACTTGAGATGGCCGTGGCGGGGTGTCCCGAAAAGTCTTGTCCCCAGTCTTGTCCAGAGCAGTTCATCTTTTCTGTTGTCTCCATGCCAGGGGGAGGGTGGAGGGGACTCATCTCATTGTGTGTCATCCCCTCTGCGTTGTCAGTCACATGACAGGGTCCTGCCACCACCCCCCTGCCCCACACATACACTAGGTGTTCCATCTGAATTGCACTTCAGCCTCAACACACTGAGCACCAGGTTGGGCAGCTACAGCCATGACTGCTATTCCCATTCTACAAATAAGAACACTGAGGCCTGCAACGCCTTCTTTGTTTTCAATTAATCAAGAGTGTAACAGCTCACTTATTAGGAGATCAGAATGTGAACCATCTCTGCAGAGCCACAAGGAGGAACTCCAGGGGAAAGAGAGCTCAGAGCAGCCACAGTGGCCATGATGGAGCACCAGCATGAAGGCCATGTCTGGCTGGCTGTTGCTTGGCACTTGCTGCCTCTTATTTAAAGCACCATTCCAGCAGTGGGATACCCTGGAGTCCCAGCTCACAGTATCCAAGGTGAAAGGACAGAGGTGCTTTTCAGAAAACAGAGAAAAGTCAGCTAACTAATAAGCGATGGCTGACAGCAAGGGAAAAAACAAGCCAATCCATGGGGTCTTACCTAAGACCAAGAAGGATGACAAACCTTTGTTAAATTCTTCTCTGTGCACTCTAAATTAGAAGCCAGACAAGCGTATAACACGCTTTAGAAAGAATTCCTTCTGCAACAGTAAAACAAACTTTCAGCGATGACACTTAAAATCAACCACTGTCACCTAGAAATTCCACTTCCATGGAAGAGGGCTTTCCCCACCAGGGTCCCACAAAGGAGCTACCCCTGGGTTCCACTGACAGCTCAAGTCCTGGGACTTCAAGGGCCTCCCCACGACCGTCTCGCCCAGTCCCCCGCCTCCCCGCAGGCCTGTGGTGTAGGGCAGCCACTGCTCTGCAGGTGGGTGCCACTTGGCCTGCACACAGCAGCCGACTAAGGCTCTGTCCTGGAGGTGCCAATGCCACCTTGTTTTCTCCACCTCTTTTGAGTTGCGGCTGGGACGAGAGGAGGAGGCACCTTTGTCCCAAGTCCCATCAGACTCTTGAGATGATAGGCACTGCTGCACCTCCCAGGAGTCCAGAGAAGGGACACCTCTCTTCCAAGTGAGAGTCCTGTCCCTCTGCACCCTGTGAGGCAGGACAGAGGACAACCAGAGAGCTAGTGTGGCTTGTCCACAGTCAAGGCACCCAACGTGGCAGAGCCAGGACACAGGTCAGGTCTTTCTGCCTCCAAGTCCAGTGCTCCTCCCACCAGCCTTGAAGCCTCAATGACCAGCCTCCTCCCATTCTTCAGCGGAGGAAACTGAGGCCCCAGGATGTATGGTTCACAACTGAGACAGAAAATGAAAGAACTTGCTGTTTTGTGACTCAGTTGCACACACCCCAAAATCCCACTGGCGCTGGGTTTGGTCATCTGATTCCAGCCTCATTTTTTGGTTTTGTGTTTTCAAAGCACAAATAAACAAAAAAAAAATCCCCCATGAAATAAGAGACCCCAAAGCAAGCTCCAATGACTGGCCGGCCAGGGCTTTGAGTCTATACTCGAGTGTTTACCTCCCAAATGCATGAAGGAAAGAAACGCTGGGTACAAACGACCTCCGTTCACATTGTCCAGGCTTCCAAGTGTAGCTGTGTGTCCGTCTGCGTGTGCCGTGTGGCTCCCAGCCCCCGCGTGGCATGCAGCCCGCCCCCGAATGTCACCTGTCCGCCGGCTCCCATGTGCTTTCTGGCTGCCTCTGCTCTGCACCTCAGAAAGCCCTGGGTTGGCTTTGGTTTGCTTTGCTGCCTTGGGTTCGATGTTCCTGTTCTGTTTGGCCCTCATGTGTCTCTCCCATTCCAGCTCATCCAACCATCTCTCCTTTCTGTTCCTTCTCTGTTTGTGACACGTAACCTGTTCCATGTTGTATGGTTTCTTAACTGTGTGTGGTTTTTCTAAGATGAATTTTTTAATAGCCTCTCCTCTTTCCCACTTGATTCCCACCTGGTCCTCCTCCCCGTCTGCATGGTTGAACCTCTGCTTCAAAGTGAACAAGGCTCAGTCTCTCACTAGGTGTGGGTGCCCGCAGGAGTCGACTGCGCTTCCTTTAACCACTGTTTCCCAACATCCCTCTGATGGTGCTTGGTGATTCCTCCTGTCCTAACACTGTAGTTTCTACCAAAACCAAAGCGATTTTTAAAACCCAGCTCAAGGATGCCTATAACCTGAGCCCCCTGTTTGACTCTCCCCCCTCCTGTCGATGCTAATAACACCCAGCGACTGTGGATTCCAGCCGCCTGCTGTGTCCTACCCCTTGTCCCGCCCGCCCCTCCTGTGAGTCCCCCGAGCCTGGCTGTGGTCGCGGGCGGTGCTCCTGACCCCTGTGCTTCCCTTGCAGATCCGCGTCGTGAAGGCGTTCCGTAGCTCTCTCTATGAAGGATTAGAAAAGCCTGAGTCTCGAACCTCCATCCATAACTTCATGGCTCATCCTGAATTCCGGATCGAAGATTCCCAGCCCCACATCCCCCTCATTGACGACACCGACCTGGAAGAAGATGCCGCGCTCAAGCAGAACTCGAGCCCGCCATCATCGCTCAACAAGAACAACAGCGCCATCGACAGTGGGATCAACCTGACGACCGACACAAGCAAATCAGCTACCTCTTCAAGTCCAGGGAGCCCCATCCACAGCCTGGAGACATCGCTTTAGCTGAGGACCCTGTCACCTCCCCGCCCGCCCTCACGGACCCCGCTGCCACCCGCCTCCCGGGCACCCATCCATCCAGGCACCCAACTCACCCAAGCAGCAACGAGCAACAACCGGAAACCAAATACTGGAGAGAAAACCAACGTTTCCACCAACAGACCCTTTCTCTGGCTGCGATGCTGTTTGAACTCTTTTTCACTTCGAGGCAAGGGGCGGGATCTCCACTGGGGGCTTACGGGAGTGAACGGTTTTCCCAAAACAAGCCCTTCCTGGCTCCCACCCAGACATGGACCAGCCATGCACCCGCCCAGCCACCACGTCCCCCGCATGAATGTACTGTACACTTTCAGTCCTCCCCTTGTTTGGTTTTGGGGGGTTGGGGAGGGGTTTTTTTGTTTGTTTTCTTAGGCGGGAACTGCAAACAGACTCTTTTCTGAGACTATTTATCCAATCCACTGGTCTGTGAGTTTTTGAAATGCTTGCGCAGCATGGTCTCAGTTGTATAGATTAATTTAATAACTTTTTGAAATTGCAGAGCTTAACTCGCCTAGTAGATTTGCACCAATGGAACCGAAGAACTTCATAGACACTCACAAGGTTATATCCATTTCTTTGTATCTATATCAACGTATACTTCTCCAAGACTGTATACGTCCATATAGATAGGTAGATATATATATATATAAATATATATAAATATATATACATGGATATATAAAGTTTCTTTGCCGGCATGTTGCCTTGTTTCTGCTTAAATTGCTCTATTTTAACTTATTTATGTCCTAAAAGAAGAATGTAATTTGTTTACAAACCTGTAGATAATGTCTTTGGCTATTTGTACGGTTTAAGAACACTGGTGGCCGAGATGCTATAAAAACAGCTCGGCCCGACAGACACTTCCCCTGGGTTGCATCCTTGATGTTTTATGATAGCCATGCTCTGATTTTTGCCTGCTGTTTCCGTTCAATACTGTCACTACCATGAGAGGCTCAGGCAGAAGCCAAATGCCACTGAGTTGCCATCCTGAAGGGTTTAACAACATGCTCCGTAGACAAAGGGAGAGGAGGAGAGAAGGCTTCCTGGGTTTGCAACACTAACGGCCATCTGGCCCAAGGATGCCAGGATCTGCAAAGCACTGCTCGAAGACTTTTCTCTCAATGAAACTCGCTTGAGTTTACTAAGAGCATTTCAAACACAGGTTCTCTTTGGCACTGTCTGTACAGAGATTGAGGTAGTGTTGAAATATTATACATGGTATTGTGTTGATTTTTTTTTTAGTAACTTACAGGTTTATTTCCTTATTAATGGCAGCATCTGAGCTGTTGGCATATTGGATGAGGATCAGTATGGCTTGCTGCTTTTATTTTTATTTTTGAAGAAGAATAGCCTTTTTCTCTGCACTATTTAGATCCGAATGAACCTTATGATGTGTATATTGAGATGTATTCAGTGTGATTTTAAACCAAATTGTCTTCCTGTAGTCACAATATATACTGTAGCCTTTTAACAGCAAGTCTTGCTTTCCCAAACAGAAAGCCATTCTGAAACCCTACAGTATCACAGGTGAGAAAAGGTGGTTATTTTTTCCCCAAGACAACAGCACTAGTAATCCCACTTAATAAGAGCTTATTTAATTGTATGTCAGCCTCTTAACTGCTAAGCACTTTGTGGGTCTCAGCGTTTTTCATAAAAGAACTTTTGTATTTAATACAAAGTTTGCTTTGAGACTTTTCAGCATATGATCTTTTTCCATAAACTTGTACAGTGCAAAAGACATTTTGAATACCATGATCAATGATGTCCCATGCTTTGAGGAAAACCAAACACTTTCCGCCTCTCTTGCAAAATCCATTCCTCATGCTGACCCTCCCCACAGTGGCTGCGTCAGCCCAGCCCCTTCCCTTCTCCAGGCCCAGAGAACTCTTCCGCAAACAAGATGAGAGCCACTCGGGAAAAGAGCCATAGTCAGCTGGGAGGGCCTACATCTGGATGGCTGTGGAAAAACTTGAGGGTTCAGGGTTCAAAGTCAGCCCATCCCACCTGGCAAAATCCTCCTGGAAAGAGGACCTTCTTTTCAAGAGCGCACCACCTGAATGTTGTGAAGAAATATATCTGAATGTATCCAGCAGAGGAAACTACAGACCCAAAGGGGTGACCAGCCCTCAGATGTGCTATTGGATTCCAATACAAACGCCACCAAAGCCAGCCCACTGCTCTCCTATGAGGAAGGAAAGACCTGCGCGTGTAAAACTTGGGCAGCCTTGGAACATGGTGTTTTTTGGAGTTTCCTTTCTCATGGTTTTCCGTCTCCCCCTTTCTTTGGTCAGTCATATGTCTGTGACCTCATTCCATGACATCAGGATAGCTGTGTTTGCACACCATGCTCCATGTCCATTTGGAGCCAGGCAGGGTTCTCAGCGGAGCCTGCCTTGGGGAACAGGGAGCGATGGAAGAATGCCAACATTCGTGTTGGTCTTCTCTTGTCAGGAATGACGGATGCTTGCACACACGCACCCCTCACTCTCACACTTGCACACACATCCACACACACAGGAAATGATTGGTTTGTCAAAACTCACTGTAGTACATAAAGCTTGCACTCTGCGTCCTATATCTAGCAGCATGGGGTACGTTTGGCAGTTCACCCCATTAGGGGGTAAATAATTTATGACCATTCATCTGTTTTTATGAATTTTTTTATCTAGACAATAATTGTAAATAAAGAACTCACCATCTCTGTTCATTTAATACTATGCAATGGTTATGCTTTCAATCACTGGCTTTCTGACTCCCACAGTGTGGTTCTGAAATGTCTGTGGTTTAAAAAAGGCAAAAAACAACATCAAACAGAACATAGTAAATATATCTGTAATGTATACTTTTTTCTAGTTTGGGACTGCACCATCCACGTAGCTTCTTTTCTGCCCTGTGGACAAGGGCTCCGGGAGAAGGTAGCAGATTCGGTTCTGAGAGCTAAGCTCACCAACTTGTCTCCCCCTCAACAGATGAGGGAAGGGCAGGGAGCCCGTTCAGCGACTCCTGGCGCTGCAGAGTCACTTGTCTTTGGAGGTGAGCCGGGAAAGCTCTGAGGAGTCTCCTTCTTGCAACTCAGACAGAGCTTTCTTTAACTCAGGAGCAGCCTCTGTTGCTCCCACCAACTTCTCACCATGGCCCCTTGTCCCCTTGTCCCAACCACAGCATAGAGATGACAGGAAGGAGGTGGTTCTGTTTCTGAGACTGGACCAATTAAAATGACTGCACTGGCTCAAGGGCTCTGAGCCTGTCTTGACCTGGGTCTCCCGGTTATTGGAAGCTACTCTTTTCACCAACCATGTTGAAATGCCACCTTTACCACACACTGACGTCTTATATAGACTTGGATCTATTTCTGGAACTTCTCTTCTCTTCCCTTACCTGGGTGTCTCATCTGGCACCAGCCATACGATTTTAACTATTGTCACTTTTGTCTAATTATGTGGTGGGATGAGTCCCTTCACTCTTCTTTTACAAAATTTCCTTGTTACTCTCTCACATCTATTCCTCCACATAAACTAAATTGTGCCCAGTCCTCCACCCCCATCCCATTCCCATCCCAAATTCTGGGCCCTTTCATTCCTTGTGCCATCATCTTCCCCCCACTCATTGTAATTACTGTCCACTCAGGGCTGTGAAATAGACTGTGTCCTATAAAGAGGGACAAAAAGGGCATCCTGACCTTGAAGGAAGCCTGCTGTTCCTCCCATCGTTTCACCTGTCCCCTAAGCCCAGGAGTTGTCATGAGAGGCCACCAGCCCCCACTCAATCCCAGCTTGGGCACCAAAGTCACCCACATTGGTTGTGTTGGGGTGGACCCGCCATCTGTCTCTGGTCCAGATGAGAAAGAGCAGTCTCTCCCAGGCTTGGAGCTGGGAAAGAATGTATGACCCAGTTGTCTGCACTTCTAATTCTCATCATGGAGAAACATTTATTCCTGTCTCCCTCCCTTGAACCGGATTTTTGTTGTTTTTGTTTCATTTTGTTTCAGGGGGATCACTTCTTGCTCTTTAATTCAGAGTCTCCAGCACCTTTGGGATGCAAGCAGTTCTTGCCTGGGCCTTCTCGGAACCCTCACTCCCCTAGCCCACTCTTGGGATACCTACAGGAGGCTGCCAACCTGCTGCACTCTGACAAGCCTCCCACCCAAATCTCTTTCCTCCTATTGTGTCCAAAACCCCACCATTAGAGGATCTTGCAGGGAGGAGCATTTCTTGAAGGCTTTTAGGCCTTGCAGAGCCAGGGCAGAAGTCAGACAACAGCAGGAAGTCCCCAAGCCTTTTCAAAGTTCCAAACCAAGCTCTCCTGATTTTAATGTGGAGATCATACCCACCCACGTCGGGGAGGAGGGTCCCCAGCCCCGGGCAGCAGCCATCACCCCCTCCACTGAAAACGATATTGGAGGCTGCTTTGGGACTGCCCTTCTCAGCCCCCTAAGTCTGTTTTGTAATGCCTGTGGTGCTCTCCCTCCCGGACCTTTCTTCTTGGGGGTCACCACACTTTGCTAACTCTTGTGTGCACATATTTTATAATAGAGTAGCGAGGGAATGGTGCCGCCTCCAGCTTCCATAAGCTGCCCGGGCTCTGGGGGGCTCTGGGACAATCGGGGCTGGGAAGTGACTGTGCTCTTATTGTACATTCTTTATTTCTCTGTATCTTTGGCTTGTGCTCTTTGTAATTAATGGGATTTGTCTGCCTTTTCAACACTATACTGAGCAATAACAATAAATGCACACGTGGAAATGCAGACACGGTACACATCACAAGGCCTTTTTCTGAAGGACAGCTGGGTCCCTGACCTCTGTGAAGCTGATCTCATGGGGAAACAGTCCCTGGGAGGGAAAGGCACTTTGCCCAAGAGCCCACAGCTCAGCCGGCGGTCTCTCTCTTTCCACTAGGTCACACCTTTTGAACACCCACCATTTGAGGGAGACAGGCTTACCCTGCCATAAGCCATTAACCTATAAGGAATGGTTGACCATCTCATAGAAGAAGACTAGGGAAAGGGATCTCAGGAGGAAGAGAAGAAGGTTTGGGGGCAAGGGGCGGGGGGGGGTGCAAAAATCGGGGAAAGTTAGCCTGATTTGGGGTCTAGATCAACCAGAGGAAGGAGATGGGGAATACAGACACAGGATATAGGTGGCATCCCCTACTGGGGATTGGGGTAAGGCAAAGGGAAGCCTGGCACCCTAGGAGTCTGGACTTCACAAACCTCTGCTGAACATTGGCAGAGAAAGAATATGCCCAAACCAAGAAGCAATCCCTAAGGTTTGCCCAAGGGTTGAGGGTTACACACACACAATCACAGCCCTTCTTAGGTTGAACTGATCCCCAAATCAAGCGCCATAGGCCCATCCAACTTCCAAACACAATTTCATATCCAAGGGTTCATTCAATCCCAATATCAACCTTCAGAGGAAGTATTATTATAATTCTTACTCAAAAGAGCAGGAGACAGCAGCTCTGCCCACCTGATAAGCAGGGGATCCAGCACTGACCTAGCAGTCTTAATGCCAGCATCTGCACTCTAAACCTCTATATTACAGTGCCTTATGGGCCAAATACCCAATAGCAAATACCTTAATGAATAAGATACAGTTCGGTTGCTTGTCACAAATCCCCAATCTCTTCAACATCAGTGTCTACACAAGGACATTCTTTTCATCACAATTATGCCCCATGCATTATATTTACATCTAATATGCCTTTGTCCTCATTTTCCACTCAAAGAAAGTGAGGCTCAGAAAGAAGTGATTTGAATTTATCACCTAGAAAGTCAGTGGTGAAGCTACAGATCCAAGACCAGGGCCTGTTCCTTGAAGAACAGGAGATCTGGCCAGTCGCAGTGGCTCACGCCTGTAATCCCAGCACTTTGAGAGGCCAAGGCGGGTAGATCACCAGAAGTCAGGAGTTCAAGACCAGCCCACCCAACATGGTGAAACCCCATCTCTGCTAAAAATACAAAAATTAGCCGGGCGTGGTGGCTCATGCCTGTAGTCCCAGCTACTCAGGAGGTTGAGGCAGGAGAATCACTTGAACCCAGGAGGTGGAGGTTGCAGTGAACCAAGATCACACCACTGGACTCCAGCCTAGGTGGCAGAGTAAGAGTTCATCTCAAAAAAAAAATCCCCCCAACCTGCCTTTGTTCCCTGCTTCACCCTAACCACCACCCCCTCACACCCTGCAATAATTTCTCCATTAGTGAGCAATAAAAAATCTTGAAAATTGCGGTGGAGTGGGAAAGCAGGTTGCCAGGAGGCCTGGCCCTTAGTTCTAACACCCTACTCCCCTGGCCTCCTCTCCAAAGCTCCTTGACAGTCTGGGTCTATCCCACTCCCTGAGCCTTAACATCTTCCTTCAAGCAGTGACCATCTCCAGGTAGGGTCCTTACTCCCACTTTCAGCAGAGGAAACTAAAGGACTGTGACTTACCCAAGGGGAGTCAAGGCCTCCCCAGCTCACCTGCTTTCTCAATGTCACAAGGGGCCCAGAGCTAGACCATTTGTGGCTGAGGGGAGGCCCCCAGGCTCTGTCCTCCAGTGTGGCATTCTCACTGCGCTTGTGGGAGCCTTCAGCTACCCTACCTTGGGAAGCCAGAGACCTGGGATTGGAGGCACTGTGGGGATGGGTCTGGCGCTCTAGCTGCAGAAGCTTGGCTGAGATCCTTGACTGCCTAGGGGAATCTCCCTGATGGGACTTAGGACCCCAGGGGATCAGTTTGGAAGGGACAGTCCTATATAGGGGTTAGGGATGGCAGGGCAAGAGGCCTCAACCTCTGGTAAGGGGCATTCCTGGCCTCCTCTGCTGTGGTCCCAGTCCTTGGGTTGAGAACGGGGGACTACAACAAGGAAGCACTAGGACAGCCTACTCACTCACTCCCAAGACATCACCCAACCTACAACATTCATCATAAGGCCAGTTACACCCAGAGCCGCAGGGAGGCTGGTGAAGCTAGTTAGATAGATTTTATTTATTTATTTATTTATTTATTTTTGAGATGGAGTTTCGCTCTTGTTATCCAGCCTGGAGTGCAATGGCGTGATCTCCGCTCACTGCAACCTCCGCCTCCTGGGTTCGGGCAATTCTCCTGCCTCAGCCTCCTGAGTAGCTGGGATTACAGGCACGCGCCACCATGCCCAGCTAATTTTTTGTACTTTTAGTAGAGATGGGGTTTCACCATGTTGGCCAGGATGGTCTCGATCTCTTGACCTCGTGATCCACCCGCCTCGGCCTCCCAAAGATTTTATTTTTTTACATTGTCTCGCTCTGTCACCCAGGCTGGAGTGCAGTGGTGCAGTCATGGCTTACAGCAACCTCCGCCTCCCGGATTCAAGCCATTCTTCTGCCTCAGCCCTCCCAGTAGCTGGGACTACAGGCGCGTGCCACCATGCCTGGCTAATTTTTGTATTTTTAGTAAAGACAGAGTTTCACCATGTTGGCCAGGCTGGTCTTGAACTTCTGACCTCAGGTGATCCTCCCACCTGGGCCTCCCAAAGTGCTGGGACTACAGGCATGAGCCACCGCACCCAGCCGACAGTTATATTTATCCTTCCTTTCATTTATGATCTCAGGCAAAGTGCAGGCTTGGTCGGGAGAGTAGACCCACCAGTGCTTCAGATTCCAAAGCCTCCCGGGTCAGGGCCAGTCCTCTGCTCTTGCGCCTCACTGGAGGATAGGGGCGGGGCCACGGGAGGGCGGGGCGCGGCCTCTGGAAGGCGCGGAACTGTTGTGCTAGCCTAGCTCATTGCTGCCCGGAGGCTCCTGAGCCACGGCCCGGCGGCTTGCGGGCCCGGCGCCGGAAGTGAGCTATTCCGAGGCGCCAAGGGAGCTGCCACGTCCGAGACCCGGAGCAACCACCGCCGCAGTCATGGTGAGTGTTGGGACTGAGGAGGTCTAGCAGCGTGAAGGCCACAGTCGCGGCCCTCACTGGTTCCTCAGCCATGCTGAGGCCCAAATCCCAGGCTGGAGCCGTTCAGCTCCCCTACACCGCTTAGAGATTTGGGGGGCTCTGTCCCCGTCCTTGCGGACCGTTCGGCGGGGACTCCAGGGATAAGGCCGATGAACCTCCCTGACTCTGCGGGGCGCGCCGCTGCCGCGTCTCCTACCAGTCTCTCTTCCTTCCTTCTCTTTCGTCAACAATTGAAAACAAAACGAGGAACAGCAGGGGAGCTACTGTATACCGAGCCCTCAGCATTGTGGGCAATCTCAGCCTGCTAACAGCCTTGTGAAGAAGGTGTCATTCTTCTCAACACTTTACAGATGAGGACACTTGAGGTTCGGAGACGTGGAGCCTCTTGCACAGCTGATTAAGTGGTAGAGCCGAGATCTGAACCCTCCTAACCATTCTTTTCTGCCGCCTACTGCCTCTCCCAGCAGAAGTGATTGAACTGTTGCTCGGGGTAGGGCCCTCAGGTAGGATGGGCACCACGGGAAACGTAAAGATGACCTGAACGACCCTCCGAAGGCAGGGCTCAGGGTTTTTTAAGCCTCTGTGGCATCTGCATTGTACATTCACTGCACACTTACTCGTTGAGTGAATGATGGAATGAGTGAGAACTAACGAATGAAAGTATCTGGGCTGAGCCTGTCATATCTAGTACATGCTTTCTCTTAGAAACGTGAGTGTGCCTCAGCAACAGGTTTGAGGGAACCTTAAGGAACCCAGAAATCAGAACACTGTGTTCTTGCTCTGCAGAGGGCTAGGTGTAAATCACTCACTTCTGGTTCTTCCACTGCTGGTTAGAGTTGAGGCTCTTATGCTCTGACATTCAGCTCATCCTAAATGAATTTTTAACTCATTATCTTTGATTTCAAAAAGGTGAATTGTTTTGAGTGCAGGTGTTAACAGGGACCAGATAACACCAGGTGCCCAGGAAGAAGTACTCTAAGAATTACTCTCTCTCCCCTTCTCTCCCTCTCCTCTCCCCAACCCTCTCCCTCCTCCCTCTCTCCCTCTCTCTCTCTCTCTCTCTCTCTCTCTCCCCCCCCCCCTCCTCCCCCTCCCCCTCCCCCTCTCTTCCTCTCCCCCTCTCCCCCCCCCTTCCCCTCTCCCTTCTCTCCCTACCTCCTTCCCTCTCCCTCTCTTCCTCTCTCCCCTTTTCTCAAGAGGCCCTCCCTCGCTCCCCTCCCCCATCTCTCTCCCTTCTTCCCCATCTCTCCCCTTCCCTTTCTCTCTCTCCCTGTCCCTTTTCCCCCACCCCTCTCCACCTCTCCCACTGTCTCCCTGCCTTCTTTTCTCTTCCCCTCCCTCCTTTTCTCTCCCCCTCCATCCTTCCTTCTCCAGTCTTGTTCAGAAGCATGGGTCATCAACCCTGACTGGTAGGTGAGAGTGGTTAGAATTAAATGCTGGTTATTTCCGAGGTCGTTTGGTAACCTGGTTGAAACTACCTCTCAGTAAGCTTTCTTCCTGAATCTACTTATCCCTCAGCTTTACAGAACTCAGGGTAACAGCTGCTTTACCTTCTAAACAGGCAGCCTGGTGGAGTGAAGTTTTGTGGGCTGGGAGTTAGAAGGTTAGGGGATGGGGCTCTGCCTTTAACTAGCTCTGTGACTTTGGCAAGTGCTTTCTTTTCTCTGGGCCTCTTCAGTTCCTTAGTCTGTCTTAGGGCTCTGATTGACTCTGCCCTTGGTACCCTGCCCTCCCTGCCTTCCCATGCACTTTGTAACCTATACAGCTTGGCACATGGAGGAAACTCCTTGTCCTTGCTTGCCTTTGCAGACTTTGGGGAACTGTTTTTTTTTTGTTTTGTTTTTTTTTTTTTTTTTTTTTTTTCAAGATGGGGTTTCATCCTGATGGCCAGGTTGGTCTTGAACTCCTGACCTCAGGTGGTCCACCCACCTCGGCCTCCCAAAGCAGGGACCTGTTTTTTAGAGAGTCTAAAGTTTGATGAGAGAAGCTGTGCTTACTTGGTGTGTACCTCTTGAACTGCTTTGCAGCCATCCTCTTCCAGTGTCTGCCTTTCTGAAAACACAAGTCAAACTTTATACCTACAGGGCTTGTGCTGGAAAAGATGAAATGGGGAAAATGGTAAGAAATGTCTGTTCCACACCGAAACTTCCTTTTAAGTCCTCTTTTCTATCCCAAGAATTTAAGAGAATAGTGGTTGAGCAAAGAAAAGAATAACAGCTTTTGTTAATTTACTCACTGATTCAGCAAATAGTCACTGAGTTCCTTCTATTTGCAAAGCACTGTGCTGGATAATTTGAGGGGATTTGAAATTGCAGGTGGCTCAGACCATGGCTCCAAGGAGCTCACCTTCTAGTGGGGAGAAGAAAAAGCATAAAACATTGTATATGTTCAGTGCTGAAGATATGCAAGAATCCAGCCATTTGAGGATCTGAGCATCTTCAAGAAGGGTGGAAGGGCAGACCTCAAAGAATGAGTAGGAGAGTGATGACCATGACACCATGTTCTAGCCCTACAAACTGTTCAACCCTGGATCCCACTTGGTGATGGACCAGGGAGCAGCCTCAGGAAAACTCGAAATCAAGTCTCCCAGTCTGAAGTAATAACCCTGTTATGCATTAACTGCCTGGAGCACAGAGACCCTGTCATCCAGGAAGGGAGCGCCAGCTGTAGCTCCTTTGTGGTCTCTCCTCACCCTTAAGAGTAGCCAGGACTGCTTGCCATTTCCCCACACACATCAAGCTCACTCAGACCCCTTTGTCTTTACTTGTGTATTTCCTCTGCCTGGCCACTTGGACTGGTACTATTTTCCCTTGTGCCACCTGCAAATTCCTACCCATCATCTAAGGCCCAGTTCATGTCTACCACCCCATCCCCCTGAGGCTCCTGTAGGACTTGCAGACCACCATTAAAGAATTTATCTTGGCCGGGCACAGTGGCTCACACCTGTAATCCCAGCACTTTGGGAGGCCAAGGCAGGCGGATCACAAGGTCAAGAGATCGAGACCATCCTAGCCAACATGATGAAACCCCATCTCTACTAAAAATACAAAAATTAGCTGGGCATGGTGGCACGTGCCTGTAATCCCTGCTACTCAGGAGGCTGAGGTAGGTGAATCACTTGAACCTGGGAGTCGGAGGTTGAAGTGAGCCAAGATCGTGTCACTGCACTCCAGCCTGAATGACAGAGCAAGACTCCACCTCAAAAAACAGCTTCTCAAGGGCAGAAAGTTCCTCTTATTTGTGTCTGTGTATCCAGTTCTTGGCACAGTGCTTGGCAAAAAGAAGGTTCTTAGAATGAATGCTTAATGAATGAGTGAGTGAACAAATGCAGTCAAGAACTTGAGATGATTGTATTCTAACTGCCATCAGTTAATTTACCAGTGATATCTTTGGTTCTAGGTGTCAGTAATTAACACTGTGGATACCTCCCATGAGGACATGATTGTAAGTATTAATATCACCCTCCCTGGAGGGCGGTGTACATGGGCATTTTTGTGGGAGGGAAGCAATTAGGTTTTTCATTACCCCTTTCTGTTGCTCATTCATGGATCCAGGGTGGCTCTGCATTGGTTGCCCATCAGCTTGTAATCTCAGGGGGGTGTGGCTGGGCTCCCCAGCAGTACCCTCTGAGTTGTCAGGGCTGCAGCAGTCTGGTCACTCTCTTCTGGGAGGAACCTGGGAATAGTTTGTAGTTCTAGGCTCTCGGTCTTCCAGCCAACACAGTAACCTGCTCTGGGATGAAGTCTGGGTGGGGGCACAGGTTTGACAATAGACTTCCCACCTGCCTTCCTCCTTCTGTCACTTCTTGGCCCCGTTGGAAAGAGGGGTGAAAAGAAGGGAGTGTCGGAAGATGACTCAATACAAAGGCAGAAGGCAGCCACAGTGAAAGCCCCAGGCAGGGCCCAGTCAAACCACCAAGACAATATGGCAGACAAGCCCCCTTGAACCGGAAATCTGTACTCAGGGCATTTCCTGAGAGGTAAACATGGGGCTCAGTATAAGAGGACAGGGCTGCAGGAGAAGGTCCAGAGGTTAAAGTCTACAGCAGGAAAAACACACTCTGCTTCATTCACGGCCAAGCAGCCTTTGAGCAAGACCCAAGAGAGCTGACTGACAGTGTTGCATGTCAGGGTTCTTGCCCTCACAACCTGTCTACCAACAGTTGCTTTGGGTTTCTGAGAGGTTGTCTGGTCCCAGAGTTGTATATGTTCTCTGGATTCAGTCATGAGTGGTCTAGCTGTAAGACCACACCTCCTTGGAGACAGCATGGCATCATGGACAGGAAGACCTAATCTGATACTCTCTAACCAATATCTTAACTCTTCTGCACCAGCCTCACTTATTTTTCCTCACAAAGGAAAAATAATAGATGTGCTACCTATTTGTATGAGTTTGGTTTGAGAAACAGATGAGGCAAAGTAGTAATGACAAACATTTGTATGCTTACTGAGTGTCAGGCCCCATGCTAAGTACTTTTCACTCAATATCTTGTTTAACCTTCATAACAACCCTTGAAACAGATGCTATCATTAGCCTTATTTAAACATAAGGGAACTAAGGCCCATAGGATGTTGGTAAATAATAAAGATAAGGAAACTGAAGCTCAAGGAGATGAAGTATTTTCAACAGTTGCACAGCAGGTAAGCTAAGGAGATAGGATTTAGATCTGTAAGGTACTAGGTCCTGCCTCCTTCCACTGAGAAGCATAAGAAGTGCTTCAGAAATACCCCTGTGCTGCCTGCCTTTCAAGAAACAAAGCCCTGATACAGTGGAGGGAGTTCCCAAAGAAGAATCAGGATGTGTTCCTTGCGTAGGGAGGTGAGAATTTCCATCTGAGGCAGACAGAATGAGTGCCTTTGAGCACAACTGCTCCTGGTGGCCATGGGAGTACAGCTGATAGTCCGGAAACTCCCAGGGTGAGACAGCTAGGGGAAGTGACATCCACTGGAATAGGCAGGGCCAGCAAGCAGGAGGGACCAGGGTGTTCAGTGGGGCAGGAGGCATGGTGCCTCAGAGACTATCACCCCGTGGATGGCAATCTGCTGGCAGGGGCCAGGCCTAGTTCTGCATGCTGTCAGTGTCAAGGAATTCAGTTCACAAGTGGTAAGACCAGCAACTCTTAAGGCATTGTGTTCCTTGGGTGGGGAAGTCTGGGAAGTTCTGGGCATACTACTAGGGAAATGGTCAAGCAGAAACCCCAAAACAAAGGGCCACAAAGGATCCAGGGCCAGGGCTGGAAGAAAAAACCCAAATATTTGAATGGAACCCTGTGTCCAGGCCAGAGCTATATCACAGAGGACCTGACTAGGGACTCCAGGCAGTCAGAGGCCCACTCCTTTGGCCTGCTCCCATTCATTAGCATCAGGTCTTGGGGCTGAGCCGAACCCAGGGGTATTTCCTTTCAGCTACAGAGCCTAAGAACAGAGTGGGGTCTGAGAGGATGGAGGAAGAAGAGGGCAGCTAGGCCAGCTTTTTTTCTCCCATACCCACCCTGTGGAACAGGAATGGAAGGGCCCTTCCCTGAGGTAGGCCAGGTGGGTGTGGCTTGCTTGTCCCTTTCAGGGAGACACTGCCCATTAGCGAAGTGAGAATGTCCACATGCTAGCTTCCTGCCTGAGGGTGATGATTCTTTGAGATTAGATTAATTTCAGGGAGATTCTTGTCTGAATTAGACTCTGTGTGGTCACGGCCCCCACGCTGCCCACCCACCCAGCCAGCAGGCTTCCCAACCTGTCGTCCTTTTGCAGCACGACGCCCAGATGGACTACTATGGCACCCGCTTGGCAACCTGCTCATCAGACAGGTCTGTCAAAATCTTCGATGTGCGCAATGGAGGGCAGATCCTCATCGCCGACCTCAGGGGGTAAGTGCTGGCAAGCCCAGGGAAGGGCTCCAGGAATGGTCTGGGTTCACAGGCCGCACTTCAAGCATGGGAGCTCACATTCAGAGCAACCCCAAAGCATATTTAGTGGAGAAGACACTGGGATCTCAGCCAGCCTGGCTGTCCTCAGCTGATGTCCCCAGGGGTGGTGCAGTTAAGGGCACAGGTGGATGGAGGTGTGAATCTCAGCTCTGCCACTCTTATATGTAGCCACTAGAAGACCTTGGGCAAGTGAGGCAGTTTCTCTCTCAGAGCTTTCATCTGCTCACCCTCAAAATTGGGGCCAGTGCTACCACCTCAGCTAGTGCATGCAAGGCCCTGACACAGGCCCCAGCACACAGTAAGTCTTCAGTGCAGGCAGCTACTGCTGCTTTTAAAAGTGGTGAGCAGTGAGCCGAGAGCACGCCATTGCACTCTAGCCTGGGCGACAAGAGCGAAACTCCGTCTCAAAAAAAAAGTGGTAAACAGTACCATTTCGTGCAAGTTTTAGCCAATATGACCTAAAGTGTCACAAAAGCATTGCTGTAAGAAGAATTAGAGAATGCCATCATCATTTTATAAATCCCATTTTTCTGCCTGTTTGCCTGGGGCAAATGTTCAGTGATTATTTACAAATGTTTGACCTGCCCTACTCCCTCCTGAGATTCTTGAGGAAGTCCTGGCTCATTTTTATGGCCACATCTCTACTGCTTTCCCTCAGCTCACTGCCTTTCATATGTTTGTGGGTTTGCCTGGGTGCCATGGTTCTCCGTGGGTTCTGTCAGTAGAATTCAGGGGTTGATAATTGGGACAAGGAAAAAATTACATCTTTATTTTCAGTGACTCTGACATTTAGCATTTCTTTCTATTATGGATGTAGGCCAGAAACTTTAGTGGTATTTGTAATGCCTGTCACCTCGTCACCAGTAGAAGTCACAGATACTGTCATCATACATCACAGTTACCTAGCTACCTCAGAATATCACTTATGCTCATCCCAACTTTGAAATTACACTGGTTACTAGAGCTGCCGCTAGAGTTTGTTGCTTGAAGTGTGAACAAAGAAGCACGGGCATCACTGTCTCATTGCTTTATAATACTTTGATAACAGTCCGGGCGAGGTGGCTCACGCCGGGAATCCTAACATTTTGGGAGGCTGAGGTGGAAGGATGGCCTGACCCCAGGAGTTTGAGGCTGCAGTGAGCCATGGTGGTGCCACTGCACTCCAGCCTTGGTGACAGAGTGAAACCCTTCTCAAAAAAAGTTGATTACTGTATAATTTATAATTAAGTTTTCTTTATGAGCCTAGTTCTATATGTTTTGTGCATTATTCTGAGAGAGGGTCCGTAACCTTCCCCAGAATGCACAGGAAAGATTAAGAGCCTTGTTAGGTACATGCTCAGTATGTGTTTCTTAATTGAACTAAAAAGCGTAAACTAAGTCAGTGTCCATTTAGGGAAATGGGCTTAGAAGCTCCCCTCTGTCTGTGTCAAACGATCAGATGACTGAGGAGCCGAATCAGGCTTCTCTATGCAGGAGCCCCGGGCAGGCAGAGAGCTGCTGTGCAGCTTTTGGCCAAGCCGGTTATGTTTGCTGTGACTCTGTCCTTTCTGCTGTTTTTCTTATGTTCAAAGGATGTGAAATATTGGAGGGATAAAAAAAATTCCCAGCCCATTCTTTTTTGTCTAAGTTAAAACTGTGCTAGTTGTTGGAAGTTTGGGTCTACTCACAGTTTCATTAGCAGCACCTTTGTGGGGACTGGGAACGTCCTGTTGTTCCAGCCAGAGGGAGGAGGAGACTTGATTGTGTGCAGCCCTAGGGTGAAGGGGTAAACCAGGAGCAGCACTAATAGCTAATGGGTATTGAGCAGCTTTTTCCTTTCCTTCTACCAAGCATTATTCCAAACTCTGTACCTAAGTCATCACAAATATTTAACCCTCATGATCGCCTTATGAAAGAATTCTTATTAATATCTCCATTTTCAGGTAAAGAGACAAAGATGTCCTTGCCTAAAGTCAAGCGCTAGTGAATGGGAGAGTGGGTCTGGTCTCCTAACTACTAACTCTACCATGCTACTCTACCTCTTGAGTGCTAAGGTGCATACCCTTCCCCAGGCCAGAGAAATGGTCCTTGTACAAAGCCTGGCACAAAGCATATGCTCAGATAGTACCTATTATTAGGATAATGGGTAAAGATCAGAAGAGAAAGGAAAGATGTGCTTTCTAAACAAATTAAAATAGTGGAAAATATCAAAATGAAACCGATAATGCCTCCTCAAGAACCTGACCATCAGGAAGGATGAATAGCAATTCAGTCTACAAATACTTCCTGAGCACCTGTGGCTGGAAACCCTGGATCAGTTAATGACTATGCTGTAGACAGTGCTGGCTGCCATCTGGGCAAGTGAGGCTCCTGCCTGGCCGGGACAGAAGGCTGACCCAGAGGCTTGACTATCTCTCAAAGGCTCTGTGACCTTAGGTTCCTTAACCTCTTAGGACCTGAGGTTCCTCACTGTCCACTGAGCATCCCTTTGGAAATGCCATTGCATAGCTCTCCCTTTAAAGTTCTTAAGCAATTCTGCCCTGAGATATCTCAGGGAGCTATTTAGTTCTGTCCAAAGTAGTGCCTACAGAAGCACTGTGGGTTCCTATGCCATGTGAGCAGCCTCTCACCCCCTCCCTTTGCAGTCATGAGGGTCCTGTGTGGCAAGTGGCCTGGGCTCACCCCATGTACGGCAACATCCTGGCATCATGCTCCTATGACCGGAAAGTCATTATCTGGAGAGAGGAAAATGGCACCTGGGAGAAGAGCCACGAGCACGCGGGACACGACTCCTCAGGTACGCTGAGCACAGCAGCAGAGCAGGCGAGGGACCACTGGCTAAGAAAGGACTGTCCTGGCTGCAGCCCTGGCACCCTGTCCTTCATGGTGCCTCTCGTCTGTCCCTTGAGCTTTGGTTGGCTTTTCTGCTCGTCTGTCCGCAGCTGAGTAAAGCCCTAAGACCTACAGCCAGTCCAAAGCAAGTAAGAAAAGTAAAGACAAAGTAAGAACAGTAAAGAGAGTAAAAGAAAAGTTTTTCTGAGTAAAACTCAGAAACGCGAGTTTCTCTTCAGGTTTATTCATTTTAAGGACTCGCCTTCATTCGTAGATTGTTGTCCTACTCACTTTTTTGTTAGATAGCTGTAGGTGATGAAATCATGGTATTAGTAGGCGATAGGGTTTTTTTTTCAGTGTCCTCAGTTGACCAAATTACAGCTTCTCCCTGGTGACCCCTACAGTTGTTTTAGAAATTTAGTAAATCTGTGGAAGGCAGGACCTGGGGCTGCAGTCTCCCTGTTTTGCTCATTGCGCTCTCCCTCTTCCTGCAGTGAACTCGGTGTGCTGGGCCCCCCATGACTATGGCCTCATCCTGGCCTGCGGGAGCTCAGATGGGGCCATCTCCCTGCTGACTTACACCGGGGAAGGCCAATGGGAAGTAAAGAAGATCAACAACGCTCACACCGTGAGTCCAGCCCCTGCCTTTGGTGCTTGCCCTGTGTCTGATGCTGACTTCCTAGAGGGCGGCAGTTGTGGGGGGTGGGCCACTGTGGACTGGGCCAGGGAGGGGTCAGCTGACCAGACATGATTGCTGTAGAGCAGCTTTGAGCCCCTTTGCTCTGAAGCCAGACCAGGCTGCACCAGCCTCATTCAGCCGAGGCAGGGCTTGGCACTGGCTGCTTCTCATGTGCTCCCAAGCAGGGGAGGGCTAGGCACCAGGAAGGTGCAGCAGCAGCCTGCTCACCTGCCACCTTAGCTATGGCTGCCTCCAGTGACATGCCCTGCAATAGTCATTGGGACCCTGTAGAATGGAGTGAGGTTATTAAAATAAAAAGGTATGTGAGCCATGCATACGTTAAGAAAGTTGACTATAAACAAGGTCATTCTTTACCCAACTTTTGGTGACTCAATGAGTGACAGCGGTCGTGATGGTGGTGGTTCAATCAAGGAATGTCCTACCTCCTACCACCACACAGTGGTGATGTTTCCAACAATAACCAATGTGGGGGACTCACATGAGCACTTTAATACCACATCGTTTGCTCTCATCCATCTGGATGATTATTGGATATTTTATGAGTTTTTGTTCTACAGTAATTTGTATTTTGTTTTTGTTTTTGTTTTTTGAGACAAGAGTCTCGCTGTGTCACCCAGACTGGAGTGCAATGGCACAATCTTGGCTCACTGCAACCCTTGCCTCCCGGGTTCAAGCAATTCTCCTGCCTCAGCCTCCCAAGTAGCTGGGACTACAGGCGCACACAACCACACCCAGCTAATTTTTGTGTTTTTAGTAGAGACGGGATTTCATTATGTTGGCCAAGATGGTCTCCATCTCTTGACCTTGTGATCCGCCCACCTTGGCCTCCCAAAATGCTGGGATTACAGGCATGAGCCACCACACCCGGCCTTATTTATTCTTTTTCTTTCTTTCTTTTTTTTTTTCTAATAAAGACGGGGTTTCACCATGTTGGTCAGGCTGGTCTTGAACTCCTGACCTCAGGTGACCCGCCCGCCTGGGCCTCCAAAGTGCTTGGATTACAGGCGTGAGCCACCGTGCCCGGCCTATTTATTCTTTTTCTAATCTACTCATTCTAGTTTAGGGTCACAGGTGGCTGGAGCCTGTCCTGGCAGCTTAGGGTGTGAGGCATAAGCCAGCCCTGGACAGGATACCATTCCACCAGGGGAGCATTCACACACCCCCACACTCACACTGGGACAACGCAGATGTACCAGTGAAGCAAACATGCACATCTTTAGGGTGTGAAAGGAAACCAGAGTACCAGGAGAGAGCCTCCACAGACACAGAGAAAACACGCAGACTCCACACAGGCAGAGGCCCCCACTGGGAATTGTGTTTTTTTGGTCAGCATTATATTGAAGTGACATGAGGAACAGTTGCACATAGAATCAGACAATCTGTGGTCTTTTGTGACTGGCTTATCCTACTTAGCATAATGAGTTCAAGTTTCATCTGTATCATAGCATGTATCAGCACTCCATTTGTGTTTATGGCTGGATAATACTCCATTGTGAATGTAGACATTTTGTTTATCCACCCATCAGATGATGGATGTTCTCAGCTTTATGAATAATGCTGCTATGAACATTTGCAGATAAGTTTTTGCATGAACCTATGTTTTTAATGCTCTTAGGTCTATACCTAGGTGTGAAATTGCTAAATCATATGGTAATTCTGTTTAACTTTTTGAGGAACTGCTAAATTGTTTGCAAAGTAACTGTACCCTTTCCATTCCCATCAGCAGTGTATGAGGGTTCTAATTTCTTCACATCCTCATCATTTTGATTACAGCTATCCTGGTGAATGTGAGGTGGTAGTATCTTATTGTATTTTTTGGGTTTGGTTTGGTTTTGCTTTTTTGAGACGGAGTTTGCTCTGTCTCCCAGGCTGGAGTGCAGTGGTGCCGTGTCAGCTCACTGCAACCTCCGCCGTCCAGGTTTAAGGCTTTCTCATGCTTCGGCCTCTCGAGCAGCTGGAATTACAGGCACACACCATGACACCCGGCTAATTTTTGTATTTTTAGTAGAGACAGGGTTTTACCATGTTGCCCAGGTTAGTCGCAAACTCCTGGCCTCAAGTGATCCGCCCACCTCGGCCTCCCAAAGTGCTGGGATTACAGGTGTGAGCCACCGCGTCCGGCCCTTATTGTGATTTTGATTTGCATTTTGCTAATCAAAGATGATGGTTGAGCATCTTTCGGGGGCCTTATTGGCCATTTGTGTATCTTTGGAGAAATGACTGGGAGGGGTTTTGCACTCTGTAACACTGAGTGCATGCAAGCAGCCCACAATAAGAAAGGCTGAAGGGGCAGGGAGAAATCTGACCTTTATGATCCTCCAGAATAAGCTTCTGGGACAGGGCCCCTCAGGAGGAGAAACTGCTGGAAATGAAATCACAGTTGAGCTGGATAGTGACACAGGAAAGGAAGGATGAGATGTAGACCAACATGGGGAAGGGGAACAGAGCCAAGAACTCCTGAAAGGCAGCTCCCATGCCTTTTAACACTACACAGAAACTAGGGAGAGTTCTGAGCTTAGAGTTTCCTGAGACTTTTTACCAGAATAACTCATCTCAGCTAAAAACAACAGAAAAGTGGTTGAAGTGAAATTGCAGATAAAGTTATTATATAAGAAATAAGAATATGCAAAATAACCTCCCTGTGGATAATGAGAGCACATCAAGCTGTACCCCACTATTTCCAATCAAGCCAGGTGACACTCTAAAAATGCAAAACATGAGAAAATAGCGTAAGTCAGCATTTTAAAAATGAGAAATAAGTCAGGTGAAAGAACTCAGGAAAAAGTCAAAAATCATTTCAAAAGTAAAAACTAAGTTAAAATGCAAGTGTCAATAATTGCAGCAGATCATGCTGGAAAGGACAGACAGTGTGAAAAAGGAAACGTTTCAAGAGTGAAAAATGAAGAGGTAAAAAGGTTTTGAGCAAAAGTAAAGACAGGCAGAAAGGTCAAACATATGAATACCAGGAGTCCCTAGAAAGGAAACAGAACAAATACCAAAAAGTAATCCAGAAAACTTTCTTAGAATTAAAAAACAAAGATTTGAAACTGGAGATTAAGCAATCATACCCTACACTTAACAATATCAAGGCCAGGCGTGGTGACTCAGCCTGTAATTCTAGTACTTTGGGAGGCTAACGTCAGAGGATTGTTTGAGGCCAGGACCTGGCCAACATAGTGAGACCCTGTCTCCTTAAAAAAAAATCAATCCAGCATCACCAACAAAAAGATGTAGTTCTAGTAAAATTATTAGACTTTAAAGAAAATTTTGGGGGTTCTAGAGAAAAGGAACCTTGTGACTTAAAGGGGAAAGACAATTAGATTACTGTCAGACTTTTCAATAGTAAGGATTGGTGCAGAAGAAAAAGGAATAACATGTTTAAAATATTCAAGGAAAGAAAATGTGAGCCTAGGATTTACAACCAGGAAAACTGACTTTCAAGTTCACACAAAGACTTATACACAAAAGTTCATAGCAGCTTTAATAGCCAAAAACTGGAAATAGTCCACGTCCATCAACAGGTAAGTGATAAGTTGTGATGTGTCCATACTCTGGAAATACTGCAATAATAAAAAGAAATGACTTAAGAAGATGAATAAATTTCAAAATAATTATGCTGGCTGGGCATGGTGGCTCATGCCTATAATCCCAGCACTTTGGGAGGCTGAGGCGGGTGGATCATCTGAGGTCAGGAGTTCAAGACCAGCCTAGCCAACATGATGAAACCCTGTCTCTACTAAAAATACAAAAAAAATTAGCCAGGCATGGTGGTGCATGTCTGTGATTCCAGCGACTCAGGAGGCTGAGGCAGGAGAATCACTTGAACCCAGGAGGCAGAGGTTGCACTGAGCCACTATCATGCCACTGCACTCCAGCCTGGGTGATGAATCGAGACTCTGTCTCAAAAAAATAATAATTATGCTGAGAAAAAAAAAAAGGATATACTATGATTTCACTGCTGTAAAATCTAGGAAATGCACACTCTCCTGAGCAGGCCCATGGTCAGCAAGATTGGGGGCCACAGGATGGGGTGATGGATTAACAAGGAGGAACCCAAGGAAACTTTCGGTAATGAGGGGCATGTTCCTTATCTTTTTTTGAGACGGAGTTTCACTCTTGTTACCCAGGCTGGAGTGCAATGGCGCGATCTCGGCTCACCGCAACCTCCGCCTCCTGGGTTCAGGCAATTCTCCTGCCTCAGCCTCCTGAGTAGATGAGATTACAGGCAAGCACCACCATGCCCGGCTGATTTTTTGTATTTTTTAGTAGAGACGGGGTTTCACCGTGTTGACCAGGATGGTCTCGATATCTTGACCTCGTGATCCCACCCGCCTCGGCCTCCCAAAGTGCTGGGATTACAGGCTTGAGCCACCGCGCCCGGCCATGTTCCTTATCTTAATTGAGGTGATGTGATGATCCTACAGGGTATATTTTTTGTCAAAATTCACCAAATCATGCACTTAATATGTAGTTTATGTCAATTATACCATATCAAAGCTGTTTTTAAAATTAGCTTTTGCATATAAAGGATATAAACTATTATCAATATGCAAGAATTCAGGGACTGTTGTTTCCAGGAGCCCTTCCTGAGGAATCTACTAGAGGATACGTGTCACACAACAAAAATGACTACAAAGACTTCAGCATAAATATATAGTTACTTGTAGAGAACTAAGACAAAAAGAGAGTTAAAAGGCCAGACACAGTGGCTCACACCTGTAACCTCAGCACATTGGGAGGCTGAGGCAGGTGAATCACCTGAGGTCAGGAGTTTGAGACCAGCCTGGCCAACATGGCAAAACCCCATGATGTGGTTTGGCTGTGTCCCCACCTAGATCTCACCTTGAATGCCCACGTGTTGTAGGGAGGACCTGATGGGAGATGGTTGAGTCATGGGGACAGGTCTTTCCCGTGTTGTTCTCTTGATAGTAAGTCTCACAAGATCTGATGGTTTTATGAGGAGTTTCCCTGCACAGTCTCTCTTTGCTGCCATCCATGTGAGATGTGACTTGTTCCTCCTTGCCTTCCGCCATGATTGTGAAGCCTCCCCAGCCATGTGGAACTGTGAGTCCATTAAACCTCTTTTTTTTTTGTAAATTGCCCAGTCTCAGGTATGTATTTATCAGCAGTGTGAAAATGGACTAATACACCCCATCTCTACTAAAAATACAAAAATTAGCCAGGCGTGGTGGCACATGCCTGTAATCCCCGCTACCTAGGAGACTGAGGCAGGAGAATCGCTTGAACCCAGGAGGTAGAGTTTGCAGTGAGCCAAGATTGTGCCTCTGCACTCCAGCCTGGGTGACAGAGCCAGACTCTGTCTCACAAAAAAAGGCAGTGGCCCACACCTGTAATCCCAGTACTTTGGGAGTCCAAGGTGGGAGATCACTTGAGCCTAGGAAGTTTGAAGCTGCAGAGAACCATCATCATAGCACTGCACTCCAACCTGGGTGACAGTGAGCCCCTGTCTCAATTTTTTTGTTGTTGTTGTTAGTAAAGAGGAGAATCAGTCATCTTTGGAGAATGATGGAACCAATTCATGAAGAATCAGGCATTTATCCAGCCTTTCCTCTCTGTCCTTGTATTAGTCCCTTTTCATGCTGCCAATAAAGACATACCCGAGACCAGGCAGTTTACACAAAGGAGAGAGGTTTAATGAAGAACTTACAGTTCCACATGGCTGGGGAAGCCTCACAATCATGGCAGAAGCCAAGGAAGAGCAAGCCTCATCTTACATGGATGGCAGCAGGCAGAGAGAGAGCTTGTGCAGAAAAGCTCCCATTTTTAAAATTGTCAGATCTCACGAAACTTATTCACTATCACAGAACAGCATGGGAAAGACCTGCCCCCATGATTCAGTTACCTCCCACCGTGTCCCTCCCACAACACGTAAGAATTCAAGATGAGATTTGGGTAAAGAGACAGCCAAAGCATATCAGACCTCTACCCCTGGGTAACTGAATAGTTAACGAGGAGAAGTGCCCCTATCTGGAGCATTCCATGGAATAAATGACAAAGAAAGGATAGAAATTAGAATATCACCATTTTGCAAGCCCCAGTGAATTAAGAGAGGCCTGAGTTATTGACAGCTGTTAATATAAAAGACAATCTAACTTGCCTCCTGATGAGAGAACACACCAGCTGTAGTCTTGCCAAAGGGATCACACCTGATTCTGTCTGGTCTTGGCTCCAGCTGACAGTGTTCAGGAATTCAGAGGAACATACTGAAACTGCGTATGTGCCAGTAAAACCCAGACCGAGAGACTAGACTCTTTCTTCAGCAGAAAAATTGTAAGGAAAAAAAATCAGAGGAATCTGCAAAGTAGGAGATGTAAAAAACATCCAAAAAATGTTTAATGGACAAGACTGTCGTGTCGAGGGATGCACATTTGAGTGATAAAATGGGGGAAATGGATTAGAAGTCAGGGCAGTGGTTACTTACAGTGGGTGAGGGACTGTGATTAGGAAAAGAGGTAATGACAGGGTTTTTCAGGCTTGTGGCAGAATTTTTATTTCTTGATCTATTACTTTATAATGAAAGATTTTTCTAAAAAAAAAAAAAGCCCCAATGTACCATTCTTTCATGTGTTTAAAAAATGTCCTGTTTCTTAAATTTGTGGGAGTTTCTAATTTCTACTTCTAGTGCATACTGCAGAAAAATGCCCATACTGTTGGGATCTTTGAGGGAGAATTCTGAGCAGTGGACCGCATGATGAGTGCTTCATGCCAGCCTTCACACACAGTCCATTTCTGAGAACCGGAGGGGAGAGGAACAGCAGCCTTGGGTCTGCAGAAGCAGTGTTCTCTTCCAAGGCACAGTCACGTGTGTCCCATCTTTACAGATTGGCTGCAATGCCGTCAGCTGGGCCCCTGCTGTTATACCTGGAAGCCTCATAGACCAGCCATCGGGGCAGAAACCCAATTACATCAAGAAGTTTGCATCAGGTGGCTGTGACAACCTCATCAAGCTGTGGAAGTAAGTAGGGTTGTGCGGCCTTCTCTTTGCGGGGAACACTTCTTTTACCCTACTCACCATGACTCAGCCACGCTCACAAGAAACAATTCACCTTTCCTTTTCTCTCCTGCCAGTAAAATACTGTTTTCAATCTGTCAGAGGACATCCTTTAAAAAAAAACACAGCCGGGTGCAGTGGGTCACACCTGTAATCCCAGCACTTTGGGAGGCCGAGGCAGGTGGATCACCTCAGGTCAGGAGTTCAAGACCAGCCTGGCCAACATGGTGAAACCTCGTCTCTATTAAAAATACCAAAAATTAGCCAGGCGTAGTGGCGGATGCCTGTAATCCCAACTACCAGGTAGCTGAGAGAGGAGAATTGCTTGAACCTGGGAGGTGCGGTGAGCCGAGATCACGCCATTACACTCCAGCCTGGGCAACAAGAGCAAAACTCCATCTCAAAAAAAAAAAACAAAAACAACAAAAACACCTGTTCACCCAATTCCCAACTGTTAGAGCTGACTCTGGCTGTGGAAGCCAAGTGTTTCCTGGAGGTTTTTTTTTTTTTTTTTTCAGCTGGAGTGATTGGAATAAAATGCCACGAACTCCATGAATGAAATAAGAAAGATGAAATCAGTTCTTCATCCCAGGCAGAGCCTGTCAGGTCGGGGAGGAGTTGAAGTGTGGGAAAGGCACAGGGCGGCTCCCTGCTGATTGATTCTCCCTCTGTTCCCCCCTGTTAGGGAGGAGGAGGACGGCCAGTGGAAGGAGGAGCAAAAGCTGGAAGCACACAGTGACTGGGTTCGAGACGTGGCCTGGGCTCCCTCCATCGGCCTGCCCACCAGCACCATCGCCAGCTGCTCCCAGGTCAGCCCAGGGCCATGAGATCATCTCTTGTAATTTAGTCTCTAGTCTATCAGACTAAAGTCGTCTTAGCAGAAAGCCCTCAGGGAAGGTAAAGGGAGAGCAACAGGTACCTTTGGCCCAGAGCACAGGGAGTCAGGTCCTTGTGTGGGGAAGTCTTGGTCAGAGGTCACAAGTGGCCTGCCTCCGCTGGGATGAGACGACTACAACAGAACCAGCGCCAAGAAGGAGGTGGATTTGGGATGAATTTTCCCTCCTGACTCTTGTGAGACTAGGGAGCAGAGGTGCCCAGGTGCAGTTCCGCGTGTTCCCAAGCAATGGTAGACTGGGATGGGAATTCTCGGCTCAGCTACCGAGCCACCCTTCCCAGACAGCAAGGAAAGCCAAGGGCGAGCCTTCAGTTATACGCCACCACCCTAGAGGGAGCCAGCCAGGCTTTTCACATCATAGGAACCTGTTTGGTTCTAGATGTGAGATTTTTGTGTTTTACTTGTACCTTCTTATTCTCGGAGGTTGGTTTTTGGAGAGCTCTGCCCATTCAGTTGAGAAGTATAGACAGCCAGTGAAGTGACTTGGGAGGCATGAGGAAAACCCCAGAGAAAATCTGAGCAGTGCAGAGTGCACCTCTGAAACCTGGATGAGAAAAGGAATCTGGGAGACCCTTGTCTCTTCACACTGGTCAACAGTCTCCCAGATTCCTTTTCTCTGGGATGCCCCAGAGGTCCTTGGCTCCCCTTTGAATCCTCCCCCAACCTGTTCCTGCACAGAGGTGCTGCGTGGCTCTAGATTTGGAGGACATCACAAACACAGGAGTCTTGCTCCCATCTCCTGACTCTAGCCTGTCTCTTCCTAGGATGGTCGTGTGTTCATTTGGACCTGTGATGATGCCTCAGGCAATACGTGGTCCCCCAAATTGCTGCACAAGTTCAATGATGTGGTGTGGCATGTGAGCTGGTCCATCACAGCCAACATCCTGGCCGTCTCTGGTGGCGACAATAAGGTACACACCCATTCCCCACAGCAGGGTGGACAGGGGCCTCTCCCACCAGAGAGCACACTTGACATGCCCATCTGACTGCAGGCAGGGAAGGAGCCTTAGCCAGGACTGCATTTTGAGTGTGCCTCTTAGTTACATCATTAATGTCACAGCCCATGAAGCAGTATTAATGTGTCCCCGTTTCACAGATGGGGAAAGAAGCTAGCAGGCAATCTGACTTGCATAGGGGTCCCAAAACTCTGAGGCGGCAGAGTCAGTCAGGCCCCTCACCCTAACCATTTGGTCACCTCATGGTGATGTTCAGTTAGTTGTGCCAAAAAAGTAAGTGTATAAGAAGAAAAAGAACCCATAAACAAAAGCAAGAGGATTAAGGATTTTTTTTTATCCGTAACATTTAAAAGTTTATTTTTTAAAAATCTGTACAGTTTGTGAATACTTGTTATGCTGGTAAGAGGTAGGTACACAGTGGGTACATTGAAACAGTTTCAATTTTGCAGCTGAAAAGAGTTCTGGAGACCAGCTGCACAGGGATGCAAATGTGCTTCACACAACTGGACTGTGCAGTTAAAAATGGCCAAGATACACAGTTCATGAACGGCAGGGACCTCGTGGGAAAAAAAAGTTTTATGTTTTACAATTATTAGAAGGAAAAAAAGCTACCCGCAGAAAGGAAGCATTAACAAGCCACGGCCATCTGAATTCCCCTGTAAGACGGAGGTCTCTAACATCATAGGGTCAGTTCCACAGGGAGTGGCCATGCTGCGTTTTTAAGCACATCTGCTCTGCATCTGAAGGGCAAGTTGGTGCGGATCCTGCCGGCCCTTGCTGCTTCTCTCCCTTGCCTGTGTTGGTCTTTTACTGTTTCCCAGTGGCCGCTTTAGTTCCCTGTCTTACCTTTCATTTGCATGATCAGCATAACCAACAACGCAGGCCAGGCAGAGAAGCAGCTGGTCTTAGAACTCTTTTCAGCTGCAGAATTGAAACTGTACCCATTAAATAATTCCCTTCCCCAGCCCTGGCAGCCACCCTTCTCCTAAGTGGAATCATACAATATTTGTCTTTTTGCAACTGGGTTGTCACTTAGCAGTATGCCCTTAAGGTTCATCCATGCTGTATGCAGCATATGTCAGAATTCCTTCCTTTGTAAAGCTAGATAGTGTCGCATTGTGTGGACAACCACACCATTTCTACACTCATTCCTCCACCAATAGGCGCCTGGGCTGCTGCCACCTCTTAGCTATTGTGAACAGTGCAGCTGGGAACATGGGAGTGCAGATCTCTGAGAGCCTCTGCAGGCAGCTTTTCTGGCTGAAGCTCCCTTTGATCTACAGTAGTCTCAGAAAGATCTATCAGCACCCCCCCACCCCTAATCAAAGCCATATTTCTAGGGAGTGCCAGAGTCAGGACTAGAACCCAGGTTAATGGCACTGAAGACAGACCAACGGTCCCAGATTGCCTCAAGCAGGCCCACAGTGATTTTTACAAGGCTGTAACCAAGTGCCAGGCTGTACATTGCAATGTTTGGGGTCCCCATCACTATGCATTCAGGCTTCTTGCTTTTTCCTTCTTTATAAGCTCATTTCCTTTTGCTGTCTCCATAGCACCCTTAGCTAAAGGACTTAGTATGTTTTCAGTCTCAGAGTATTCTGCAGTATGTTTAGTGAATAAAGTTTGTCCCTAAAGCAGGAGTTAGTTATTAAAAAAAATTTTTCTGAGACAGTTTTGCTCTTGTTGTCCAGGCTGGAGTGCAATGGCTTGATCTTGGTTCACTGCAACCTTTGCCTCCTAGGTTCAAGTGATTCTCCTGCCTCAGCCTCCCGGGTACCTGGGATTACAGGCACCCACCACCGCACCCGGCTAATCTTTTATATATGTATATGTGTGTGTAATATATAATTTTTTTTTTTTTTTTAGTAGAGACGTTTCACCACGTTGGCCAGGCTGGTCTCGAACTTCTGACCTTCAGGTGATCCACCTGCCTCCGAAAGTGCTGGGTTTATAGGCATGAGCCACTATACCTGGACAAAATCATTTTCATTTTTAATCAAACTAATGTATGTACATAGCTTCAGATTTTTGATTGTGGTTTTTAAGACGGAGTTTCGCTCTGTCATCCAGGCGGAAGGGCAGTGGTGCAATCTCGGCTCACTGCAACCTCTGCCTCCTGGGTTCAGGCGATTTTCCTGCTTCAGCCTCCCCAGTAGCTGGGATTTCAAGTACCCACCACCACACCTGGCTAATTTTTTGTATTTTTAGTAGCGATGGGGGTTTCACCACGTCCGCCAGGCTGGTCTCAAACTCCTGACCTCAGGTGATCCACCCATCTCGGCCTCCCAGAGTGCTGCGATTACAGGCGTGAGCCACCATGCCTGGCCTAGATTGATTTTTTTTTTTAATGCAGCCTCCTTTCACTCTCCAGGGGCAAACCTTTTCAGCTCTTAGCTATTTCTTAATATAGTTTACTTCAGTGTAGAAACATATTGATCCAACACCTTCCTCTACCACGGATTTTCAAACTGCAGTATTGTTCAACCTGTTAAAATAGATTGCCAGCCTCACCCTCAGAGCTGCTTAATCAGTTGTTCCAGGGCCCAGGAATCTGCAGTTGTAGCAAGGTGACCAATCTGGGGACCACACTTTGCAAACCCTCCTCCCTGCCACCCCATATCCTCTTACTGTAGCTCTGGCACAGTTTAGTGAAAATAGCATCCTGTGTTGACATCATCCACAGCTGCTGTTATTGTTACTCCTTTCTGTGAGTTTTTATTCCTTCTCATTTTGGTGGGATTTCAGTGGAGAAGGGACGTGCTCTGCTCACCCACAAGCCTCTGGGCAGTGGTTGTTAATGGGGCTGAGGCTCTCATTTAGGGGACCCAGTGCAAATGGGACAGCAGAGGGAGGGGTACAGACCCCTGACAGTCTGCTTGTGCCCTGACTTGCAGGTGACCCTGTGGAAGGAGTCGGTTGACGGGCAGTGGGTATGCATCAGTGATGTCAACAAGGGCCAGGGCTCCGTGTCGGCGTCAGTCACAGAGGGCCAGCAGAACGAGCAGTGACAAGACAGGTGGGGCCTGGCTCCCCACCCGCCAGCTCCAGGACTGCCCCTTCCTGGGCCAACTGCCCAAACAATTGGGAAAAGCCCCCAACTCCAACAGGATCATTTTCCCAGGAGGAGTTACAGATGCAGCCAGATTGATCATCTGCCTTAACATGATCAGAGATTCAGAGATGCATTGTAATCTGCTGTCCAGCTGAAAGCACTCATGAGGAAGAAACTACAAATGATGTTCAAATCTATTTTAAACTATTTTGGGTCATTTTTATGTACCTTTGGGTTCAGGCATCATTTGGGGGGTTTTGTTTCCAAAGTAACTAAATAAAGTCATATTGCTTATAATTCCTGCTGCGTTATCCTAAACACACCTCACCCCACCAGCTCAGTTTGACTCATAGGTCAACGTTCACAAAAGCCATGGCTGCGATGGCCTGGCTCCACCCTACCCACAAAGGTGCTTTGTCACTATGTACTCTCTGATTCAGTTTATACCGAAAGCACCATACAGGGCACTGGACTCCTCAGCCTTTGGTGACAAGGATTGTAGCCTTGGATCTGCTACGTACCCTCTCCATACATATCCTCTTCCGTGCAATGGGACTAATACAGTCTGCTCTACAGAATGGCTGCAAGACTCAAATGAGCTGGCGCATCAGGTGACCCACACAATGCCATGCAGATGCAAGGTGATGTGTACCGAACACCAATAGGTAAGAGGCTGGCCTGGAAAGTGGGCATAATTCATTCAGTTTACTGACCCTGTCAGGGAAAGGAGGCCCCCATGAGGGGAGACCTAACTGATCCTAAACCAGGTACCACCTCTCAGCAGAGGCCCTGTGACCCTGACAATCACTATAGCCATCACTCACTGAGCCTGCTATGAGCCAGAGACTACACTGGATCTTTCACACGTTCACTAATTCAAGCAACACAAGAACCCTGCATGGGTATCCCCAGTTCACTGATGAGGAAGCGCTCAGAAGGCAGAAGCCCTGTCCAGGACTGTGCACTGCCAAGCAGTAAAGCCAGCGTCTGGGCCTGGCCCATCTCAGGAGTTACTCCCCACTGCAGCATCAGGGTGTGAGTTGGGGGGCTCCTCAGCTATAATCCAAGGATGCTTCTCATACCAAACACTTGTATAAACAGACCCAGATAAAAGATCAGACCCCTCACCTCAGGACCCCCAGTCTACCTATTTGTCCTTCCCTCCTTTTTCAACAGCAAAACCTTTTTTTAAAAAATAAATCTTTGATCATACTATGTAACATGGAAAAAAGTGAAACTGCTTTGGTTAAAGGTGAGGACAGAGAGGCCATGGCCCAGCCCAGTCATCTTCCCAAGTCACTCCACAAAACCCAAGCCTTCTGAGACCAACATAAAAACAGCTGCTTCCTTCCTTCCATTACTCAGAAAAGCAAAGCCCAGGAAGGCACCTTCACGTGCACTTAGTGTAGAGTTCCACACTGAATTGTTAGCCACATCTGCGTCTGCCTCCTGATATGCCCTGCACTCCTTGAGCCTGGGTCTGGGCTTCCTATGGTGCCAGCTGCTGTCGCCAAGTAAATACTGAGAAGGAACTAGTCCCGTGTCACTCTGGGTTGGTGGTAGGTTAATGAGTTCCTGGCCATGTGCTCTATTTGTAATACACCACCAAGGATCGGTTAAGATAATCCGGGGTTAAATACAGTTGCCACTATGACAGTTGTTTCTGCTTACAGTGCCAACACATTAACCTATTCCTGGGGTAAGAGGAGACCCCAAACTTTGTTACCACAAAATAGGCTAGTCAAATAGAAATACTATATGTAAAACTTACAGGGTGGTTGCCAAGCCCAAATGAAATAAAAGGGAAATATAAAAGGCATAGAGTTCTGGTTAGAGCCAGAGACGCTAGCAGCCACATGGTTCTTAATCCTTTTGCAAAAACCAACTAACTAGGACAACAAAAGAAACCCACAGATCCTAGAACATGGAGTAGGACCAAAGTCTTCAGAGACACAGTACCTCTGTGAGAGCAGCAGGGCAAAGAAAATGGGAGTTTTTATGGTGCTGTACGCCAGAGACCCCAAAAATTGCCATCAAATACTCATCCATTCTGAGTAGAAAACTCAGGAAGCCAATGTGAGAGCAACTCTCAAAACTAGAATATTCACAGGCTTCCATCTACAAGTGAGCTCAGAAACACTTAAGGGGAGACCTTCCACTTCTGCATATAAATGATTAATAGTTATAAGAATTATCTGGCCAGGCATGGCTCACAGCTGTAATCCCAGCATTTAAAAAGGCCAAAAAGGGTGGATGCTTTGAGCCCAGGAATTCAAGACTAGCCTGGCCAACACGGCAAAACCCCATCTCTACTAAAAATAAAAAAATTAGCCAGGTGCAGTGGCGCGTACCTGTAGTTCCAGCTACTCAGGAGGCTGAGTAGCAAGAATCACTTGATCCCAGGAGGTGGAGGCTGCAGTGAGCCATGATTGCATCACTGCAATCCAGCCTGGGCAACAGAGCGAGACTGTCGCAAAAAAAAAAAATAATAATAATAATAATAATAATAATAATAATCAATTCCCTACCCGGGCGCAGTTCTGTCGTGCAAAAAATAAATAAATAAATTCCCTACCCGGGTGCAGTAACCAGCACTTTAGGAGGTTGAGGAAGGAGGATCTCCAGAGCTGAGGAGTTTGAGATCAGCCTGGGCAATATAGCAAGACTCTGTCTCTTTAATAATTAATAAGAATTTCTCTCACACTATAAACAACTAGGAAATCATGAAAAATACATGAAACAACTGCTTTCAGCCATAGGACAATGGGTAGTGTTTGGGAAAAGGGAAACAAGTTAGGTAAGTACGGCAAATGCCCCAGATTACTACCCAGAAGCAGTTTCTGGGCCAAAAGGTAAAGAGACTCCAGTGTCTAGTAGTCTCTGGGAGTTGAAGAGACAGAAGTCAGAGTTCAGGAAAACCAAGGCAGCCTAGGCACAGTGGCTCACACCTGTAATCCCAGCACTTTGGGAAGCCAGGGTGGGTGGATAACCTGAGGTCAGGAGTTCGAGACCAGCCTGGCCAACATGGTGAAACCCCCATCTGTACTAAAAATATAAAAATTAGCTGGGTGTGGTGGCTCATGCCTGTAGCCCCAGCTACTTGGGAGGCTGAGGCAGAACTGCTTGAACCTGGGAGGTGGAGGTTGCAATGAGCTGAGATCATGCCACTGCCCTCCAGCCTGGGCAACGGAGCAAAACTTCG
>NW_016107596.1:2564017-2571251 GCF_001604975.1 Cebus imitator
AAAAAAAAAAAAAAGGAAGAACAGATGGGACAGTGGAAAAACTAGTGACTTACAAATAGTCTGGAGATTAACAGTAACGTGCCAACACTGGTGTTTTAATTTCGATAAATGTACTGTGGTTATATAAGGTATTCACATTAGTAGAAACAATTAGGATATTCAGAGAGAAAGACTGCATCTTCCATGTTTAAATTTTCTGCCGGAAGCAAGCATTATAATCAAAATTTACCTGGGATACTTGGTAATTTATAATCAAAACTACCTGGGATACCTGAAACAGATTCTGGGGCCCCCACACCAGAGCTACTGTATCAGAATCCAAGGATGGAGTCTTACAAACGTGCATAAAACTTATGAAGCTTTCCTCATGAATCCAACACAACCCAACACAGGTCTTCTGGAAGTTGAGATTAGATGGCCCTCCAGGCCACAGCCCACCCTGAGGTCCTATGGCTCTTAGCAGTCCATACACTAAAAGGCTGGACGATCAGCAACGCTGAGAGAACAGTTTCAGTACAGTGGTGGCGATGAGAGGCAAGTTCAAGTTTTGAGGAGCCAGGGCACAGTAAAGAAGGGGACACGAGGAAAGGAAAAGGAAATGGAGACATAACATGAGGGGAGGGTGAGATCGGTGCAAAACAAGCTTTTTCAGGATTAGGGACCTGGGTGTATTTTAAGGCAGAAAGCAGAAGCCATTGGAAGGGAACAGACTGAAGACACAAGAGAGGCAAAGTGTTAGAGCTGTGGCCCCAAGATGGCTGGAGGCTAGGGAAGCCCCAGTGGGAGAGGCCGGGCTTGGCGAAGAAGAGGGATGAGAGAGTATGGCTGAGGTTAGGGAGGATTTCAGAGTGACGGCCACCTATCTAGAATCAGCCACGTGGCTGCTGTGCATTTGAAACGGCGAGTCCAAATTGAAACGCGCTATAAGAATACACACCAGATTTCAAAGACTACACATCTGTAATCCCAGCACTTTGGGAGGCCAATGCAGGAGGATCACTTAAGCCAGGAGATCAAGACTAGCCTGGGCAACATGGCAAGACCCTGTCTCTACAAAACATACAAAAATTAACTGAGTGTGATGGTGTGTACCTGTAGTCCCAGCTACTTGGGAGGCTGAGGTGGAAGGATCATCTGAGTCCAGGGAGGTTGAGGCTGCAGTGAGCCATAATAGTGCCACTGCACTCCAGCATGGGTGACACAGCAAAATCCTGTCTCAAAAAAAAACATACATATTTAGACATATGCTGTTGCACACTTAACAGACTACAGTATGGTAGAAGCATAAGTTTTATATTCACTGGGAAAGCAACAAAATTCATGCGACTCACTTCATTATGGTCTGGAACCAAAGCTGCAATGCCTCCGAGGTATGCCTGCATATATCTATTGGAAAATGTGAATCTAGAAATTATGGAAGCTACAACTAGGACAAAAAGAAATCCCACCAAATGGTCCTATCTCAAAGAATAAAATCTCTTTCTAGAACCTCAGAATCTGCCTCTTTCAGACTGAAGTTTAGCCAAATCTATGAAAAAAGTGCTTGCTAAACCAACTAATTATCAGTACAAATAAAATTATAATGAAAAGTATATGAAGATAATTTGTCCTCAGACGCTCTTTACATATAGCAATTAATTCACAAATGATAAGTCACTCATGTGCCTTCATGAAGGCAGGCCCTCAAGAGACCTGCAAAGGGAAGGAAAGCTACCGCCTGAAGGGAACCTGCTTCCTGAGCCCCCACCAAGGTCCGAAAAGGAGATCGTGGCTTCGTCCTCACCCTCAACGAGTTGCCAAACTGGGCTTGGTTATTATTCACACTTGGAAAGCATGAGGCTAGTCAGCCAGTCCCCTCCAGGTTGCTCAGGCTTCTTCCAAGTTCCTCGTGATTCAGACTTGCTGTGTCCTCCGCCTGCATCTCTCCTCTGTTCCGTAACAGAGAGGATGGTGAGGTAGCTTCCGGGTGCCTCCTCCACCATACACACCAGATTCCATCCATCAGCTCTTCCTTCCTCGACTCTGTGGTATGTGGCTCGTGGAGTTTCCAACTCCCAAGGGACATTTCAGTTCCCCAAATATAACACAGCTCGAAGTGGGTGTTTACTCACTGGTGGTCTTATCTAAGATCAACACTGGCAGCTCTGCCTGGAGAGGCCTCTGGGGTCTGGGTAAGCAGAGGCTTCATGTCTCAGGAGGTGCCTGGTCACCATAGTTAGGGTTTTTCTGTTTGGGGATTTTTTTTTTTTTTTTTTTTAATGGGGTAGTTGGTGGCTCTGAAAAAGCTGCTCAAGTCTTCTCTGAGGACTACAGACCCCTCCACCCTCTCCACTTCAGCCTCTCTGGGCTCCAGGGCCAAAAGAGGTCTACACTGAGGTGGTGGACAGGTCTGTGAAGGCCTCCTGGTGACATGCTCACATGTTGCTGGGACTAAAGACGGGATTTTAGCCACCACGGTGGGCCAGTGGGGAGATGTTTACCAACAGGAGGTACTTTGTCCATCACGTCCCACTTAACGATTCAGTCCAACCTGGCCTGTGCTTCTGCTGTCCCAAGAGACTAGAAAGCTCCCATCCACCCTGAGGTTGATCTTTCAGGTCAGAGTAGGTGGTCATTTGGCAATCCACTGCTCTACTGCCTCAATGGACATCCTCACTGGACATCCTGCCCCAACTCTATCCTGTTCAGCGCAGACTGATTTTCCTGGAATACCATGTTCATTACGGAGCCAGATGGCATATCAGAAAGAGCACTTACTAGAACCAAGAGACTCGGGTGGGAGCCCCAGCACTGCCCCTGATAGCTGTATGGCCTTTGGGGAAAGTGCAACCCTCTTGGCATTCAGTTTTTATTCCAGTGAAATAAAGGATTCAGCCTCCCAGGGTTTGAAAGTCTTTCCAGCTCTTTCATTCTATGGTCTGTCTCTCTTCTGCTCAAGGATCTTCAGTGGCTTCCCTCCTACAAATAAAGCCCAAACTTCTTGGGCTAGCAGCTCCCAAGGCACCTTCTAACATTTTTGTTAAGACTTCATCACCACCATCCTCCAAGCCACCCAGGTTTCTCCTTGCTGCCCTGACATACTCTACCCACGCCTTCACCTCCCCTCCGCTTGCCGAGAAGCCCTCCCTTCAAAGCACTGCCCCAAGTTCACCACAGGCCTCTTCCTGGATGTTAGCCTTTGCTAACATCACTGCCACAAGCCCCAGCCTCAGGTTAGCTCCTCTCCTGAACTGCTAGAACTTCTCTGCCGACAACTCACTGGCCCTTAGGGGTTCCTGCCTGGGCACCCAGCTGGATAAAGCACTCCAGAAAGAAAGGAATTCCTGGGGCCAAGGGAAATGAGGCAGTGGCCTTGACCTATGCTGGCAAGTCCTGTGGGCCTGGTATGAAACCATTGTCATCTGCAGGCTGTTTTACAGGTTAGAAGCCACTTTCTCCCATCGCCTCAGTTCACCCTCAAAGACTCTGGGTAAGGGGAATCATTCGTGGTCTGCCTAAGGCCAGTCAATGAGGGAGGAGCAGTGCCCATGCTGAGTGCAGATCTTCCACCTCCAGGTCCAACGTGCTTCCGTCTCAGAACAGGCTAAACTAGAGACCAAAACTGCTTGGGGAAGGCAAGGCAAGCTGCCATGTGAAAAAACACCAAGCCAAGCAGTCATCTCACAGCACCTGGCAGAAATGACTTAAGCATAGCCACTGGCTGAGGTTATCCCCACACCAGCTTGCTCCACAGGACGGTCAGGAGCATTCTGCTCACCCGGGAGGTGGGACTCTCCTCCTCGGGAAGGTAGAAGATCACCAGCCTGGCTCCCCATAGGCTCCCGGGGCTCACAGAGGCCAGAGCAGCATCAGCACGCAGGAAACAACAGGGATCCGGACTGGGGAGGTTTCGGAGCTCTCCTAGTGACAACAGCCTCATTTTACCCAGGGAGAAAGGGCGAGTATGCTAAGGTCACACAGCAACAAAGCTGCACCCAGACCCCAGAGTCCCTCTCCTCCCTCCCTCCTCCACCAGGGTCATGCCCACTCGGGGCACCCTGCCACCTTGTGTTCCAGGGACAGCTGGAGCACATGCTTCACCTCTCACCAACCCAGCAATTCCGCAGGGCATCTGACCTCCACTGTTGACTTCTACACAGAGGACACGAACATTTTTAGTTCCCAAGGAATGTACATCAGCCCCAAAGAAGCTAGGCCACCTCTGAGATGGGGTTGCTGGTTTAAAACAAACATCAGCCTTCCTATATAAGGACCCAACAGCCACCAGGCACCACCTCCACCAGGAATCGCAGGTAGGTTCTCTCTCTACTCTCTGCGTGCATGTTTGCGGATAGGTTTATCATCCGTGACTGTTGCCCGTTCATTTAACTTCTCTGGGCCTCAAGAGCTCCCTCTAAACATGGGATGTTGGACAATCTGAGTCTGGCTGGCTGCTCAGAGACAAAGCTTGGCTTAGGAGCTGCCTCTAACCCCCACCCACGTCCCCTGGGGCCCTTGCTGGTTCAGCTTCCTCACTCATAAAGACTTGCAACGAGCTCCTCATAGCCTGGGATGAAAGGCACTGGGGAGGAGTGCCTTTCAGCCCCTATCAAGTCCTGCTGCCAGGCGTTCTGCTCTGAACAACCTTGAAGAGAACACACATCCTTCCATTCTCTTCTACCTTGGGAGGTGGAGAGGGGTCCTCTCTACATAGCAGTCAGGACCCCAGATGGTAAAGCCCCTCACCCCATCTGCCAGGCTCCTACCTGAGCAAGCTCAGAGGCACATGAGAAGGGGAGGCAGCTGGCTGGAGACCCTCTCTCCCCCAGGCCCACCTGTCTTCAACCCAGCTGAGGCCATGCCCTCCCCAAAGACCATCTGCAGCCTCCTGCTCCTGAGCGTGCTCTGGCTGGACTTGGCCATGGCAGGCTCCAGCTTCCTGAGCCCTGAACACCAGAGAATGCAGGTGAGACCTCCCCACAAAGCCCCACTTGCTGACTAGCTATCTTGTTCCAGCCCTGCCACTTAGCAGCCAGCTCTGTGACCCAGGGCAAAATCTCTGGGCTTCAGCCTTTTCCCAGAGCACAGAGGACTCTGGGCCTGACCATGCTGTTTCTGGAAGAACATGAGGGCTTAGGGTCCTAAAGAGACCATTTCCCCCTTCCAGCAGAGAAAGGAGTCCAAGAAGCCACCAGCCAAGCTGCAGTCCCGAGCTCTGGAAAGCTGGCTCCACCCAGAAGATGGAGGCCAGGCAGAAGGGGCAGAGGATGAACTGGAAATCCAGGTTGGTACCTCTGTAGTTTTATGCTTCTTTGGCAGTAAGGGGGCTGGGGTCAGGGGAAAGGGAGGGCAGGGAGAGGTGGCAGTGAACAGGGTCCATCTACAAGCTCGCCAGGACTATAAAATGGCACCACAGGAGCTGAGCCTTGCCCTGGGTTCTATGAGGTCTTTGCCTATTAAGAGAAAAAGACCTGGGAAAAGTAACTTTGCTACAACAGAATAGGGATGGAAGAAGCCCAGGCAGAGGAGAGAGGGTGCCAGAGCCTCCAGGCAACTCAAACGGGACAGAAAATACAGTGCACAGAGACAGAGACATGTACAAATAAACGGCAGGCCCCAATTGAAGATGTTTCTCTGCACAAAACCGTGTTTTACTCAGGGGCTTCTAGGGCCTGAACTGGGGGCTGGAATGCTTCGAAACAGCACCCAGAATGGGAGAGCTGGCACCAGCCTGGGCTCCGGCACTCACTCACCTCACCTGGAGGAAAGGAGGGGGCAGATCTGGCCGAGTTCTGCTCTGACAAATCGTGCATGGGGCAAGGAGAGAGTTCAGACAACCCAATAGCAGAGAGGAGGAGGGAATAAAGGGATTTTACGGGGTTGACTATGCAACCTTCCTGTGGCTGTGGTTCAGGGAATGGTTTCTTCTAAGCATTTGGTTGGTGACACCATTTTGCAGCTAAAGCAGGATTCCCCCAGGGTAGCACTTAATAATGGCAGTTATTAGAACTGAGCCCAAGTATACCAACTTTCTCTCTAACTGCCTCACTCCTGCTACGCTCCATCTGCTCCCTACAACGACCTGTGAGGTAAGCAGGGCTGGCATTGTTCCTACTTTAGAGCCGAGGACAGTTCAGAGGTGAACTCACTTGCCCAGGGTACCACAGCAGCGTGTGGTAGAGACGCAACACAAGGTCAGGGCTGACTCGGGTCCCCGAGCACTCTTCCCCCTCACTGGTCTGGTGAACAGAGACAGCGCACAGTGGCCCAAGGGAGGCCTCTTCCTTCAGAAGGAATGAAACGTGCCCACCTTGGCCCCCGCCTGCCTGTTCACCAGACTCTTCTCCAATTGAGGAAGAAAGCCATCCAGAAGCTCCCCCAGCCCCTGCTCACTCTTGTTCTCACCAGCACCCAGTGGTGTTCAGGCCCTTCCTCCACACCATGGGACGCACTAGATTCCCATTTTAAAGAGCTGCATATCCTTATGCTAAAAGCAGGACATTATGCTGCTAAGAGGGGCCAGCTCCACACATGGTCATCCCTGCCAGAGGGGCTGCACATTAGCCCAGATGAGGAAGAGGTCCTGGTGGCTGATGACACAAAGTAGGGCTGGTACAGCAGAAAGTCTGCAGTTTCAGTGAAAGCCAACCTCGGAGCACGTGACCCACACTGCCTAGGCTGGAACCGGAAGTCAAATGCCTGGGAGGTGCTGGAGCTGCCAGAAGAGGGGCGGCTACAGAGCCCTGAAGCACCCCACTATCAAAAGCCCTCGTATCCTAGGGTCCCACCCACCTCTCTCATCTCAGGCCCCTCTACCTCCCTGCAAATGTTTTCCTCCCAAAATCAAGTTTCAGAGTGGAAGACTCTGGAGACCAAGCCCCACTCCCATTGGACAGATGAGCCACTGAGGCCAAGAAGGAAGCCGGACCCCACCAGCCAGCACTACGCCACCTCTTGCTTGCCTGCACCACAGCGCCAGGTGTTAGGCCAGCCCAGCAGTTTCCCAGACCAGTGCTTGCGTTTCCTAAGATGTCGGCCAGGTGATCAGCCACCCTGCATTCACCTCAGACATGGAAGAAAAATGAGTATTTACTGGAAGGAATGGAAGGCCCCAACTTTCCTTTAAAAAAAAAAAAAGATGAGGGGGGCCGAGCATAGTAGCTCACACCTGTAATCCCAGCACTTTGGGAGGCGAAGGCAGGTGGATAGCTTGAGGTCAGGAGTTCAAGACCAGCCTGGCCAACATGGTAAAATC
>NW_016107596.1:2572546-2584417 GCF_001604975.1 Cebus imitator
AGCCTGGGTAACAAGAGCGAAACTCCGTCTCAAAAAAAAAAAAAGAACGGAGAAAGAAGTGGGGGCAGGGAAGGATAGCCAGCAGGCCAGTGATGTAAATGCCAGGCAGACCCCTGCCCCTCAGAGACACCCCTGCCAGGGCTTGAAATGCTGCCACTGGTGACTCAAACTTTTGTCTTCAAAACTGCAAGGGAGTAAAAAACTCATACTAGGGGGAACCATAACTTTTACCAGCAGACCCCTTAGAGTCTGGGAGACATGGTGAGACTGCAAGATAAGTGTCTGACAGACGGTGAGTGGGAAGGTGAGCTGTGGCCCTGAGAAAGGCAGAGAACCTGGCTGAGGTGTCACTCAGCAATCCCTGCTGGGGCCCAAAGAGCATTCTCCCTCCCAACTTCTGAGGAGAGGGCAGAGAGCCCAGAGCCCGCTGTGGGATGCGGATGGGCATGACCTCTGACATCTCCTGGGTCCTTCTTGCCCTGCCTCCTAGTTCAACGTGCCCTTTGATGTTGGAATCAAGCTGTCAGGGGTTCAGTACCAGCAGCACAGCCAGGCCTTGGGGAAGTTTCTTCAGGACATCCTCTGGGAAGAGGCCAAAGGTGAGTACTTCCTGGGCTGGGGTTTTCTCAGTTTCCTTGCAGCCCAACATGGGAGTTCACTCTGTTGGTGACGAGAATTTTCCCCAACCTCTGCCTCTCAAAAAGAACTTCTAATTTATCTTTCTCAAAGACCTGCAGGAGAATGGTTGGGCTAGTATTTGTGAGTGACTCAGAAGGGAGCTCATCATAGTCTTTGGGTTCAAAGAATGTTCTAAGAACTAATACATTAACTAGCTTTGGGGCCTCAGTTGAATCTCAGCTTCCTTAACCGTAAAGTGGAGCTATTTTATCTATTCTGAGAGTCTACAATTACTTGGTGTTATACCATTTTCATTGCGTGACTTTACTCCACTACCAAAACGAATTAGTGCCAAAATAGCACTTGGAATAGGCTCTACAGCCTGTTAAGCAGTTCCTTCCTGAGTTAAACAAAGGGTTTGCTTTGAATCCCCCCATCTTTAAAAAAAAAAAAAAAAAAAAAAAAAAAAAAAGCCCAACCTATTGAGATGGCAGAAATGCTTGCACATCTGCAAAGCACCGTCCTCACCAAGGCAGTGACCCCTCGCCCCTGGGAACAGCAGGGGTAGCATTCACCCTGCTGTGTGGACAAGGAAACCAAGACTCAGAGCTTTGAGGTCACTTGTCCAGGACACAACAGTCCATACTTGACTGCTGCCCCCAACTTCAAGGCCAGTGCTTCCCCACAACACCCCCATCACAACATCCCACCTCCAATGTCACCACCATGGAAAGAAAGCCCTCTGTGATGGCACTGGCAGGACGTGCACCCAGAATCCTGACTCAACCTCTTGCTTTCCAGAGGCCCCAGCTGACAAGTGATCACCCACAAGCCTCACTCACCTCTCTCTTCCTCCCAAACATAGAGGCGCTCATCTGGCTTTTCGCTCACTTCGGCAGCAACTCCCACAACTGTTGTATGAGCTCAGCAGGTGAATAAATGTTCAAACTGCATGCTGATGTTCCAAATGGGAATTTATTTCAAAGAGGAAAAGTTAACATTTTACTTAAAAAAAAAATCAAAATTTCAATTTAAAAAATTCTTAGTCAATGGTTGGTAGGAAAGGATAAAAGGACAAGAAGCGAGGCTAGTGTGCGTGCTTAGAAAACCCAATTACAAGAACTCACTCAAGCAGAAAAGCTACTGCATGCATCCATTGTGTGGAATTAATACTGGGTTTTTGTTTTTGTTTGTTTATGTGACAGAGTCTTGCTCTGTCTCCCAGGATGGAGTGCAGTGGTGTGATCTTGGCTCACTGCAACCTCCACCTCCCAGATTGAAGCAATTCTCCTGCTTCAGCCTCCTGAGCAGCTGAGACTAAAAGCTCGCACTGCCACACCAGCTTTTTTTTTTTTTTTTTTTTTTGTATTTTTAGTAAAGACAGTGTTTCACCATATTGGCCAGGGTGGTCTCAAACTCCTAACCTCCTGATCCACCCACCTTGGCCTCCCAAAGTGCTGGGATTACAGGTGTGAGCCACCGTGCCCAGCTAAGACTGGGTTTCTTAGAGGAGGAGGAGAGAAAAGAGGAGCAGGAGGAAAAGGGGAAGAGAAGGGAAAAGGGAGGAGAAGGAGGGAGAGAGGAGGAGGAGAGAGGGGGAAGAAAAGGAGGGAGGGGGAAGAGAAGGAGGGAGGGGAAAGAAGAGGAGAGAAAGGGGAAGAGAAGAGGAGGAGGGAGAGGAGAGAGAAGGGGGGACTAAGGGAAAAGGGGAAGAGAGGGAGAACAAAGACACGGTTCCTTTAAACATCAGGGCTTCCTGAGTGCAAGGCTGCATTGACAGCTTATTAACAACCAGCCAGGGCTATGTGGACAAAGAAACTTCAGGATGACATTATCGGAGCCAAAGTCCATTCAAGGTCGGAGAGGAATGCCAAGGAGTGAATTTGAAGTTAGACATAAGTGAGGTGCCCAACCACGACTCTTGGGCACTGCTAGACAATGTTGAAACAGTTGCATTCTCCTTCCTCCCCCTCCACTACTGAGAAGGCCTGGCAAAGCAGATGACTCACGTGTGCAAGGCTGGCTATCGCCATGGTTCCTTCACTGATACCAGGTGGGATCCTCAAACAGTCCCTCAACTCCAACCTACAGCAGAGATGAGCCTTGACTCTTATGTTCCACAACTTAATTCCAGTTACCACATCAGTCTTCCCAGGGGAAGGCCACTCGGTCATGCCCACCTTAGCCTAAAAGTGTGGACTGACTTGAGTGCGGGCGATGGGACACATCGCTAAGGGGAGGGAAAGGCAAAGTACAAGGTGGCCTCAAAGAGCAGCACTGCCCACTTGCCAAGTCAGCCATGTGAGAGCTTGTGGGGAACATGCAGTAGCCTTTCTGCAGAGACAGTTGGGTAATGTCCACACTCTGGAAAACGCCTACCACAGAGGGTGCGAGGAGCCAAGTAGCTCCTAAAGTAAAATTCTGGCCACCCTGCACTCAGGCACTAACCACTGATCAGGTGCCACAGTCACAGAAAAACTCAACTGCTCTTCCTCACAGAGGAGCTGTGGTCTGTGAAGACCACCTTCATCCCAGAACTTCTTAGAAATGCAGAATCTTGGACTGCACCCCAGCCCTAATCTATCAGGATCTGCATTTTTACAATATTTCCAGGCTACTTAGTAAATGACTGATAGGAAGTGGCTTAGAAGCCCTTTCTCAGGTGTCACAGCAGACTGCAGGCCCCCCACTCACCCCCCACCCCCAGAGAGCCATGCCCCTACCTCCCCAGGTACCTGGCACAAGTGGGTACAGAGATCAACACACTTGTCCAGCTCCGTCACTTAGTTGGGATATAACCTCGATTATCACTAACTACCCACAGCCCTCTTATCAACAGCTAGAGCAGAGGAGCAAAGGCCCAATATGGCCAAAGTGGTCAGGAGTTGGTTTCTTTTTGAGAAAGCACCCACCACTGCTTGGGCTTGGAGGAAGACAGGTACTGGGCGCTGGACAAATGCTGGTCACCTGATGCTTCCCCCACCAAAGACAAGAACTTACTTCTCTCTCAAAGGACTCACAAGCATTATTACCCACTTGCCTGGGTCAGTCGAAGAGAAACAGATAGGCACACCCACTGTGGACTAGGCACTCTCACCTGTGCCAGGCAACAAGGCGTAGTGCAAAGATCTGGACTTTGGTCTCAGACCTGAATTTGGATACCAGCTGTATGATGCAGAACTTCTCAGGCTGCTCACATGTAAAATGCCTACCTTGCTGGGTTACTGCCAAGACTGAACATGAGATCTCACATGAGCCATGCCTGGCACAGGGCCCAGCATGTAGCTAAGCATTCAATTACGACAGCAGCCAGCACTTACTGCCACACCCATGCTTTGTACCGGGCACCACGTTAAATGCTCATGCAGATTAACATAATTTCACTTCATTTTCACAGCAAGCCTACTTATGAGGGAGAAAACTAAAGCTCAGAGAAATTAAGTAACTCTCCCAAAGTCACACAGCAAGCACATGACCGACTCAAGGCCAGCGCCACAGGGCTCAAGTGCAGCTTTTTCAACCTGCTCCACAGCCTCTCAGCCAGTGCAGCCACTCTTGCTCTATGGCCTAGGATGAGAGAGGTTTCCATTTTCATTCATTTTCCTTCAGAATATATTGGGTGAACTGGTAGCGGGGTGAGGACAATTTCAAGTCAACAATGGGCAAAAATATAATTTTCAAAGAAAATGGTTAGAGGACACCCTTGAGAAAATGTATTGTTTCAAACATGTTCCTGTGTCAGCTCTCTTAAACCCACTCCTTCATGCATCATTTAATGATACCACAAGCTTAAGGGTCTCAGAAGGGGGGTGTATGCACCCCTAGGGTAAGCAAGTTATTTGCTAGAGAAAAAAAATTCTCCTTGTGAAAAAACTTTTACTTTGTGTATAATTAGCATAATAGCACATCTACTTAAATTCTTATGCACTTATAGGTGTGTATTAAGAAATTCTCTTAAGACAGTGCACAGAGAAGAGTTGACACACCTCCACTAAGCTACCCACCTTAATCTGAATCCACTTTCAAACATCACTGGCATTTAGGAGGCCGAGGTTGGTAGATCACCTAAGGTTAGTAGTTCGAGGCCAGCCTGGCCAACATGGCAAAACCCCATCTCTACTTAAAAAAAAAAAAATTAGCCAGGTGTGCTGGTGGCATCCTAGTTCCAGCTACTCAGGAGTTTGAGGCATGAGAATCACTTGAACCCAGGAGGCGGAGGTTGCAGTAAGCCGGGATCGGGCCACTGCATTCCAGCCTGGGCGACAAAGCAAGACTCAGTCTCAAAAATAGCCCCAAAACAAAAAAAAACTGTCACTGGCAAACGAGCATTTATTAATACAGTGATCCAGAGAGGGACTGGCTGGTCACTAATCACCGTCTTTGACGGAGTTTGCTTCTTCAATCACTATACATTCCGGTGGCCATTTGCCCTTATTTTACAAAACTGAATGAAGCAAAATAAAGGTGCTGAAAGCAAATGATGAGTATCAGTCCCAAACTTCCTACAGAAAGAAGGAAACACCAGAAAAGCCAAGGACAGACAGTCACAAGGACCATCACTGAGTGGACAAAGTCAACTGCACATTCAACTGTAAAGGAACTGAGACAAAGTTCAGGACTAGGCCAAAAATACATAATTAATTATTGTATCTAAAAGACAAGGTGGCAACAGAGACTTCAAAGGTGTTTAACATTCTTGGAAGGAAGAGCGCCTTCCTTTCTATGCCTAGGTTTACATTTTGGCCAGTGCACTTGTACTCAAGAATGCCTTAGTACAAAATAGGAGGCTGAGTGCAAGTAATGAAACAGAATTTCCTTCAGAGTTTACCCAGAGGCATCAGGAGTTCACAGTCCAACGCCCACCATCCAACTGATTCATCAACACCCCTAGGGACTACATTTTTCTTCTTCTTACAGCCTTGCATTGGAAACAAAAAAAGAAGAAAGTTTCTACATAGATTAAAAAGAAGCAGTGCATCTGAGTTCCCAGGCAGTAAAATGAGTTAACACTCTAATGCTGCAGAACTTTAAGATTTCTTTTGGTGGGGCGGGGGGGTTGGGGAGACAGAATCTTGCTCTGTCACCCAGGCTGGAGTGCAGTCGTACCATCTTGGCTCACTGCAACCTCCGCCCGCCATGTTCAAGCAATTATCCTGCTTAAGCCTCCCACGTAGCTGGGACTACAGGCATGTGCCACCACGCATGGCTAATTTTTATATTTTTAGTAGAGATGGGGTTTCACCACGTTGGCCAGCCTGGTCTCAAACTCCTGACCTCAAGTGATCTGCCCACCTTGCCCTCCTGAAGTGCTGGGATTATAGGAGTGAGCCACCATGCCCAGCCGAACTTTAAGAATTCTTATATGCAGTTTAATTTTAGAGAGCCACATGGATACTCAGAGTCTCCGGCTATCTGGATTCTTGGGTTACAAAGCTGGCCAACAACCAGACTAGCCCATTGCATCACTCAGGTAGGTTACACAAACACAGAGAGCCTGGGTTGGCTAGAGGATCCATCACTTTATTTTCAGAAAAAGATGGCCAAAGGGGAAAAAAATACAGAGGCATACCCGCGGTACAGTGAAAACAATCAGCCATCCAAAAAACTGAATCAAACACAATGCCAACCAGCTTTCACGCCCACACAGGCCAGGTTTCACTGTGCAACAGCACATAAATGATAATCTAAATCCTAGAGAGAAAAGTAGATAGCACCTTGTGCTTTTCCTTGGCAGGTGGACGACACAGGCTCAAAGACTTCCTTGTCATCATCGCTTTTCCTCCTCTAACACAGGGCTAGCTGGTTTCAACCGTAGGCAGTATTGACTTCAGAACTTGTTGTAGAGGAGATGGTTGTGCTGCAGTTCACTTGGTGACAATAAAGCACTTTGATATATTTAGCAGTCCCCCAAATCTTCCAAGTAGGATACCAAGGTCTCCCCTGACTTCCTACATGGGCAAATCTGTAGCACAGACAACGTAACAGCACAACTAATCCATGAAGACAGACAGCGAATCAAGGCCAAGTTCCAGACCAGTTACTTGTGTACCAGGGGCAAGATGGAAATACCAGACATGAAATATTAAATCCATTCCATTTTAGCTCACAAGGCTCAAATGCACCTTCCAAAAACACCTAGAGGAATTTAGGATTCCATAAGTGATGTGTTTTACAATTTAAGCTTCCAAGAACATAGACAAGGGACTCTAGGTGACCTATCTACCTCACTGAAGAAGATCAGGGTGAAGGATCCTTTGAAACAAAGCACAATCTCCTCTCACTTAACCCTGGACCATTAGAACCTCTAGGGCCTATAACGAATATACCTTTACAAGGCACCAGCAGGCTGCAGAGCAAAGCTCAGAACTTGAGGTGACTCAGTTGTTCAAAAGGTGAAGGAGAGGCTCTCACTTCTAAAACACAGAAAGACAGGACAAAGAAAGCCAAAGACAAGGGGACACCCAGGAGAAGGAGAGGGACTGGTACATTTGTGGACACCAGGACTGCTTATTGTGGACAGACCATATAAGACGGCTAAGCTGCCCAGCAGAGCTTTCAAGAATTACTTTGATTCACCTCTCAACCTGGGCAGGGCACACAAGGGACTGTTATGCAAGATGAAATAAGGATTGTTTTTGGTCAAATGTTCCAGAGAAGGGGGCAAAAGTGAAGCAAAAGGAGGCTGGGAACCTCTGACACAAAAGACTAGCAGGTAGTTTCTGCTGCAAACTGAACCTTATCAGCTCAACACACCCATACACCAGCCCTGAAGGCATCAGTGAGTAGGAAGTACCTCCTCTGGGTTCCTCTTCCCCAAGAAGCCCTCTTCCTGGAGTCCCCCAGTCTGTCCTGGATCTCCATCATGAACAATGAGCGCTCCTCTGCACATCTCCATATCGATGGCAGTGGAACCAATGAGACCAGAGATGAAGTCCTTCTACCTGTGCCATCGCTGGAGTTGACACCAGAACAGTGACAGCCAAACTGAAGAGTTATCCAGGGAAGGAAGGAGGAGGACTTCACTGGTTGCAAGAAAATAAACCTCTGAGCTAGGTCTCCAATTAATTTCCCCCAAAAGGTTTCCCACTTGGGAGTCTGTTTTTAGAACTGAGAACCAGGAACTGAGTTACACACCCACATGTGCTTAGACGCGTAGGCAGGTAACTTTATTCACAAACTGCTCAAAAACACAGGCTGCAGAGAACAGGATTTGGACTGGCAAACTCTCTGTACCCTCCTATCACACTCTTTCTTCTTTGCTGCCTACCCTGGAGCATTTTGGCTGGGAAGCAAAACACCAATGCTATTACAGGCAGTCCCCATACCCCTCATTCCACACCCACCCCACCCCACCCACCACCCAGAAGCTGACGCCTTATAACCCACTTTGAGGAAAATATCCTGTCCTGGTTTTCTGTGTTCCAATCAGCTCTCCAAACACATCCTCAACCTGGGACACAGACTTCAAGCCAGCCTGCGTTCTGTCAGGCTGCTGGTTGCCCTGCAGGGTAGAAAAGAAAAGGAGAAAACAAATAAGGTTAATGCTCACACTATGTTTATACTCTTAACATTAACAAAATGCAGCAAAAGACTGGTTTGGTCTGGTTTTTAAAAAACATAGAATGCGAGCTTTATGACCTTTTCTGGCAGACTCCCGATGACTGTACCATCTCTGCTTAGAGACTGTAGAGGCGACTGGTGTTCTCACGCAAGGCAGCCAAGGTGCGGGAGAGTGGCTGATCTTTGACCCTGGCAATCTCTCGGACCGTATGCAAGGCCAGGCCCGGGTGGGCATACTGACAAAGGCTTTTGGGAACCTGGAAGACATCAAGCAGTCATAACATCATTGTGCTGTCTGTGCACAGTCATAATCTAGAACTCCCTCCCTGTCCCTTCCCCAGCAAGGACCTCTTTGGGGCTGCCCTGTAGAGACCCCTTTACCTGCAGGTGCAGGGAGAGTCCTAGTCAGGGGGCTCTGGGTGAGCAGGGTCCCACGCTTCCTTGGACTACCCTCTACAGGGTAGGGCTTTGCACTGCCTGGAAGAGAGTGGTTACCCTTCAGCTTCTCAGCCCCCTAGACTTTTGGTTCTGCAAAGCAACAGCAAGGAGGCATCTATACAGTCCAGAATGGGACCAGGAAGTCACTGGGGCTCTGGCCCTGACAGCCTTGTAAGGGTGACCACCTGCCTCCCCAACCTCTCCCTCCAGTGCCTCACCTACCTGGCGAGGAAGGAAGTAGGGAGCATCCGTTTCCACGATGATTCTCTCCAGGGGGATCTGCCTCAAGGCTTCCCGGGCCTCCCAGGCGGAGGAGTATGTCAGCACTGCCGTGAAGCCCACAGACATGTTGGGAAAGTACTGCAGCAGGGGCTCGATGACCGGGTAGCTACCGGTGAAGCAATGCCTGGGGACAGAACTCCACATCAGGGCTGGCTCACAGTCCCCTCTGCAGTAGCCCCCAGCTCCCCCTAGACCCATCACCCCTTTTCAATGATTCCCAGAAATGGAAAGATTGCATCCAAGGGAAGGACTCCACAGTAAGCACAAAGGGCCAGCTCCAACATAGGAAGCCCCGAGATGGCACTTGGTGAGTGATGCTCAGAGATCACCACACACCACACACACTGCAGAGGGCTCTGCAGTCACCTGAAATGACCACTACAGAGAACACACTGGGATAAGAAATGCTTCTAGGGCCGCGCACGGTGGCTCACGCCTATAATCCCAGCACTTTGTGAGGCCAAGGCGGGTGGATCACAAGGTCCTAAGTTCAAGACCAGCCTGACCAAAATGGTAAAACCCCGTCTCTACTAAAAATACAAGAATTAGCTGGGCACGGTGGCAGGCACCTGTAATCCCAGCTACTCGGAGGCTGAGGCAGGAGAATCACTTGACCCCAGGTGGCAGAGGTTGCAGTGAGCCAAGATCGTGCCACTACACTCCAGCCTGGGTGATAGAGACTCCATCTCAAAAAAATTAAAATTTTAATTTAAAAAAAAGGAAATGCTTCTAACACTAAAGAGGAGCAAAATCAAAAACTGTGGCCCCTATGATGACAACGACAACATATAAAAATTATGCCCGTGTAGTCAAATCAACTGAAAGGAAATGTAACAAAATATTGGGGAGTGGAACTACAGCTGAATTTTCTTCTCTTAATCTGATACAAGCTCATGTTCTTGGTGCCATATATATAGTCACCAATCTGGAAATCCAGGACCTCTTCCTGCAATACTACTCATTAGGTCACCTTAGCCCTGGCCTACCAGCCACCATTACATTTCCTTCCAAGTTAGCCCAAAATGAAGCAATGAAAAACCAACCGACCCAGAAAAGCCAACTGACTGCCTCATGATTGGTGTGTGTACTAGCTAGGGGTCGGAGGCTTCACTCACTCTGCTTAGGCACCCAAAAGCCCTGACATCCCCATCCCCCTTTTTCTGCCATCTGAGAAGACCCAGTTTCGGTGCCAGAGTCCTTGTTATTCAGCCAACCTCTCTCAACCATCTTTAAGGAGCCATCTGGGCATCACCTCCTGAGTCTTCTGGCTGGGCTATGATGTCAGGCCCCTGCTCTGGCTCCCGCAGCACCTATGACCACGCAGCCCTATATGCTATGTAGGCAGATGCCACCAGCCAACCTGTCTACTGACAGCACCTCCAGATGTCCCCAGAGGCAAGCCAATGCCCAGTACCTACACATAGAAGGAATTCAGAAGTCCAGAGAGTTTACCAAACTGAACTTAAGAACCCCTAGGTGCCATACTGATAAAACATGGCCTTGACTTTCATAATGCGGAGGAAAGGAGCTTTCAAATTCAAAACAGGAAAAAAAATGTCCTTTCAAGTACCCTAGGATGCCCTGTGTGCTAAGCCACCAGACCCCAGAGCAGCCTCTCCCAAGATCAGCAGTCCTCATTGCTGAGAACTGAGACTCCATTTCTGCCCATCCCCAGGAAGAGGGCACAAAAGGCCCCTTGGGCTCACTGGTGATTTGGGGTTATTAGTTGAAACCATATGAAGTTGCTGTTGTGAGCAAAAAAAAGAAAAAAGAAAAAAGGTCAAATATGAAAAATTTAATGTGGTTTAACCAAATAGTTAATTCTTTAGAAAAGATAATGTATAGGCTGGATGTGATGGCTCACACTTGTAATCCCAGCACTTTGGGAGGCCGAGGGGGTTGGATCACAAGGTCAGGAGTTCAAGACCAGCCTGGCCAACACGATGAAACCCCGTCTCTACTAAAAATACAAAAATTAGCCAGGCATCATGGCACGTGCCTGTAATCCCAGCTACTCGGGAGGCTGAGGCAGGAGAATTGCTTGAACCCAGGAGGCAGAGGTTGCAGTCAGCTAAAATCGTGCCACTACACTCCAGCCTGGGTGACAAGAGTGAGATTCTGTCTCGAAAAAAAGAAAAAGAAAAGATAGTGTATAATGACAGAATACGATCATTGTTCTCCTCATTGGCTTCTCATTTTTCCGACTGATGTCCCAGACAGAGGGAAGTTTTTCTTTCATTTGCCCGCTGAAGTTCCAGTCTTCTAACCTATGGATCTTGTAGTCAGGGGGCACAAACTTTTTCATGATGTCTAGCAGATCTTCATCAGCTTCTCGGCAATGGATCACCAAGGGCTTCTTTAGAGACACAGCCAGCTGTAGCTGTCTCTCAAATACCTAGGAGAGAACACAGCAACAACCCCTGCCAGTCAGCAGCATTTCACAAGTTCCATTACCTCTGGAACACCCAGTCCAGCAGGCACCCCAGTGTCTTCAATTCTTTTAACTATATAGTGTAATAATAATAGCTAACGATTATTGGGCACACTTCAGGTCTATCATAACCTGCAGTCCTCACAACTGCCCTGAGGCAGATGCTGCTGGCCTTGCAGCATGCAGTGAGGGCAAGTTAACTTGCAGCCACCAGAATCCAAACTTGAACCCTGGCAGTCCACACAGTAATCACTATATGATGCCGACCTGGGATGGCAGGGGCAGGGCAGGGATCAAGAACATAAAGTACAAAGTTATTATCTCTCACCTCACTCTCCCCACCTCTGCTCTCAAGAGATACCAACTTCCAGACCTCTCCCTATGCAGAGCTGTTGGGGATGGGCGGGGTGGGGGTGGTGTTTGTGTATATCTCCAGCAAGATGCCTGGCTGTTAGAAGGTGCTCAAATATTTGTTAAAAGAACAGATACTACTCTTATTTTCTACAAGTTACTTTTTGTTTTTCCTTTTTTTTTTTTTTTTT
>NW_016107596.1:2584672-2593613 GCF_001604975.1 Cebus imitator
AACTCCTGGCCTCAAGTGACCTGCCCACCTCAGCCTCCTGAAATGCTGAGATTACAGGCATGAGCCACTGTGCCCAGCCAATTTGCTTCCTTTACTCAATCAAAGTCGAATATCCTTGCAGGTCAGTATTTACAGATACACTTTTCTCTTTGTAACTAGCCACTTTTACATCTTCATTATTGTTAATCTAAATGAAAAAAGTAGAGTTAGGACCTGTTCTTTCCTCTAATAAGGCCAGGTTTAGAACAAAGAAAAGTATTAATTCACCAAGCACAGTGGGTCACGCCTGAAATCCCAGCACTTTGGGAGCCTCAGCCGGGTTTGAGGTCAGGCCTTCAAGACCCTGGCCAACATGGTGAAACCCCATCTCTACTAAAAATACAAAAATTAGCTGGGCGTGGTGGCGCACGCCTATAATCCCAGCTGAGGCAGGAGAATCCCTTGAACCTGGGAGGCGGAGGTTGCAGCGAGCTGAGATCACGCCACGGTACTCCAGCCTGGACAGTGCAAGACTACATCTCAAAAAAAAAAAAGGTATTAATTCATTATAAGCAAATTATCTCACATTAATGTTTCCATGAGTAGTTTTTTCAATTGTGGAACATAATTCGTGTTTATGTTTTGGCATCAATGAGATACTTCTGGTAATTTGAGTCAGGTGATAAGAATGATATTTACAAGTCTAACACCGATACTGCCTCTTCTCAAAATAGCAACACTAAGGCAATACCAATTCTGATTTAACTTTTGTTTAATCTGTATTTTCAACTAAAGGAAAATGACTACAGACACCAAAACTATAGACTGCTTGGTAGAAGCTTTAAAGGCTGGCCAGTTCCACTATCAATAGGTGGCTGGAGACCCTATCTGCACCTGCTAAGCTGTTCATCTGTCCTCCCCTGACCCCTACACAGGAGGAGGGAGGTTTCAAGAGATTCCATCATTTCATTCCTGCCTCTACAGAATTATTCCTCAGAGTAGTGAAACTATTAGAGCTTTAGGATAGAATATTACACAGCTGTTAAACATTTTTCAAAGTATAGTTGATGAATGGGAAAATTTCACAAGTGGAAAAGACACTTAAAACTATTTAATTTCCCAATTTCTTTTTTTAATACAAACACACGCATACAACCTATGTTTCTTTGATTTTATGACAAGTGTTTGGAAGACAAGCACTTTGCAATTGTTCCTTGCAATTTTATTATCCCTTGCAATTTTCCAAGGGACAATAATATTACATTTATAATGTTTCATAAAACACATTCAAATTTCAAAAATGTTAAGACGGAAGAACAACTAATTAGAATGCAGGAAATTGTGGTTGGACAGGAGCTATTCTCAGCAATTGTCCTCACCAGGAACCCGGCTGAAAAAGAACAGGAGTGAAAGAGGTACAGATGAGTTATTATCCAGCATAATACTCACTTCTACCTGCCTAAGCTTGGGTTCCTAACTGACCCATTATTTCTACGGATTCCAGGGTTAGTCTCTCCTGTGGGTTGCCCTGCGTATCTCTTGAATATTTATTACCTTAATAATTAATTAATTACTCTTTAACACAAGTAAAGAGATGTGGTCTGGATAGCAAAGAACAGTCTACTCTCCCAATATGACTGTATTTCATACTCATATTGGCTGACGTGTGCAACTTACAAACTATTCATGATCTAACGCTTATGAGTTAAATAATCTGTAAATACACAGATCAACAAGGAAAAAGTTAACAGTAATTTGCTCCAAGCAGAATAACTACCCATGCTTTCTCCCATTGTTTTGCTTTTCTCTATTTTCCAGTGCTTCCAGAAAACCTTAGGTATAAGCATCCAAGCTCTCTTACAATAAGCCAGGTCTGGCACCCTATCATCTTGGCCAGATACAGTCCTTCCACAGGCTTTTTTTTTTTTTTTTTATGTAATAGAGACAGAGTCTCACTATGGTGCCTAGGCTGATCTTGAACTCGTAGGCTCAAGCAATCTCTTGCCTCAGGCTCCCAAAGTATTGGGACTACAGCTGTGAGCCATGGCACCCAGCTCTCTATAGGTTGTTCTTCCCTTCACAAGATAAAACACTCAGCAGGACACATCGAGAACTTGCCAACTGCTGTGCTTTTAGTAAATGCAACTCAGTACTGATGTCCAACTAGGTACAGTTGCCAGTCACCACCATTCACCTCATTTGGGTGCCACATTATTTATTTACATCAAAACAGTATATCCATATACTCCACCCAGCCTAGGAGTCTCTGGTGTTGACCAGTATTTCCTAGTCTTCCTCTCCTTTACAGGCAGCTTAGCCCTCCCCCAGCCAGCATTTCCTCAGGCTCATTATCTTCCGGTCTTGAGTCACACCTCACCAAGCCAAATGACACCTGCAAGACTGTATTTATCACCCTATGCTATCACTTCTAGTTCAGTTTGTTGTGCAGGGTGCCCTACAGACCTTTAAATGCAGATCTGAGACCCTGTTAATTTTGTTTTGAGACAGGGTCTCACTCTGTCACCCAGGCTGCTGCATGATCATGGCTCACTGCAGCCTCAACCTCTCAGGCTCAAACAATTCTCCTGCCTCAGCCTCTTGAGTAGTTGGGAACTTAGGCACGTGCCATCATATCCAGCTTTTTTTTTTTTTTTTTTTTTTTGTAGAGACAGGGTTTCGCCATATTGCCAGGCTGCTCTCCAACTCCTGGCTTCAAGTGATCCGCCCGCCTTGGTGTCCCAAAGTACTGGGATTACAAGCATGAGCCACTGGCTAATTACAGGTCTGAGCCACCAGCTAATTTTTAGTAGAGACGGGGTTTCACCATGTTGGCCAGGCTGGTCTCAAACTTCTGCCCTCAAGCTGTCAACCCATCTTGGCCTTTCAAAGTGCTGGGATTACAGATGTGATCCTGTAAATACAAAAAATTGGCTGGACGTGGTGGCGGGAATTTCTAATCCCAGCTAGTTCAGGAGGCTGAAGCAAGAGAATCATCTGAACGCTGGAAATGGAGGCTGCAGTAAGCCAAGATCATGCCATTGCACTCCAGCCTGGGACACTATGTCTCTAAAAAAAAAAAAATTAGCTGGGTTTGGTGGCTGGCACCTGTAATCCCATCTACTCGGGAGGCTGAGCCAGGAGAATCACTTGAACCCAGGAAGCGGCGGTTGCAATGAGCTGAGATTGCACCACTGCCCTCAAGCCTAGCAAGATTCCAACTCAAAAAAAAAAAATTTTTTTTAATTAGCCAGGCATGGTGGTGTGCACCTGCAGTCCCAGCTACTTAGGAGGCTGAGGTGGGAGGATCATTTGAGCCCTGGAGGTTGAGGCTGCAGTAAGCTATGACTGTGCCACTGAATTCCAGCATGAGCAGCAAAGACATTATCTCTGGGGAAAAAAAATTCTAAAATACTAGAACTCTTACGCTGCCAAAGCACTGTGCTCAAAAAATATTGGAGGGAAAAATATTAACAGAGGCCAGGCACAGTGGCTCACACCTGTAATCCCAGCACTTTCAAAAGCCAAGGCAAGGGGATCAGTTGAGGTCAGGAGTTCGAGACTAGTCAAGTGAACATGGTGAAACCCCACCTCTACTAAAAATATAAAAATTAGCCAGGCAAGGTGCCACACACCTGCAGTCCCAGGTAGGAGGGGAGGTAGGAGAATCATTTGAGCCCAGGAGGCCGAGGCTGCAGTGAGCCAAGATCACACCACTGTACTCCAGCCGGGGGTAACAGAGCGAGACTCTGTCACCAAAAACAAAAAGAAAAGAAAAGGAAAAATATATTTGCCAGGCTCTGTGGCTCACACCTATAATCCCAGCACTTTGGGAGGCCGAGGCGGGTGCATCACAAGGTGAAGAGATCAAGACCATCCTGGTCAACATGGTGAAACCCCGTCTTTACTAAAAATACAAAAAATTAGCTGGGCATGGAGGAGTGTGCCTGTAATCCTAGCTACTCAGGAGGCTGAGGCAGGAGAATTGCCTGAAACCAGGAGGCGGAGGTTGCGGTGAGCCGAGATTGTGCCATCGCACTCCAGCCTGGCAAAAAAAAAAAAAAGAAAAGAAAAGAAAAGAAATATGACAGCTGTTAAGCACTTACTTATCAAGTGTTTACTATATACCATACGTTTTACAAAAACACTACTTATCACAACAGCCTTGTGATAGATGTATTATTGTTACTCTTTCATAAATAAGAAGACTTTTTGTTAGGGTTCTGACTGTTTTCATTACTCATCAGAAGTTATATAGCCAGAACACAAAACTGTTCAATTTCTAAGACCATATATGCTCTTTCAACTGTGACATGTGGAAATACATAATTATCCCAGCGCTTCCAGCCATCATAGGTGAGGTAAGATTTATGAAGTAAACAATTATCCCTCTGTAGACAGGCCATCTTAGACAAAAAGACTTTGAAGCAATGTACTTATATATCTTACAATCTGGAAGCCACCTCCAGAGAGTTTCATAATGTAGAAAAAGTGATCCTTTTGCCAGGTAACTGAATATCAAATCTTTATCAGCTCTGAACATGGATTTTAGGCGGCGGAGGACACAGAAAGACTAGCAAGCTTCCTTGTGTTCTACTAGCAATCTTATTTTTCTCTGTTAAATAATCAATCAAACATTTCTTGAGCACAGGCTTTGGAGTCAGTCAGACCTGGGTTGGAAATTCAGCTCTGCCACTTACTAGCTCTGTGATCTCAGGCAAGTTATTTATCCTCTCCATGCCCCGCATCTATAACATGGGTGTAGCAATACTTCCTTAAGAGGTTGTTGTAATATAGATGAAGGACCTAGCACAGTGACTTAAAGGCCACAAATCGCAATAAAATGGAAGTGATGATAATCTGCTTTGGAGATGTGTAGGCTATATCTCCTACCCTTGAGAAAATACCTTTGAAGAGACAGAAATTAAGAGTGTAGGCCGGGCGTGGTGGCTCACGCCTGTAATCCCAGCACTTTGGGAGGCCGAGGCGGGTGGATCACGAGGTCAAGAGATCGAGACCATCCTGGTCAACATGGTGAAACCCCGTCTCTACNAAAATACTAACAGAGTATTAGCCATGATCTTTGGTTGAATGAGAAATTATGCATTTTTAAATATTTTTTCAAATATTCTGCAATGGACACATTAAAAAATAAAGAAAGAAAACCAGGCTGGGCATAATGGCTCATGCCTATAATCCCAGCACTTTGGGAGGGTGAAGCAGCCAGATCACCTTGAGGTTAAGAGTTCGAGACCAGCCTGGCCAACGTGGTGAAACCCCATCTCTACAAATACAAAAATTAGGCGGGTGTGGTGGCACATGCCTGTAATACCAGCTATTTGAAAGGCTGAGGCAGGAGAATATTTGGACATGGGAGGCGGAGGTTGCAATGAGCTGAGATTGCCCTACTGCATTCCAGGCTGGACAAATGAGTAAGACTCCCTCTCAAAAAATAAATTAAGAAAACCTAAAGCTTGTTGCTTCCCAAGAAGGAAAGAAAACAAATGTTTTGACATCGATATCATTAGCCACAAAAAGTCACAAAGTGGCCTGGTGCAGTTTGCTCACGCCTGTAATCTCAGCACTTTGGGAGGCTGAGGCGCGCGGATCACAAGTTTAGGAGTTCGAGACCAGCCTGGCCAAGATGCTGAAATCCCGTCTCTACTAAAAATACAAAAATTAGCCAGGCACAGTGGCGAGCGCCTGTAGTCCCAGTTCCTCAGGAGGCTGAGGCAGGAGAATTGCTTGAACCCGGGAGGCAAAGGTTGCAGTGAGCCAAGATCACACCATTGCACTATATATAGCCTAGGTGACAGAGCAAGACTACATCTCAAAAGTCACAAAGTACTTCTCCCCCAACTTCCATAGTAAAGCTAAACAGTAAGAAATAGTTTGTAAAGCATTTAACCAATGGTATCTAGATAGTCTGGATGAGAGCAAGCACTCTGCATTTTTAGGGATTCTAAATTCTTTAGTTCTAAAATTAGATAAACCCTTATTGTCAGGCTTCAACAACTAAAAGAAAAACTAAAACTATAAGCAGACTAAAGAGAGGCTTGTTACCTTGTGCTGTTCTGGGACAGGCGTGGTGCACTTGTAAGAGTAATCCAAGCCCATTTCCCCAAACGCTACAGCCTTGGGGTGTCTTAAGGCTTGCAAAAGATTTCTTTCTTGACTCTCACTGTAGTAACGTGCAAAATGAGGGTGACAGCCAAAGGCCCCCCACACCAGATCCTCTTTTAATAGCTCCTCCCATAGGCAATCTGTCAAGGTGCGAGGGTCACAGAAGTCAGAGATACAACCCTGAAATTCCTTTGGGAAGGAGCTGCTGTAAATTTTTCTGAACTTTTTAAAGGTCCCTTGGAAAGACAACTTGGAATAGAGCATGTCCAAGTGACAATGGGTGTCAATGAAGCCCTCCTCTAGGCTTGGCTCGCAGTGGCTCTTTGGCAGGGAGCTGGATGAATGTCCTCCACAAGGACGCGGTGGCGTCTCCTCTTGGAATGTTCTTTTCTCCTTCACCTCTCTTTCTTCTAAGATTCTGGAAAAGCGAAATGAACGAGAATTCTGGGACCGGCCTTCCTCTGAGGCCACCATGTCTCTGGAGGTGTTTTGGGCACTCCCTGAAGAGTTGGGGGAATAATCACTCAGGTGGCTCCAGCTGCTCCTCCCAACCTGGGCTGCATCGTTGCTGCCACTCCCTGTGGAGGGGTAGCTGGAAGGCCTGGGGCTGCTGGTCCAATAGCTGGCGTAGTCACACCAAGGACTACTGTACAAATGAGGCGGGTACATGACGTAGTCAGTGGTGAAGGAAGAAGGCTCTGGAACGGCTGAGGGTTTCAGTAAGACAGGTTCCTCCTGAGAGAATCTGACCGTGGAGATCTCCTCAACATCAGACCAGTCACTTCCAGAAGAGGGTTGCTCCATCACCACCTCTCTATCTTTATGCTGCACAAAAGAAGGCACACAACAGTGGGTTAGCCTTTCTATGTGAAGATGGCCTCTCAGGCTATCATCAGCTGAACATAAACCCTGGCTTGTTCTGGCCATGGTGACAGCTTTGCACTGGCTCATTAGCTCACCCTGTCACCTGGTTTCCTTACAATTTCCAGAAATGTCCAGAACTGAGCCAGGTTACTGCTGTGAACAGCTGTATTGGGTTCAGAGAATAGGCCTATAACCGTGGCCTCATCAGGCCCTCCTAAAGGCGGTGCTTTACCTGTATCTCTTTCTTACTGACCCCTCTTGAGAAAAATTGCTCTCTAGAACACACTACAGATTGGAGATTTTAGAGAAAAGCAGTGCCCAGCTTTGCCTAACACTGTCCTCGATATATTCAAAATGTGAAACTACAACAGTTGTGACAGTTTTATTCTTTTTCAGACGGGGTCTTGCTCTGTCGCCCAGGCTGGAATGCAGTGGTGAGATCTCAGCTCACTGCAGCCTTTAACTACTGGGGTCAGGTGATCCTCTTGCCTCAGCCATCCAGGTAGCTGGGACTACAGGCACACACCACCACACCTGGCTAATTTCTTGTACGTAGAGGGTCTCCCTATATTGCCCAGGATGGTCTCAAACTCCTAGACTCAAGCAATCCTCCTGCCTTGGTCTCCCAAAGTGCTAAAATTACAGGCATGAGCCATGGCACCTGGCCACTGGGTTCCCAAATTATTCGACCCTTCTCCCAGTTGAGAGTGGGGTCTGGCCAGGCACACTGGCTCATGCCTGTAATCCCAGCACTTTGGGAGGCTAAGGCGGGCAGATCACCTGAGGTCAGGAGTTCAAGACCAGCCTGGCCAACATGGTGAAACCCTGTCTCTACTAAAATACAAAAATTAGATGGGCATGATGGCAGGTGCCTGTAATCCCAGCTACTCGGGAGGCTGACAAGGGAGACTTGCTTGAACCCAGGAGACTGTGGTTGCAGTGGGCCAAGATCACACCACTGCACTCCAGCCTGGGTGGCTGAGAGAGACTGTCTCAGAAAAAAAAAAAAAAAGGCGGGGGGTGGGTGGGGAAGACTTCTGCCAAGACGGCCAAATAGGAACAGCTCTAGAGCACAGTTCCCAGCAACAGTGACACAGAATGCGAGTGATCTCCACGTTTCCAACGGAGGTATCAGGTTCATTTCAATGGGACTGGTTGGACAGTGGGTATAGCCCAAGGGCAAACTGAGGCAGGGTGGGACGTAGCCTCACCCAGAAGTGCAAGGAGCCGGACGACTCCCTCTCCCACCCAAGGGAGGCCATCAGGGACTTTTTCAGACACTCTGGCGCTCAGGCTCAGGTACTGCACTTTTCCCATGGTCTTAACAGCCCACAGACCAGGAAATTCCCACCAGTGCCAACACCACCAACACCGCGGTTTCCAGCACAAAACTGGGCCACTGTTCCAGCCAGCACTGCGAGTTTCCAGCACAAAACTGGGCAGCCATTTTAGACAGCACCTAGAATGCCTGAGAGACAGAACCACCCATTCCCCTGAAGTAAAAGGAGCTGAAGGCAGGGAACCAAGTGATCTGGCTTGGCGGGTCCCACCCCAACAAAGACCAGCAAACTGAAACCCACCGGCTTGAGATTTTCACAGCCAGCACAGCAGTTTGAGCTTGACCTGGGACAGTCGAGCTCCGTGGGGGGATGGGCGCCCACCATTACCAAGGCAGTTCTAACTTTGCCTGGTAAACAAAATTGCAAGGAAGTTTACACAGCAGCTGGGTGGAGCCCACGGCAACTCAGCAAGGCGCTGCAGGCAGACTTGTGACTAGACTCCCTCCTAGCTGTGCAGGGCATCTCTGAAAAAAAGGCAGCAGCCCCTCAGGGACTTATAAATAAAGCCCCACCTTCCCGGGACAGAGCACCTGGGAAAAGGAATGGTTGTGAGTTCCACTTCAGAAGACAAACATTCCTGCCCAACAGCTCTGAAGGGAGCAATGGAGCTCCCAGCACAGCACTTGAGCTCTGATAAG
>NW_016107596.1:2595331-2597070 GCF_001604975.1 Cebus imitator
AGAAGAAAGGATATGAGAGACTGAAGATCAATTCAATGAAATAAGAAGGCAAGATTAGAGAAAAAAGTGAAAAGAAATGAACAAATCCTCCAAGAAATATGGGATTATGTGAAAATACCTAATCTATGTTTGATCAGTATACCTGAATGTGATGGGGAGAATGAAACCAGGCTGGAAAACACTCTTCAGGATATTATCCAGGAGAACTTTCCTAATGTAGCAAGGCAGGCCAACATTGAAATCCAGGAAATACAGAGACCACCACAAAGACATTCCTCAAGAAGAGCAACCCCAAGGCACATAATCATCAGATTCACCAGGGTTAAAATGCAGGAAAAAATGCTAAGGGCAGCCAGAGAGAAAGGTTGGGTACCCACAAAGGGAAGCCCATCAGACTCACAGCGGCTCTCTCAGCAGAAACCCTAGAAACCAGAAGAGAGTTGGGGCCAATATTCAACATCCTTAAAGAAAATATCTTTCAACCCAGAATTTCATATCCAGCCAAACTAAGCTTCCTAAGGGAAGGAAAAATAAAATCCTTTACGGACAAGCAATTGCTGAGTGATTTCGTCACCACCAGGCCTGCTTTACAAGAGCTCCTGAAAGAAGCACTAAACATGGAGAGGAACAACCAGTACCAGCCATTGCAAAAACATACCAAATGGTAAAGACCATCAACACAATGAAGAAACTGCATCAACTAATGGGCAAAACAACCAACTAGTATCAAAATGGCAGGATCAAATTCACACATAACAGTATTAACCTTAAATGTAAAAAGGCTAAATGCCCCAATCAAAAGACACAGACTGGCAAATTGGATAAAGAGTCAAAACCCATCAGTGTGCTGTATTGAGAAGACCCATCTCATGTGCAAAGACATACAAAGACTCAAAATAAAGGGATGGAGGAAGATTTACCAAGCAAATGGAAAGCAAAAAAAAGCAAGGGTTGCAATCCTAGTCTCTGATAAAATGGACTTTAAACCAACAAAGATCAAAAGAGACAAAGAAGCGCATAATGGTAAAGGGATCAATGCAACAAGAGCTAGCTAATCTAAATATATATGCACGCAACACAGGAGAGAGACTTCGACTCCCACACAGTAATAGTGGGAGAATTTAACACTCCATTGTCAATATTAGACAGATCAACAAGACAGAAAATTAACAAAGATATCCAGGACTTGACCAAACAGACCTAATAGACTTCTTCAGAACTCTGTACCCTAAATCCACAGAATACACATTCTTCTCAGAACCACATCACACTTACTCTAAAACTGACCACGTAATTGGAAGTAAATCACTCCTCAGCAAATGCAAAAGAATGGAAATTGTAACAACCAGTCTCTCAGACCACAGTGCAATCAAATTAGAACTCGGGATTAAAAAACTCACTCAAAACCACACAACTACATGGAACTCAACAACCTGATCCTGAATGACTACTGGATAAATAATAAAATGAAGGCAGAAATAAAGATGTTCTTCAAAACCAAAGAGAACGAAGACACAACACACCAGAATCTTTGGGACACATTTAAAGCAGTGTCTAGAGGGAAATTTAAAGCACTAAATGCCCACATGAGAAGTGAGGAAAGATCTAAAATCAACACCCTATCATCACAACTAAAAGAACTAGAGGGGCAAGATCAAATTCAAAAGCTACCAGAAGACAAGAAATAACTAAGATCAGAGCAAAACTGAAAGAGATAGAGACACAGAAAACCCTTAAAA
>NW_016107596.1:2597175-2601350 GCF_001604975.1 Cebus imitator
AAAAAAAAAAAAATCAATGAATCCAGGAGCTGGTTTTTTTGAAAAGATCAACAAAATAGACCACTAGCGAGACTAATAAAAAAAAGAGAGAAGAATCGAATAGATGCAATAAAAAAATGATAAAGGAGATATCACCACCAATTCCACAGAAATATAAACAACCATCAGAGATTACTACAAACACCTTTATGCACATAAACCAGTAAATCTAGAAGAAATGTATGAATTCCTGGATACTTACACCTTCCCAAGACTAAACCAGGAAGAAGTTGAATCCCTGAATAGACCAATAACAAAGTCTGAAGCTGAGGCAGCAATTAATAGCCTACACCAACCAAAAAAAGTCCAGGACCAGACAGGTTCACAGCAGAATTCTACCAGACGTACAATGATGAGCTGGTACCATTCCTTCTGAAACTATTCCAAACAATACAAAAAGGAGGAATCCTCCCTAACTCATTTTATGAGACCAACATCACCCTGATACCAAAACCTGGCAGAGACACAACTAAAAAAGAAAATTTCAGGCCAATATCCATGATGAACATTGTTGCAAAAATCTTCAATAAAATACTGGCAAACCGAATCCAACAGCACATCTAAAAGCTTATCCATCACGATCAAGTAGGCTTCATCCCGGGGATGCAAGGCTTGTTTAACATCCGCAAATCTATAAACGTAATCCATCACATAAACAGAACCAAAGACAAAAACCACATGATTACCTCAATAGATGCAGAGAAGGCCTTCGACAAAATTCAACAACATTTATGGTAACTCTCAGTAAACTAGGTATCAATGGAACGTATCTCAAAATAATAAAATCCATTTATGACAAACTCACAGCCAATATCATACTGAATGGACAAAAACTGGAAACATTCCCTTTGAAAACTGGCACTAGACAAGGGTGCCCTCTCTCACCACTCCTATTCAACATAGTAATGGAAGTTCTAGTCACAGCAATTAGGCAAGAAAAAGAAATAAAGGGGATTCGATTAGGAAAAGAGGAAGCCAAATTGTCTCTATTTACAGATGACATAATTGTATATTTAGAAGACCCCATCGTCTCAGCCCAAAATCTCCTTATCATGATAAGCAAATTCAGCAAAGTCTCAGGATACAAAATCAATGTGCAGAAACCACAAGCAGTCCTATACACCAATAACAGAGAGCCAAATTATGAGCGAACTCCCATTCATAATTGCTACAAAAAGAATAAAATACCTAGGAATACAACAAGGAATGTGAAGGACCTCTTCAAGCAGAACTACAAATCACTGCTGAAGGAAATAAGAGACGAGTAATTTATAGATTCAATGCGATCACCATCAAGCTGCCATTGACCTTCACAGAACTGGAAAAAACCACCTTAAACTTCATACAGAACCAAAAAAGAGTCTGCATAGCCAAGACAATCCTAAGCAAAAAGAACAAAGCAGCAGGCATCACACTACCTGACTTCAAACTACACTACAAGGCTACAGTAATCAAAACAGCATGGTACCGGTACCAAAACAGAAATATAGACCTATGGAACAGAACAGAGTCCTCAGAAGTAACACCACACATCTACAACCATCCAATCTTTGACAAACCTGACAAAAACAAGCAAGGGAGAAAGGATTCCCTGTTTAATAAATGGTGTTGGGAAAACTGGCTAGCCATATAGCAGAAAGCTGAAACTGGACCCCTTCCTTACACCTTATACCAAAATTAACTCCAGATGGATTAAAGATTTAAACATAAGACCTAACACCATAAAAACCCTAGAAGAAAACCTAGACATTTCCATTCAGGACACAGGCATAGGCAAGGACTTAATGATTAAAACACCAAAAGCAATGGCAACAAAAGCCAAAATAGACAAATGGGATCTAACTAAACTTAAGAGCTTCTGTACAGCAAAAGGAACAATCATTAGCAAGTACCGGTAACCAACAGAATGGGAAAAAATTTTTGCAAGCTACTCATCTGACAAAGGGCTAATATCCAGAATCTACACAGAACTAAAATCTACAAGAAAAAAAAAAGCAGGTGAAGGATATGAACAGACACTTTTCAAAAGAAGACATTTATGCAGCAAAAAAACATATGAAAAAATGCTCATCATCACTGCATTAGAGAAATGCAAATCAAAACCACATTGAGATACCATTTCACACCAGTTAGAATGGCAACCATTAAAAAATCTGGAGACAACAGATGCTGGAGAGGATGTGGAGAAATAGGAACACTTTTACACTGTTGGTGGGAGTATAAATTAGTTCAACCATTGTGGAAGACAGTGTGGCAATTCCTCAAGGATCTAGAAATAGAAATACCATTTGACCCAGCAATCCCATTACTGGGTATATACCCAAAGGATTATAAATCGTTCTGTTATAAAGACACATGCACACATATGTTCACTGCAGCATTGTTTATAATGGCAAAGACTTGGAACCAACCCAAATGTCCATCAATGACAGACTGGATAAAGAAAATGTGGCACATATACACCATGGAATATGATGCAGCCATAAAAAGGAAGAGTTCATGTCCTTTGCAGGGACATAGATGAAGCTGGAAACCATCATTCTCAGCAAACCGACACAAGAACAGAAAACCAAACACCGCATGTTCTCACTCGTAAGTGCGTGTTGAACAATGAGAACACATGGACACAGGGAGGGGAACATCATACACTGGGGCCTGTTGAGGGGTGGGGGGCCAGGGAAAGGATAGCAGGGGGTGGGGGGATGGGGGGTAACATTAGGAGAAATACCTAATGTAGGTGACGGGGCGGGGGTTGCGGATGGATGCAGCAAACCACCGTGGCATGCATGTGTATACCTATGCAACAATCCTGCACCATCTGCACATGTACCCCAGAACTTAAAAGTATAATAAAACTAAAAATAAAAAAAAAGAGAGAGGGAGTAGGGTCTGTGACCCCTCCACTTAATATGGACCTACCTAGAGACTTACTTATAGCCAACAGAATGCACCAGAACTGAAACCGTGTAGCTTCCAAAGTCAGGTCAGAAGGGACTTTGTAACTTCCATCTGGTTCACTCCGCGTGGTTACTCTGGAGCAAGCCAAGCACCATGTAAGAAGTCCAACTACCCAAATGACAGAGCAGCCACGTGTAGGTGTGCCAGTATACAACGTGGCTGACCTCCCAGCTGACAGCCAGCATCTGTCCACCATGTAAGTAAGCATCTCCGATGTCCAGCCCAGCCACACTCTCGGATGATGACAGCCCTGGCCAATATCTGAAAGGAACCACATGGGGCTCCTCAAGCAAGACCTGCCCAGTGTAGACCTTTCTGAAATCCTGACCCACAAAACTGAGAGCAAACTAAAAATTATTTTAAGCTACTAACTAGCAACAGTAACTGAAACAACCATTCCTTGCACTAAATAGATTTAGTCCTGCTAGAAAAGGTAAGCTCCACAAGGTCAGGAATTTTTATTTTTCTTCACTGATGTCTCCCAAACACCTATAACAGTGCCTGACAGATAATAAGTGCTCATGAATATTTGCTGAATTAATTTGTAGAATAAATGGTGCCTGAACTTAGATTCACATCTCCATCAACTAGGGAGCATTTTAAAAACATATTTTTAAGGCCCATTCCACCCTGAGATACTGTGATTCAACAGATCTAGGGTGGGGCCAAGGAGTCTGTATTTAATTCTCCCTGTAACTGTGATGCAGACCAGGTTCAAGAAATACAGTAAGCAGATCAATATCAATTCTATACCTGCCAATGCCAGAAGGCTTCAGCAAGAAGCCTTACAAAGTTCTCTTAATGTTTTTATGAGTACATGTAATTCACATAAAAAAAATTCACAATGAAAGAGCATTCTAGATAAATTATCTGATTAAAATGGAACAAAACTATTTATGTTGCCTGTACTAATATTTCATGCCCTTATCTATAACAGGAAACAAGTATTAATAACACAAGTTAGGGCTGGGAGCGGTGGCTCAAGCCTGTAATCCCAGCACTTTGGGAGGCCGAGGCGGGTGGATCACGAGGTCAAGAGATCAAGACCATCCTGGTCAACATAGTGAAACCCCGTCTCTACTAAAAATACAAAAAATTAGCTGGGCATGGTGGTGCGTGCTTGTAATCCCAGCTACTCAGGAGGCTGAGGCAGGAGAATTGCCTGAACCCAGGAGGCG
>NW_016107596.1:2601370-2607345 GCF_001604975.1 Cebus imitator
ACCCCAAATCTAAAATGCAATAAAAAAAAGAATACATCCTGCAGCTAAAATATACTCAAAAAGTATAAAAAAAAAAAAAAAAAAAAAAAAAAAAAAAAAAAAAAAAAAAAAAAAAAAAAAAAAAAAACACAAGTTAAATGAATTACCCATTTCCCATTTTACACTTTCCTGCCTTAGACTTCTTGCAGCTACTCCTCAAATGGCAGAAATATTCAAACAAGAATCTTTCCTAAAATGCAAGCTCATTTAAATGTAGCACATTTTAAATTTAATCTCAACTCCTGAAGCTGGGTGATGGGCACCTGGTGATTCAATATACTATTGTTTAATTTGAATGTTTACAATTTCCCCTAAAACCTTTAAAAATTTATCAGTAAGGGAGAACAACCCCTCACAAACTATCTTGCTTATAACAGAAAATTTCCATCAACCCAGACAATTAAAAATTGCAGTCTTGCCTAAGCTTGACAAGGTTTTGTCCCCCCTGCTGAATTTTCTGAGTATGTCCTGAGACATACTGGAATTACAAGTCTACTTTTGTATAAGTGCATCTGAAAGTTAAAGTGTTTATCATATATGGTAACACATTAGCATCTTTGCAATTTAGCTCTTCAAGATGTGTTTTACCACTGTTTTCAACAACACAAAAGTTAATCTGATTAAAATCCCCAAAAGCTCAAATATAAGGTAAGGTTTTCCCCAAAAAAATGATTCCTCAGAAAAGAAGGTACCACTTTATATGCAAATAGTTACAAAGCCTGTTGTATTACAAGGTGTATTCTTTGGTTTGAGGAAGACAACTCCAAACAGAGCTCAACAAAGCTAATTTAAGATGCTTATAGAGGTTCCCTAAACTCATTTTCTTTTTTTGAGACGGAGTTTCGCTCTTGTCACCCAATATGGAGTGCAAATGGCGAGATCTCGGCTTACTGCAACCTCCGCCTCCCAGGTTCAAGCAATTCTCCCGCCTCAGCCTCCCAAGTAGCTGGGATTACAGGCACCTGCCACCACACCTGGCTAACTTTGTGTATTTAGTAGAGATGGGGTTTCTCCATGTTGGTCTCAAACTCCCCAACTCAGTTGATCCACCCACCTCCCAAAGTACTGGGATTACAGGCATGAGACACCATGCCCGGCCTTCTAAACCCATTTTCTTAAAAAATGGGAGGGGGAGGTGATGAAATGTAACAGACTTCATATGAATAAATTATTCCTGGGGTTACTCCTTCACAGTTCTAAGCACTGAATGTCATTTTTTAAAAACCTCTTAAAGATTACTTTTTAGGTTTTAAGATAACTTTTAAAAAAACAATATGGTTAAAGGTAATACTGGAGAAATACTCAAATTTCCTTTCTTTTCTTGAGACGAAGTCTCCCTCTGTCACCCAGGCTGGAGTGCGGTGGCGCAATCTCAGCTCACAAGATCTGCCTCCAGGTTCAAGTGATTCTCCTGCTTCAGCCTACGGAGTAGCTGGGACTATAGGCACATGCTACATGACCAGCTAACTTTTATATTTTTAGTAGAGACAGGGTTTCACCATGTTGGCCAGGCTGGTCTTGAACTCAGGACCTCAAGTGATCCGCCCGCCTCAGCCTCCCAAAGTGCTGGGATTAAAGGAATGAGCACCATGCCCGGCCAAAAAATATTCAAATTTCTAACAGTGGTTATCTAGGTGGAAGAAAAGGACAAAACAGGACTGAATTTAAAAGGTACTTTTCACTAATTACCTTTTATTTTTGAACCATGGGGCTATACTTACTCAAAAAGTAATCTAAAAAAATATCTAGAGGTGGTTACATTATGGCAATCCCAAAAACACACCTCAAGGAAAAATGGAAACAGACTGCCTCAATGTGATGACTATTTGCGACTTGTAATAAAATTTCCGAGGACAATATATACAGATTCAAAAAGTGCTCATCAGCAAAAACCAGACAGACGATCCCATTTTTTACAACAAATAAATTATAACATCTTGGAGGGGGAGAAGGAAGAATCTATAGTGACAAAGAGATTTGACACATTTAAAAATTGCCACACAGTTCTCATTTGGATCCTGTTTCAAATGAACCAAAACAATCATGAAACAGGGAAATTTAATCACTGACTGGACAGGAAAATGGCAAAGTAAGGAACAAAACAGTCTCAAAAATGCACATGTAACTAGAAACATACCATAAACAGATATAATAATTATGTCATTTAATCTTTGAAAGGTTTTTAGAGTCGGGTTGGCTAAGAAAATGTTTTTAGATTTTTTTTTGTCAGGAGAAATAGGAGATTGCCTATATTCAAGACTGCCTTGGCGGGGCGCGGTGGCTCACATCTGTAATCCCAGCACTTTGGGAGGTCGAAGCAGGCATATCACCTGAGCTGAAGAGTTCTGGACCAGTCTGGGCAACATGGCAAAACCCCATCTCTACTGTAAATACAAAAAACTATCCAAATGTGGTTGTGCATGCCTGTAACCCCAGCTGCTCAGGAGGCCGAGATACGAGAATCACTTGAAACTGGAAGGCAGAAGTTGCAGTGAGCCACTACCCTCTAGCCTGGGTGATAGAGCAAGACTCCATCTCAAAAAAAAAAAAAAAAAAAAAAAAAAACAAAAAAAAAAGGAAAAAAAAAAAAACCAAAAAAAAAAAAAAAAAAAAAAAAAAAAAAGACTGCCTTAGGTTTAAGCCTGTATGGTAAAATTTAAAGTGAAATTATTGCGCACCTACTACTGGGCATTAAGCAAAGAATAATCATGTATTAATTCAGGGTTCTGCATGCTGTAGCCCACAAGCATCCAATACACTGCCTATTGGTGTAAATAGTTTTATTGGAATACAGTCAGACCCATTCACTTATATGTCGTCTATGGTCATTTTCATGCAGAGTTGAATAGCTGCAACAGGAGCTGTAAACCCAAAATGCATCTGGCCCTTTACAGAAAAGTTTGCTGGCCCTTTATTAGCTTTTTACGAGTGATAACATTTGAACAACTGGCCCATTTTACACACAGGAAAAAACTGGGGCTCAAAGAGGCTGACTTTCTCAAGATCCTAATTCAAGTGGCAGGGCCAGGATTTAAACCCAAATGGTCTGATCCCAACACTCACATGCTCACCTACCATACTGTGTTGCCTCCAAATAGATTAAGAGAAAATCTAAATGTCACCAGTCTCATGAAGGGGAAGTTTGGGTATAACTTTAGAAAATTCATCTATACACAGGAATTCAAGGCAGCCAAATAAGATGATCTACATTAGACAGAAAACACACCCTCTACATATTTGGCAGAAAAATAACTCACAAACCTACTTTATATGGGAATTTTCAATTGTGTACATAGCACATAGAGTTTTTGTCCTTCCCTCCCAAAAACACTTCTAAAGTTACAGGAAATATATTTGAAAAGGTATAAACCTACAAGGAGAAAGCACACAAAATGAACAGCAAAGCAAATTAAGTAAAAATTGGATGTTATTCAGGAATAACAGGGCAGGGGACATTGAATGCTAGAAAGCAGATGGGTTACTGATTATCGCCCAAGCAGATCACATGGCCAAAACCTAAGCCTTCAGTGAGAAAAACCTGGAACCAGACTACAGGACCCCAGAAAGACTCAGGAATTGGAGATGCCAGACCTCAGAATGAGAGTGAAGCTGGAGATGAAAATAGGAGTTGAAGTCTGTCAAGATATGCAGGCCCCTGCTCCCACCCTGTACAGATGGCCTGACCTTTCCCCACCCAGCAAAAGACAAAACCTGATGCTTGGAAAAGTTAAACCAAGAGGACCACAGAAAAATGAAGCTACAATGAGCTATGATCATGCCACTACACTCCAACCTGAGTGACAAAAACTTTTACAAACTAAAATTCTTAGGCTGGTCCTTCTGAATTCTTTTATCAAAAAAAGAAAACAAGAAAAAAAAATCTTAAGCTGGGCATGGTGGCTCACACCTGTAATCCAAGCACTTTGGGAGGCTCAAGGAGGCGGATCACCTGAGGTCAGGAGTTCAAGACCAGCCTGGCCAACATGGTGAAACCCCATCTCTACTAAAAATACAAAAATTAGCTGGGTATGGTGGCGCATGCCTGTAATCCCAGCTACTCAGGAGGCTAAAACAGGAGAATCACTTGAACCCAGGAAGTGGAGGTTGCAGTGGGCCAAGGTGGTGCCACTGCATTCCAGCCTGGGTCACAGAGTAAGACTCCATCTCAAAAAGAAAAAAATTTAGCAGATATTTAAAAAAACACACACACACAGAAAAAAGGGGGGAAAAAGACCCCAAAAAAATAAATAAATGTTAGAAGACAAAGTTGAAGAAACCATCTAGAAAAAATTTTTTAAAAAGGATACATTGGAAAGAAAAGAAAATTAAAATTTCCATCCAAGAGACAAAGCACAAAATAGAGAAGAAATCAAATAACCAAGAAAATTTCCCAGAACTTTTCAAGGCTAAGGATGAACTGAACAAATTCATCTTATTTGACTCTTTCCTGAAACCTCACTAAAACTAAAGAACATAAAAACCAAACAAACAACAAATAAAACCCCTCTAAACAACAAAAACATCAGAAGAGAAAGAACAAGAGACTATAGCAATCACGCCTTGGAGGCTGGAAAGCAGATGTCCGAACAACACCTCACTGGCAGACCAAGAGAAGGCTGACACCTAAGCCAGGCACCAGGAAAGCACAGAACAGAGCAGGCACTGTGGTGCTGGGCCCCTTGAGAACTGGAGTTACAAAACATTAAAATGAGGACAACTGGGTAAAATCTGGTTTCCAATGAGTTAAATCCCAGATTCCCTCCCCATCCTCAGAGGTGAGTTGTTTGAAGACTGTAAAACAAAAGGATCTCTAGAATACGGCCTGGTCAGCTCAGTGGAGGGAAATGGTGTGCACCAAAAAGAGAAAGATTAAGTGACTGCTGAGACCCCCCAGCCTCCCCTTTCCCCAGCCAGCTCCCAGATAACTTTCCTCCTAAGCAGACTAGGAAACGCTCCTCTGGGCAATGTGACCAGTCTCGAGGCTTTCCTAAAAGCAGTGATGTCAAGCACGGTGGCTCACACCTGTAATCCCAGCACTTTGAGAAGCCGAAGTGGGCAGATCACCTGAGGTTGGAAGTTCAAGACCAGCCTGACCAACATGGAAAAACCCCATCTCTACTAAAAATAAATACAAAATCAGCTACGTGTGGTGGTGCATGCCTGTAATTGCAGGTACTTGGGAGGCTGAGGCAGGAGAATCGCATGAACTCGGGAGGCAGAGGTTGAGGTTAGCCGACACGCCATTGCACTCCAGCCTGGGCAACAAGAATGAAACTCTGTCAAAAAAAAAAAAAAAATCAAAGTCTTTGCACTCAGAGCTTCCAAATAGCTTTTTAATCCTCCCATTCTTGATCACAAACAGACAACCAAAGATTACTAGAGATGTGAAGACAGCCTGTAACACAGAAAAGATCAAAAGAAATAGAAGCAACTTCAAGAAAACTAAAACCAAGCTAAAAAACTACCATGAATTCTCTAAAAGAGATGACAGAAGATGAAACAAGTACAGAGATGCTATTAAAAAACAAAAGAGCTCTTGGATAATAAAAGCCTGACAGTAGGGCCGGGTGCGGTGGCTCATGCCTGTAATCCCAGCACTGTAGGAGGCTGAGGCGAGTGGATCATGAGATCAACAGTTCAAGACCAACCTGGCCAAGATGGTGAAACCCTGACTCTACTAAAAATACAAAAAATTAGCCAGGCATGGTGGCGTGCACCTGTAAGCCCAGCTACTCGGGAGGCTGAGGCAGGAGAATGCTTGAATCTGGCGGGCAGAGGTTGCAGCGAGCCAAGATTGCACCACTGCACTCCAGCCTGGGAGAGAAAGCGAGACTCCTCCATCTCAAAAAAAAAAGAAAAAGAATTCTTAGTCATCAGGTATTTTTTCCCCAGCACTTCCAATATGTCATTCTTTTTTTTTTTTTTTTTTTTTTTTT
>NW_016107596.1:2608120-2611402 GCF_001604975.1 Cebus imitator
AAAAAAAAAAAAAAAAAAAAAAAAAAAATTGATGCTTCCCCTCAATTATAAGCTGTATTAAAAACTAGTTTCCCTCCAATGACATCCTTCCCTTCTTCTCTGATTATCCAGGTATAAGTCTGCCTAGATGAAGACTGATTTTCCAGACTCCCTTGCAGCTAGGTGTCAGCCAGGTTTCCAGGCTCTTGTCAACAGCAGATACGACGTGTGCAGCTCCTGAGCCAAGCTCTTAAGAGGGGAGGAATGCACTTTCCTCTTCTCCCCTCCCCACTGGCCAGAATGACCACATAACAAACGCTGAGTCCTAACAGAGTACCCATTTCACACCAAGAGATGGATACTGTGTTGAGGAGTGGCAGAGCATCAAGACAAAAGGCACCAGCATCTCTGACATGATGGAGCCATCCTTCTTAAGCCAAACTATTTTGTTTAAGCCACTGTTATTTTGGCCTTTTACACAGCAGCCAAACCCATATCCTAACATATAAATCCTTTTAAAAAAAAAAAAAAAAAAAAAAAAAAAAAAAAAAACACTCAGTTGAGGTTTATTAATAACTCTGAAAATCTGAAAAGTATGTTAGAAGAAAACCATCCATTTGTTTCCTGGAAGCCTAGTTAAGTAAAGTACTGTTTTAATTCTTAACATTTAGGATCAAACTAGAAAGATGGAACACATTTCATCAAGAGAACTAAAAAGTCAAAAGCCTGGCACAAGCTTGACTTACCTGTTGATTTTCTAAATGAGAGTTAGAGTCATCCAAGAACTCTAGGGGTGGAGAGCATTTGTCAATGACTGTCCTTCGGTCCCCAAGGGACTCCTCACTGGGTTTCTCCTGAGGGTCTATAACTACCCTCCTGTCATAGAAACTGCTCCTCTCTGGGATGGTCTTGTCCGCCTTCATGCTGACCTCTGGAGTTGACTCTTTCTCCTGAGCCGCAGTGACTGTGACATTCCTGGCTGCTCCTTCTGCTGTCTTGGCTGTTCCTTCACTGCTTGCTGGTCCTTCACTCCTCGCTGGTCCTTCTCCACGGCTGGGATGCTCTGCTGTGCTTAGTTTTGCCCTAGTGGCAGCCTCTCCCTTCCTTTTTGGCATCGATTTCCCCAAGATGCCCTGGATAGCCTTTAAGTAGATCATTGTGGAGCCCTGGTCTCGAAGTCTATCCCTCTTCCTTTTCTGGACCTTGTTGGGTTCCTCAATCATATCACTCTGACCCTCAGCTTCAGCTGCAAATTCAGAGTTTGTGGAATTATGAGAACTATCTTTGGAATCAACCTGGAAAAAAAAAAAAAAATTGAAAGGGCTGTTCAAAGGGCACTTTCATATATAAAGCATTTGGCAAACTATAAATCAGTGGTGGCTCTACCAATCAAAGGGAAAGTGACTGTGGCTAAGGCAAAGGTTCTCTCCAGGTGGTAGAGAAGTGACACTGTAAGAGGGACTGATTGCTGCCATTTCTTAGCATTCACCTTCTCATGCTCATCAGATGATACCCTCTCACCGCAGGGGGAGGGAAGGAGCTGAAATGAATACTCTCATTAAACCAGACTACAAGCTCCAGGAAGGCAGGAACTACACCTCAGGCAAAACAGCAGCTTAAGCTCTTCCCAATGGAAGGGGCCATAGAAACCAGTTAACCCAATCCCATATCTAAGGGTAAAGGAAACCTGAGGACCCAGTGAAGGAAAGGGCTAGCCCCAGGAACTCCAATCCCCCAGTCCTGAGTGCACAGTTCTTCCCACAATACACAAGACTCCTGAAGGTTCTCTGCAAACTCTTCCTCTCAAATAATCATCTTCGTCTTGGAAAACGCCTCGGTTTCTCAGCAACTGCACCAGGATCAATCAAGATAGACTGCTCCCAATTAGGAACTGCCTCTGAGACTGAAGTGATGCCTCAGCCCCGTTTTGCACCCACTCACTCCAGGACTCCACCCAGAAAAAGCTAGACTTTTTTTTTTTTTTTTTAATAAATTTTTAAGAAGACCTTACCCAAAAAAAGCTAGATTTTTTGTTTGCAAGACTATTTTGCTGTGATATTCCAATCCAATCTAATCCCAGCCGGGTGTGTAAACGCCGCAAATGTAGGGCCATTCCATAAGCAGTGAACCATTATTCCATTTACACTCCTAAATCATTTCTATTAAACTCCTAATTACAGACGAGGCACAGTGGCTCACACCTGTAATCCAGCACTTTGGGAAGCCAAGGCAGGTGGATTGTTTGAACTGGGAGTTCAAAAAGAGCCTGGCCAACATGGCAAACCCCATTTCTATAATAACATGCCGGCGCAGTGGCTCACGCCTGTAATTCCAACACTTTAAGAAGCCGAGGCAGGAGGATCACTTGGGCTCAGGAGTTCAAGACCAGCTAGGGCAACATGGAAAAACCACGTCTCTACTAAAAATAAAAAAATTAGCTGAGCCATGATGGCATGTGCCTGTGATTCCAGCTACACAGGAGGCTGAGGCACAAGAATCGCTTGAACCTGGGAGGCAGAGGTTGCAGTGAGCCATGGTGGTGCCACTGCACTCCTGCCTGAGCGACAGAGTGAGGCCCTGTCTTAAAAAAAAAGATGTTTTATATGTATATATTTGCAAACAAAGTCTAAAAAGCTAAACTGTTTATAACAGATCTCTGGGGAATGCAGGGAAGTGGAAAGAAGGTTAAGCTCTACTGGGCGCGGTGGCTCACGCCTGTAATCCCAGCACTTTGGGACGACAAGGCCAGTGGATCCACCTGAGGTCAAGAGTTCAAGACCAGCCTGGCCAACACGGCAAAACCCCATCTACTAAAAATACAAAAATTAGCCAGGGGTGGTGGCACATGCCTGTAGTCCCAGCTACTCGGTAGGCTGAGCCAGAAGAATCACTTGAACCTGGGAGGTGGAGGTTTCAGTGAGTTGGGATCACGCCACTTGCACTCCAGCCTGGGCAACAGGGACGAAATTTCGTCTCCAAAAAAAAAAAAAAAAAAAAAAAAAAAAAAAAATCATCCAGAGTCAAGGACCAAAGAAAAATATAACTTAAAAGAATCATAAACCTTTAGAAATATATACTTGTTGGCTGGGTGCAGTGGCTCACGCCTGTAATCTCAGCGCTTTGGGAGGCTGAGGTGGGTGGGTCACCTGACATCAGGTGTTCGAGACCAGCCTGGGCAACATGGTGAAACCCCATCTCTACTGACATTACAAAATTAGCCAGGCATGGTGGCATGTGCCTATAGTCTCAGCTATTTGGGAGGCTGAGGCAGGAGAATTGCTTGAACCCAGGAGGTGGAGGTTG
>NW_016107596.1:2611590-2614408 GCF_001604975.1 Cebus imitator
AAAAAAAAAAAAAAAAAAAGAAAGAAAAGAAATATGCACTTGTTAATATAGGCATATTTTTTCCTGAAAGTACTCAAACTGTTGGCAGCTGCTAACTTCACAGAGATGAACAGAAAAGGTGGTGTTTGCTATCATTTTGAACCTCTCTGGACTTTAAATTTTCTTACTTTCTGAATTTTCTAATGTGTCTACAGGGATTATTTGTTAAAGGAGATTATGGGTCATTTTTGTTTTTTCTTTTTTGAGACAGAGTCTCACTCTGTCACTCAGGATAGAGTGCAGTGGTGCGATCTCAGCTCACTGCAACCTCCGCCTCCCGGGTTCAAGTAATTCTCTCCTGCCTCAGCCTCCCGAGTAGCTGGGATTACAGGTGTGCACCACCACACCCAGCTAATTTTTGTAGTTTTAGTAGAGATGGGGTTTCACCATGTTGGCCAGGCTGATCTTGAACTCCTGATCTCAGGTGATCCACCCACCCTGGCCTCCCAAAGTGCTGGGATTACAGGTGTGAGCCACTGTGCCCAGCCTGTTTTCTTAATATCTTTTCATATTTAAGTAATTCTAATGAATATATATATTTTTTGAGGCAAAATCTCACTCTGTTGCCCAGGCTGGAGTGCAGTGGTGCAATCTCAGCTCACTGCAGCTTCCACCTCTGGGGTTCAAGTGATTCTCGTGCTTCAGCCTCCTTCCCGAGTAGCTGGGATTACAGGTATCTGCCACCACACCTGGCTAATTATTTTTTGGTATTTTTAGTAGAGACGGGGTTTTACCATGTTGGCCTGACATCAAGTGATCCACCCGCCGTGGCTTCCCAAAGTGCTAGGATTACAGGAATGAGCCACCGTGCCTGTCCTCTAATAAATACTAATAATAAACTTGATGACTCCCAGCACAGCCCCAACCTCCCAGCCCACTTCTCCAGTGCCCTCTTGTGCCTGCCACCAACCACCTGCCACCCTTGGCCCAACATACCCTCTTACACATTTGCTGACACATCTTATCTCCTCTGCTTGTGACATCCTTACCTCAGTCCCATTTTGTCTTCCTACCTATCAGTTAAGGCCCCATGTTCGCTTTGACTGCTTCTCCACCTCTGCCCGCTACTCCCCCTGAAGCCAGGTATACATCACAGAGTGTGAGACATGCAGCAAACTGAAGAGGGCCTGCACCCTCAGAAGGGCAGCTGCTCCTCACTCCACTGGTGCCATTTGGAAGTACAGAACCAGAGTTAGAGATTGTTTTTTTCAAGTAAAACCCGATATCTTGAATTTAATGCATTTTTCATCCGTTCAGCAAGCACTTACTAAGCACTTACTGGCACAGTTCTGGACCTGTGGGTTTAGCAGCATTCAATTAAAAAAAAAACACAAGGCTGGGTGTGGTGGCTCATTCCTGCAATTCTAGCACTTTGGGAGGCCAAAGCAGACAGATCACTTGAGCCTAGGAGTTCAAGACCAGCCTGGGCAACATATAGAGACCCCATCTGTACAAAAAAAAAAAAAAAAAAAACCCTACAAAAATTAGCTGGGTGTAGTGACACATGCCCATAGTCCCAGCTACTCCGGGTGCTGAGGCAAAAGGATCGCTTGAGTCTGGAAGGTCAAGGCCACAGTGAGTCGAGATTGTGCCACTCTGCCTGGGTGACAGAGCAAGACGCTGTCTCCAAAAATAAATAAATAACATACAAGAATGTCTGCCTCCGGGAGCTCACATTCTAGCTGGTGAGGGAAGGGAAAGGTAAGACAAGAGAAATATATACATTAGAGAGTGATAACTGCCAAGGAGAAAAATAAAACAAGAAAAGGGGTCATAAAGTGGAGGGGCGATGTCACTCAAGTCTTCAGTTCAAGGTAGATACTTAGGCTGAAGTCATAAATTCTTTTTTTCTTCACCATTCAACTTGATCTTTTTATTTTTTGAGACAGAGTTTTACTCTGACCCCCAGCTGGAGTGCAATGGTGCAATCTTGGCTCACTTGCAATTTCCACCTCCCAGGTTCAAGAGATTCTCCTGTCTTAGCCTGCTGAGTAGTTGGCATTACAGGCGTGTGCCACCACACCCAGCTAAATTTTATATTTTTGGTAGAGATGTGGTTTCTCCATGTTAACTAGGCCGGTCTTGAACTCCTGCCCTCAAGTGATCTGCCCACCTTGCCCTCCCAAAGTGCTGGGATTATAGGCTTGAGCCACCATACCCAGACTAGAGTCATAAATTCTTAATGTAAGTTTTTCAAAATGTTAAATACTGTAAGGACCTAGCAGGCTACATACAGTCCACAGACCAGCAGTTTGCCATCTCTGATTGTGAAGGCCAGGAATGTAGTTGAGGGAGAAAAAAAATTTGGAGTATAATAATTTAACTTATGTCTTCATACAGATTTACAATTTACAAAACTGCCGCAGCTGTCAGCTTTCTTTTACAGAAAGTGAAACTGCTTCATAGCTTGTAAGCGGTGGAACCAGGATTCAAACTTAAGTTCTCCCTAACATCCTTGAAGCCAAGGGAGAGGAGTAATGAAATATGAAAGTGAGAAACACTGCTGGCTGCACGTGGTGGCTCATGCCTGTAATCTCAGAACTTTGGGAGGCTGAGGCAAGCAGATCACTCAAGTCCACAAGTTCAATGCCAGCCTGGGCAACATGGCAAAACTCCATCTCTACAAAAAACACAGAAAAATTAGCTGGGCATGGTGGTGCACGCCCAGAGTCCCGGTTACGTGGGAGGCTGAAGCAGGAAGATCACCTGAGCCAGGGGGTCAAGGCTGCAGTGAGCCGACTGCACCACTCCACTCCAGCCTGGACAACAGACTCTGCCT
>NW_016107596.1:2614803-2631194 GCF_001604975.1 Cebus imitator
AAAAAAAAAAAAGAGTAAGAAACAGTCTCAAAGGCTGCAGTGAGGACCTAAGATGGATCAAGGTCACTGAGGCTGTTTCAGCAGGTGATAGTTGGCTCTAAAGGTAAGAAGTAGGTAGACCAAGGGCAGAAGGTAAGAGACAAACCACCTGGCTTCAAATAGGAGAGATTTTGTTCTTCCTGGCAGCACTGCTTAGTTAACTGTGCATCTCCAAAGGCAAGAGGGATAAGTGGAAATGTTGCTCCAGCCCTATCACCAGTAGCCTGAAGGATTTCAACAGCTCCTGGCCAGCTCCCTGTCTTTTCCTCCTACCCTTTCTCTCCAACGTGCCAGAAGGAGCTCTAAAATGCAAGCCCCTTCCAGGGTTCTGCATTTGCCTAAAGAATAATCCCCACCCCTGTGTTCATCAGGAACCCTTTGCAGGCTGGTCCCAGCCTTCCTGTCCAGCCTCATCTCCAGCATTCCTCCGAACACCCAAGTGTCCAGGAAATGCAAAAGGGCACGGATGAGGGAAGGGAGGGCCAGCAGTGCCCCAAGCGCTATAGACAAGTAGCATTTCCTGATGTTTGGGGCACATGTTGTTCCCTCTGCCTGAAATGTTCTGTTCTGTTCTCCTTTGTCCATCAGGAAGACAGGTTCACCCCTTCTGGGAGGACCTTCCTGATGGTCAGTCACTCATTCCCCTGACCCTTGGGCACTTCAAACATCCCTGTTACAGCACTCTGCTCACTGCCCTGTAGTGACTTTTCAGTCTGTGAAGCACGGCCTGATTGTCCTTGGCACCTACAGCCCCTAGCCTGGTGTTCCACGTGAGCACTGGACATGTGCCAAGTGAAGATGCAGGAAAGGGGATGTGCAAAAGCTCTATCACTCGAGAGCCAGTGCTTTACAGTGCCTGCACTGACTTACCCTGCAGAAAGCTCCTCAAGGGAGAGACTGTGGCATCTTCATCTTGCCACCCCTACATCTGATGCCAGGCTAGGGCAGAGTAGGTGCTCCCAGAGGCAGCAGTGCAAAGAACACTGGCTTTGAAGTTAGGCTGATCTGGTACAACCCCATAGCTTGGCCACTTACCAGGTGCATGGCCTTAGTCAGCTTATGTAACCTTTCTGAATCTCATTTTCCCAGTGCCTACACAGAGTAAGTGCTTAAATATTTGTTAATTGATATGAAGTTATTTACTAACAGATATGTAGAGATAATACCACCTACTTCACAACACTGTTGGGATTATGTGACAGTCTATAGGTCAAACGTTAAAAATCATAGTTGATCAAGCCCTATCATACATGCTCAAATTTTCCCTTCCATTCTTCCTACTCTAAGTTGAATGTAGACATTTAGATGTCATAGTAAAGATAATCTGGAGTACATGAAGGTGCTCGTCACACAGTTAACCTTCTCTATGAAGAGTAAACGAAGATCATCAGCTAACATCAGAATGTAAGAAAAACTCTCCAACTGTCCTGGATGTAAGAAGGGAACAATATGAGGTCAGATAGCAGGGATCTCTACCGATTCTAAAATGACCAGTCTAATATCCTCCCCTCGGAATATTCTGTGACCTGGCACAGAGAGAGCTATGTTAAAGGCTGCTGGTAGGAGGGAACAAAAGTCAACTATGTAACCCTCAAAGTTTACAGAGCAACGCCAGGCTCAGCAGCTCACACCTGTAATCCCAGCACTTTGGGAGGCCAAGGTGGGAGGACTGCCTGATCCCAGGAGATTGAGACCAGCCTGGACAAGGAGAATCGTGTCTTTACAAAACATAAAAAATTAGCCAGGCATGGTGGCACACGCCTGTAGTTCTAGCTACTTGGGAGGCTGAGGCAGGAGGACTGCTTGAGCCCAGGAGGCTGAGCTGCAGTGAGCTATGATCATGCCACTGCACTCCAGTCTGGGTAACAGAGCAAGCACCTGTCTCAAAGAAAAAAAAAGTTTACAGAACAGACACAGGAGAGTAGTGAGAGGACTCTAGAAGAACCTGGGGATGAGCATGCCATTTTTGTGAGTACCCCTCAGCTGTGCTTGCTGAAAGACTTAGGACCAGGACGAGCAAGTTCACAGATGACTGCAGAGAAAGGGAGGAGCCGGTACAGATGAACAGGGAAGGTATGAGGTGTCTTCTAATTCATTGGGATGAGTCAAGTAGTGTACACTTGGTTTTCAAACTGACAAACACCTGCTCTAGGGAGAGACCTCAGCAGTGCTAGAGATGGACCATCAGGATAATATAAAATCCTCACTTGACAAGAGTGATCTTTCTACAATGCAATTTGACTTTCCTCTGTAAAGAGCCCTGTATAAATTCTCTAATTGCTTAGAAGACAATCCAGCTGGCGCAATGGCTCATGCCTGTAATCTCAGCGATTTGGGAGGACAAGGAGAAAGGATAGCTTGAGCCCAAGAGTTCGAGACCAGCCTGGGCAACATATTGAGACCTTCATATCTACCAAAAAAAAAAAAAAAGTTTTAATCTGCAGGGTGTGATAGCACATGCCCATATTCTCACCTATTTAAGAGGACTGCTTGACCCCAGGAGTTCGAGGTTGCAGTGAGCCATGATTGTGCCACTACACTCCAGCCTGGGAAATAGTTTCAAAAAATAATTTTTTTTAAAAAGAAGAATACAATTGACTGGGCATAGTGGCTCACACCTGTAATCCCAGCACTTTTGGAGGCTGAGATGGGCAGATCACTTGAGGTGAGGAGTTTGAGACCAGCCTGGCCAACAAGGCGAAACCTGGTCTCCACTAAAAATGCAAAGATTAGCTGGGCATGGTGGCGCACACCTGTAGTCCCAGCTACTTGGGAGGCTGAGGCAGGAGAATTGTTTGAACCTGGGAGGAGGAGGATGCAGAGGCTGAGGTGGGTGGATCACTTGAGGTGAGAAGTTTGAGACCAGCCTGGCCAACAAGGCAAAACCTGGTCTCCACTAAAAATGCAAAGATTAGCTGGGCATGGTGGCGCACACCTGTAGTCCCAGCTACCTGGGAAGCTGAGGCAGGAGAGTTGTTTGAACCTGGGAGGCGGAGGTTGCAGTGAGCCGAGATCACACCACTCCACTCACTCTACCTTGGGTGACATAGTAAGAATGTCTCAAAAAAAGAAAAAAAAAAATAGGTAATTGTCCCTTATAATAAAATTCATTGTCCTTAAGATAAAGTCCAAATTCCCTTGATGACTAAAACCTCGATGCCATCTGCCCCCTACCTCGCTCTCCAGCCTCCATTCTGGGCTCACTGCTCCATGATACTACCTGGTGGGCAGTCATTTGACCACCCCTCTAGCCCTCCCACCAGACTGCTCCCTAGAAGCTCATCACTCCCAGACCCAAGGGTGCTTAGCACGCAATAACCCTCAAGTGCTTACTGAAACCATTAAATGGGGTTCTTGCAAAACAAGGCCTCTTTAGCCTTAATGAGAGAAAGATGGACCCACCCAGATTAAAAACCACACCCTCAACCTGAGTTCCAGGTCTTTAGGACAGCCAGGGATTCGGCACACCTGAAAGACTAAGTAAAATAAATTTCCTGCCTCTCCTGGTACCAGGTTTCACTCTATCTGTAATTGTCAGTGAAGCTAAATTTAATCAATTGGTATTATTTTATGCTGTACCCAAGTCTACTGAAATTGTATCAAGGATTAATGGCAAGATTAACTTGTGTGAGCAAAGTCCCACACTTACCTGATTTGAGACACATTCAGCATTCTTAGGCTAAAGACAGGGCTTTTCAACGCACCATTATTTTTGAATTTAAAAAAGAAAAAAAATCCACGTGCTCACCCACACAAGAGTTCAGTGAGATCCACACTGAAAAAACCAGGGGCACTTAGCCTAGAAGTTCCCCAAGATAAACAGTCAAATACAGCCTCCTTTCTCAGCTACTCAAAAGAAACCACCAAGACTAGGCTTAAAAACAAACCCATATTCCTTAGGGCCTGTTTTAACTGCTTTTGTAAAAATAATTTTCTCTGGAGGCAGCCCATCTCATCCCAAATAAGACTGCTTTTCCACTCCTCCACAGGCCGAACTTCTCAATTCTTAAGACCCAAAGCTGCAAAACATAGAATGCAAACTCTAAGGGGAAAGTGATCTCTGTTTTGTTACTAGACAATCCCAAACACCTGGAACACAAACTAAACCCTCAACAAATATTCGTTCAAAGCCTTGAGTTGATGAGTGAAATATGTCTTCTCTGTTAAGCACTCCTTGGTCTGCTCCAAGTACTTATGAAACTCTTGTGTGTTTCCATTAGGGAACTAACAATATAAAAAAAAAAGAAAACACCCCAAAAAAAAAAAAAAAAAAAAACTAGCACCACCAAGCAAAACCCCATCAGGCTGGAAACCATGACTTTGGAGAAAAGCCACACCAAGAACCACATTTCTTGGTTCTGTGATTCAGAGTGGTTCAAAGAACAAGGGCACACAATTTCTTAAACTAACAACTAAAATAAATACATCCTTCTCTTGAGCACACAATCCACCTTCTACTGCAGTGATTCTCCAACGGGGCTGCACGTTTACAGTAACCTGGGGAGCACTGAAAAATCTGGAAGCCTAGCACACCTCAGCCCAATAAATCAGTTTCTCCGCGGTAAAAGGCAGGCCAAGTATTTTAAAGCTTTCCAAGTAGTTCCAAAGTGCTGCCGAGTTTGAAAACTACCTCTGTACTTAAAACTTCAGGCCACGCCCTGAAGACTGCTTGGTCTTCAAGTTTGGGTGGAGTGGACTTCTAAGAAGATCCTCCAGACCTTCCAGGATGTGATATTTTATTATAGTCTCCCCCCGCCAAAATTCCCATCCCCAACCTCGCAAGCCACGTGGAAGGGGCTTCACCGATTGCAAAGAGTGGCAGCCACCTACCTTAAGGCTGCAGGCTTCCTCCTCTAGAGAAGCCATTTCTTCTAGAAAGGCGTTGGCAGGACGCGGAGGGGATCCCCCTGACGACGACAGGAAACCCCGAGTGCTACGAATCAGGCAGCCTTTGGAGGCGGCCCCGCCCACACCTGGGCCCAAGAAACGGGGGGAAGAGGAGTTATTTCTGCGGCGGGATGAGCCCCAGGATAACCTCCGCGAGCAAGCCACATCGTCCTCCTTCTGGGCTTTCAGGCACTTGGGGCTGCCGGGCCCTCCCGAACGCCACGCAGAGCTCTGAGCTGGCCGGCTGGAGGGGGCCACATCACCGGGCTCCCGGAGGCAGCTGCGCTTGCTGGGACACCCTTCCGACGTGCTGCTCCAGTTGTACTTGACCTTGCGCCCCTCGGACGCCATGGGCACCTGCAAGGTACAGGGAGCCTGGATTCCAACATCACCCTTCCTGGCCGCCCCACCTCGGATTCCCGCCACCCCGGGCCCCGGGGAGTGCAAGCCACAAATGCAGAGCCAGGGGCTGGCTTCACTGACCTTTCCCTCTTCTTTCCACTGCCCATCACAGTTCTCAAGGTTTCAGAGATGCCAAACCGTGCTGGAGAAGTCAAAACGATTCAAAATTTTCTAAAGGCTTCCGTTGGTTCCCAAACCCACAACGTGCTTCTGAGATCACCCACCGCTTCACTTTGTACAGCGCTACTTCGGAGATGCCTAACCGCTTCCGGGGCTACAAAGCGCTTTGATCAATTTGCAATATAAAGCCCTTCAGAACTGTCAAAGCGCTTCAGAGGACGACACGGCGCTTCAAGGTCCACACATGGCTGCCGTACCCGCAGCCCAGGGGCCCGGCGCTTAGCCGGGAGGCCAGGGCCAGACCCGGCGCCGCAGCCCGCCCAGCTCCTGCGGCCAGACCAGCCCCGGGCCGGAAGGGGCCCGAGCTGCCCCACGGGAGCTGGCAGCGGCCCGGTCTGCCGACTCTGGACGGCCTGCCGGGCTGCTGCCGCTGTACCGCCGGGCAACTCGCCGCCGACCCCAGCCCTACAACCCTGCCCGCCTGGCCTGCGCCTGAGCTGCGACCACTACGGCCTCCTCAGCGTCCGCCCTCCGGAACTAGCCCTGCGGCCCGCAGGCCGGAGAGCGGTGGGGGCGGGACCTGTGCCGAACGGAAGGCGCCCATTGCTCTATCCGCCAAGGGGCGGGACTCCGAGAGAGATGGAGCCCGCCTTTTGGCCAAGAGGCTTGGAGGCGGGACGGTAGCCTTAGGAAACTCGTCCATTGGTCAGAAGCCAGATAGGGCGGAGCCGTTCACGTGGGCTAGAACAGCGGGAAGCTGAGGCCAGCCGGAGGTGCTGGCAGGTGGCGTCCGCGGACTCGACTCACCTAACGCCGTTCGCCTCAGCGTCCGCACCTGTGCCGGACGCTTTCAGACCTGGATTCGCTCATCGAACCCACGCTAAACCGTGTGTGCTGAGCCTTATGACCCGACATTATAGAGCGGAAACCTGTAGCTCAGAGAGACCAAGTGAGACACCCAGAAAGGGGAAGAATTAGAAGCCACCAAAGAAAAAAAAAAAGACTACACAAAAATGTGGAATACCCACCTGGTGAAAAATATTAAAGACGGCTGGGCGCGGTGGCTCACGCCTGCAATCCCAGCATCTTGGGAGGCCGAGGCGGGAGGATGGCTTGAGCTCAGGAGTTCGAGACCAGCCTGGCCAACATGGTGCTATCTCTACAAAAAATAAAATTAGCTGGGCGTGGTCCCAGCTACTCAGAGACTGAGGTGGGAGGATCACTTGAGCCCCAGAGGTCCAGACTGCAGTGAGCTGTGATCGCGCCACTGCACTCCAGCCTGTAAGACAAAGCAAGACCCTGTCTCAAAAAAAAAAAAAAAAAAAATCAAAGACAAGGTACAAATATAGAAAAATCCTTACAACACATGACAAAGGGCCGATATTCGATGTAGCAACTCTCCCAAAATATAAGATAACATAGTATTAAAACTGGCGAAGGGGGCCGGGTCCAGTGGCACACGTCTGTAATCCCATCACTTTGAGAGGCCGAGGGTTCAAAACCAGCCTGGGCAACATGTCGAACCCCGTCTCTACTGAAACACAAAAATCAGCCGGGTGTGGTGGTGGGTGCCTGTAGTCCCAGCTACTCAGTAGGCTGAAGTGGGAGGATCCCTTGAGCCTGGGAAGTCCAGGGTGCAGTGAGCCAAGATTACGCCACTGCACTCCAGCCAGAGAGTTAAAGTGAGACCCTGTCTCAGGAAAAAAAAAAAAAGCAGAGGAAGCAATGAACAAAAATTATGAAAGGCTCTTAAACATAAGAAAGATGACTCCACCTCAGCCATTTAAAAAGTACGTATAAAATTATAATTTTCCACTCGTTAAATTGGGAATAATCAAAAAACAAGATAATATACCTTGTGGCCAAGGATGTGGGGAAATGCACTCCCATACATCCTTGTTGTAGTGTTAATCGATACAATCTCCTTGGAAGGTAGCATTGTCTATAGTAGCTGGAATGAAAACAAAACCTCAATCTCCATCAGTAGGAGCTGGTTATATACATTAAGGAATATCCATACAATGGAATGTAAGGCAAAAAGAATGAAGTGATCTAAACTCACTGTTGAGGAGCAATGGCCAAGAAAGAAGTGAAAAAACAAAGGACCTAGAAAAGCATGAATGAAATACTTGTGTGGCCAAATAGAGAGGAGTGGCCCACAAAGATAAATGTCGCTTTCTTTTTTCAAATCCCTGAGGGTAACCACTTTGTGTGTTTGTTTCTCACAGCTTTGAGATATAATTTACATACCATAAAATTCACTCATTTAAAGTGTATGAGTGACAGGTGCAGTGGCTCATGCCTGTAATCCCAGCACTTTGGGAGGTGGAGGCAGGTGGATCACAGGATCAGGAGTTCGAGACCAAACTCACCAACATGGTGAAACCCCATCTCTAATTTTTCAAAAATACGAAAATTAGTTTGGCATGGTGGTGGGCACCTGTAATCCCAGCTACTTGGGAGGCTGAGGCAAAAGAATCAATCGCTTGAACCCAGGAGGCGGAGGTTGCAATGAGCCAAGATTATGCCATTGCACTCCAGCCTGGACAACAGAGCGAGACTCTGTCTCAAAAAAAAAAAAAAAAAAAAAATAGTGTATGACCAGCTGGCCTGGTGACTCACTCCTGTAATTCCAGCAAGACTGTAATCTATTTTCTGTCTTGATAGGTTTGCCTATTCTGACAAAATTAAACATGGAATCATATAATATGTGACAAGCTTTTGCTTAGCATCATCTCAACGGTCATCTATGTTGTAACATGTATCAATACTTAATTCTTTTCTATGGCTGAGTAATATTCCATTGTATGAATAGACCACATTTCATTTACCCACTCATCAGTTGATGGATATTTGGGTTGTTTCTATTTTTTGGCTATTATGATTCATGCTGTTATAAACCTTGGTGTGCAGGCTTTTGTGTGGATATGTTTTCATTTGTCTTGGGTAGACACCTAGGCATAGAATTGCTAAGTCATATGGAGACTGTTTTACCTTTTTAGGAAGTGCCAAACTGTTTTCCAAAGTGCTCACTATTTTCAATTCCCACCAGCAGTGTGTGCGGGCTCCAACTTCTCCACATTGTGGCCAACCCTTCTTTCTGTCTTTGATTGTAGCTATCCTAGTGAATGTGAAGTGGCATCTCATAGAGGTTTTGATTTGCGTTTCCCTGGTAACTAATTAAGTTGAGCATCACCTCTGTTTTGCATCGCCTTTGGAAGGATACTCCAACCTAGTGACAGTGGTTGCCTTTGGGAGGAAAAAACTGGAGGCTAAGATCACAATGAGAAAAAGCCTGCCTTCTCACAATGTAACCTTTGTACTGTTTGGATTTTTAAATCCTCTATTAACCTAAAAAAAAATTCAGGCTTTCCCTGTGTGGGATTCATGAAAAGACATCACAGTACCCGTGATTGTCTGGAATTCATATACTCAGAATGTGCATGTATATATTTATACCTGGCTGAGCAGAAGTCTATAGCTTTCATCCAAATCCCAAAGGGATTCACTGACTTCTCCAAAAATAGGTGAAATCCTAGTCTAGAAATGCAAGTATGTCTGGATAACCAGGAACCTATTAGTGTCAGCCCTCTATTGCTTAAACAGCCTTGGAAACACCCTGCTTATAATTGTAAGGTGTTTGCAACAGGTCATGTCCTGTTTAGGGCACAAAATGCACATTCACCTTGAATCCTCACAGACACCAGAGCTGAAGACAGTGCTGTCTGTACAGATCATTGTCCACCTGGCTGGGACCCAGTTCAGCTACATCACATGTCAAGCCAAAGCCGTCCTTACTGGGGAGTTGCTAAATGCTTTCCACAGGCAGGACCTACCCCTGACAACAAGCCTATGAGATGGGTACTTTTTCTTCGCAGTGTACAGATGAGGAAGCAGAGCCTCACAGTAACTCCCTGCCTGGGCTCAGGATCATGTAGCTATTCACAGTCAACAGTGAGAGCCAGGATCCTAGCTAGCTCTCGGCTACCCCGTCTCAAGGATGCAGAGCGCCTTCTCTAAACAAATTCTTCTAGACACAAAACTAATTACAGGTTGTCTGTTGACTTTACAAACATATTTTTATTGTATAAAAAGATATCACTATAGAATCATTTTAAATAGGACATTTCTCCCAGTGAATTTAAAATAGCATCTGTTTTACAAAAAGATATGCAACATGACTTTTCAGATATATACACACTGAATAATCATTAGGTACATGGCAGAAATATACATTTAATACCTTTTTATTTTATAAAACAGGACAAGTGCATTTTCCAAGCACTTCTATAGCCACTGTCTCCTCTGTTCCTCCCAACAGCCCAGGGATGGAGAACAAGCAGGTGTTATCTTACTTACAAAGAAACTGAGGTCCCAAAAACTAAATGACTGACTTAATTAGCAGCAGAATCAGACATGAAATGCAGTCTCCTGATTCTTCATTCAGTTATAAATAACACATATTCTTGGGTGGGTGTGGTGGCTCATGCCTGTAATCCCAGCACTTTGGGAGGCCGAGGTGGGTGGATCACGAGGTCAGGAGTTTGAGACCAGCCTGGCCAATATGGTGAAACCCCGTCCCTACTAAAAATATAAAAATTAGCCAGGCATGGTGGTGGGCATCTATAGTCCCAGCTACTCAGGAGGCTGAGGCAGGAGAATCGCTTGAACCTAGGAGGCAGAAGTTGCAGTGAGCCGAAGTCGCACCACTGCACTCCAGCCTAGGCAAGAGAGTGAGACTGTCTCAAAAAAAATAACAAAATAAAAGCTCCATTAAAAAAACACTAATATTAGTGGGATGGGAAGATAAAGGTGCCAGGCAGTGACTAAATAAATGAGTTGCAAGATTTCCAATACAGGCAGTGGAAAGCCTGTAGAGTGCTTCACCAGGTGTCTGCCATTTGTAGAACTTGAGACCTGGAGAGGTGAGTCAAGAACTGCACTGAGACACAAGTTGAAAGTCTTTCAGAACAGGTACAGTGGCTCCAACCTGTAATCCCAGCGCTTTGGGAGGCCGAGGTGGGAGGACTGCTTGGGCCCAGGACTTCAAGACCAGCCTGGGCAACACCGCGAGACCACATCTCTACAAAAAAATAAAAACAAAAACTAAAAAAAGTCAGAGCATGAAAGCTTGCAGGCTGTCAGCAAATACGACCCAGAGATCTTAGCTCCAGAAAATGCTATGGCATTGCAGAATGCTCCGCCAGTGGTGGGGGGACAGGAGCTGCTGAGGTAATGGAATCTGCAGGGGTGGTTACCATCACACAGTCCCTGGTACCACAAAATCACCCACATCCTGGGCCCGTGTACAGGGTTTCTGCTTCACTCTCCTCTGATCCCCTGCACTAGCTAACAAAGCCCAGAAAGGAAGAGGCTTCATGGATTTTTGTGTCTCTAAAAGCTGAGGGCCCTTCTCTCCCAACTCATTCCAGTGAAATGAAGTTTCCCTCCCACCCAGGAGAGCTGAGGTTTTGTTGTGTATTTCCAGGCAGGTCTTGGATTCTGCCTCAGACCTTTCTCTTGATCTGATGCTCATCTTTCCAACTAAGGACAAGGGTCCTCAGCTGTGTGCCAGTCATCAGGGGCCAAAGAGCTCAACGCTGTCCAGTTTCTCCTCTTTGTAGAGCAGAATATTCTCCATCAGTTTCCTTTTTGCCTCATTGATCTCAATTTGCCATGAAGTCTCTGTAGCTGATGCTTAACAGAAAGGAAAGAAGAGCGACTTGCATGAAAGCTACTATCATTATAATTCTTAGATTCACTTAAATCAGGTTTCTGAATCAGGCCCTGAGTGTAATGAGCATTTCTCTTTTTTTCCCCTTTCCTTTCTTTTCTTTCTTTTTTTTTTTTGAGATACAGTCTTACTCTCTTGCCCAGGCTGGAACCCAATTGCGCAATCTCTGCTCAATGCAACCTCCACCTCCCAGGTTCAAGCAATTCTCCTGCCTCAGCCTCTCAAGTACAGCTAGTGCTCAACTTACGACCACGGTTGGGACTGTGGACCAGTCGTAACACGATTTGGTCGTAAGTTGAGTAGGCTATATGTACAGTTGAAATGGTGCACGCGGAGATGGTAGTGTTGCTGGAAGCTGGTCCGCACTGTCGTACGCCCAGCTGGGCAACGTTTGCGCTGCCAGACACGGAGCAGTCATGGCTAGTGATTGTGGTCGTAAAGTCTAATGGTCATAAGTTGCATAGGTGGTAAATTGATCAATACCTGTAACTGGGATTACAGGTGCACACCACCACACTGAGCCGATTGTTTTGCATTTTAGTAGAGATGGGGTCTCACAGTGTTGCCCAGAGTAGTCTCAAACTCCTGAGCTTAAGTAATCCACCTACCTCAGTCTCCCAAAGTGCTAGGCTTACAGGCCTGAGCCACTGCGCCCAGCCAATATATTTTTTTGAGACAGTCTCACTCTGTTGCCCAGGCTGGAGCAATCTCTGCTCACTGCAACTTCCGTCTCCTGGGTTCAGGCGATTCTCCTGTCTCAGTCTTCCAAGTAGCTACGATTATAGATGTAATGTGCACCACCACACCCAGTTAATTTTCTATTTTTTATATACAAATATTCTCAGTAGAGAGTTTCATGATGTTGGCCAGGCTAGTCTCGAACTCCTGACCTCAAGGGATCCACCTGACTCAGCCTCCCAAAGTGCTGGGATTACAGGCCTGACCAGCCACACCTGGCTAATTTTTGCATCCTTTGCAGAGATGGGTTTTCACTATGTTGCCCAAGCTGATCTTTAACTCCTGGGCTCAATCAATCTGCCCACCTCAGCCTCCCAAAGTAGTAGGATTACAGGCATGAGTCACTGTGCCCAGTGGTAATAAGCATTTTCATCACCTCTACCTTTGAAGGAAGCCCCAAAACCTACCCTGACCTTCCAGAAAGGAGAGGGTTTCCCTGTTCCTCTTTATGGTGTTAAGGGGTGGGAAGGTGGAGTGAAAAAAATGTTCACATCCTGTCTTTCTTCTTCCTCTCCCCTCCCCATGGCAGGAGGAGTAAAAGGAGAAACAGGAGTGATCAGAGCCTGGGACACTCATTGAACCATGCTTACTAAGGAACAGGGACACTGCATTGAAGGGGCCTTCCTACTCTTTTTATTCCAGAAAGAAACCTGGTATCCTTGGACCTGAATGGCAGGAATGGAAGGTATCTTTTTTTGATTTTCCTGAGATGGAGTCTTGCTCTGTCACCCAGGCTGGAGTACAGTGGTGTGATCTCGGCTCACTGCAACCTCCTACGCCCAGGTTCAAGCTATACTCTTGCCTCAGTCTCCCGAGTAGCTGGGATTACAGGCACGCGCCACCATACCTAGCTAATTTTTTTTATTTTTAGTAGAGACGGGGTTTCGCCATGTTGGCCAGGCTGGTCTCGAACTCCTGACCTCAGCTGATCCACCCACCTCAGCCTCCCAAAGTGCTGGGATTACAGGCGTGAACCACCAAGCCTGGCCCACATTGTGTTTTTAAAAGCTACTCTGGCTGGCTCCTGGAGAAGGACCTGGTGAGGGAGGGGCCAGAATGGATGCAGGAGGACTCTGGGAGGCTGTGCAATCCCCTGAGGACAGAAGCTCAGACAAAGAGGGAATGCAGAGAAAGATGTAGATGAAGGTGAGAAAGATTTAGGAGGCAAATGGACAGGACTGGGTGATTGACTGGACATGGTCCAGGGCAGTGAGGAAAGGGAGGTGTCAAGGATGCCTCCGAGGTTTCTCTGTGAAAAACTGGCTGGTTGGTGAATGGCTGAATAACCAAATGAAGGAGTGAATGAGGGTAACAGAAAGAAAAAATGATGGCCTGAAGTTGGGGGGACACACATGAGCATCTATATGCACTCCGACCTCCAGCTTACCATCCTGGGGAGGTTCTGGGCCATCGCAGGCCTCAGAGGAGGAGTCGGCCTCCCTTCCCACGATGGCCCGCAGCCTTCCTTCCCCATTCTCTATGGGGAGAAGGGGGGCAGCAGCCCCGGCCCAGGGTGCCACACTCACGGAGGAGGCATCAAGGCTGGAATTGTCCACATCATCTGTTTCCTCTGGGGTGTTGGAAGAAGAGCCTGTAGCCTCAGAAAGCCCACTCCAAGGGAACAAGGTCTCCTGACCTCGGAGCCGCTCTTCAACAGCAGCTACAGAGCCACGCACCTTTGGGAGAAGAGGGATAAGGGAGATCATCAGGAATTCTCTCTGAAATAAAAATACTAACACCTGGCCTCCCAGCAAAGAGGGGGCCAGGAGCAGACTGAAGAACCAACTGTTGGTTCCTTTGTCTGAAAAAGCAGCACCATTCCTTTGAAAAGACCTGCACTTGCCCACCACCTGCCCTGCCATAGATGAAACGACATGACCCAACATGGGCTGATCATAGTACCCCACTCTTCTGGCCATAGAGATTAGTCTACATTTGGGCATGTGATCCAAGCAGGCCAATCAGAATCCTTCCCTGAAACTTTTCCACCTAGAGCTTATTGGGGAAAGACCTCCAGCCTTTCCTTTCTAGTGGTAGAACCAGATGCCCCACCACACTCAGAAAACCCATTTACAGTAGAAGAAAATGAAAGCTCAACACAGAATAAAGAAGAGGCAAGCAACAGGGAGAGAGAAAGCCACAGACACAGAGACATGATGGCTGTACCTGTGGTGTTTGAGACCCTGGGTCTAACTTCACTGAAACCAAAGAAATGCCTGTCCTCTCTGCTGTTTGGTTAAATGAGCCACTAAGTTCCTTCATTCACTAATTCACTCATTCATATTCTTCCCCTCTCCCTTTGTCTGTGTGTGTGCACATGTAGGAGTGTGTGTGTGTGTGAGAGAGAGAGAGAGTGTGTGTAAGAGTTTAAGCTCCTAACACTGTCAATCAGAAAAACACAAATAATATAGATTTTGCCCTGGAAGGTTTTTCTGGTTAGGGAGGTTAGGAAAATTAGAGGGAAGCAAGGAAGGAATGTTTCTTCTTCACACTGACACATAAAGCACACACACATATACCCGTAATAACAATAACAAATTTCATCTCAGTGCCTTGCAAAAAATTCAGTATACTAATGTATCCATTTCATACACAATGCATGAGCTTTTATAGATAAAAAATTAAAAGGTCAGAAAAGTTCCCTGCCTAAAGCCACCCAGCCAGTCCACTAAATGGCAAAGGTGACCACCAAACCCAGGCCTGCTTATCGTCTGGTCCCTGACCCAGCTGGTCTCTCATCTTCCTAGCTTGGTTGTGATCTACTAAGAGCAAAGGCTGTCTCCTACCTCTTTGTACACCTAAAGTGCCCTATCCCGTTTATTCTACATGGCAACCCTCTCTCATCCTTCAAGGCCCAGGTCACATGTTATTTCTTAAGATAAATCTTTACAGTAGATATTTGCCAAGCTAAAGACTGCATTTCCTTGTAGCTAGATGAGGCCATGTAACTAGGTTCTGCTCTCCATTATGTGAGAAAAATGCATTTCTAGATCACATCTTTAAAAGAAAGAGAGTGTGTCCACCTCTTTCTTTTAACCCTCTTTCACTGGCTGGAATGCTGCTGTGATGGCCTGGGTGAGAGCAGCCATCTTAGACCCTGAAATGGAAGCCACATGGTAAGTATAGCAGAGCAACAATATAGAAGGAGCCTGGGTCCCCAATACCATGGCACTGCCACATTAGCACTGGACTGGGTAAATTCACTAAAGAGAACAGACATGTATCTTGTTTAAACCACTGCATTTTGCAGTTTCCCTGTTATAGCAGTTTCACCTCCACCTTAAGTGATACATTGAAGAAAATAATGGGATGAATAAAAGGATTAAAGTCTTTTTTTTTTTTTTTGCCTGAACATAGCTGAAAACTACTCCAAGAAGGGAAGAAAGTCTTACTGAAAGAATAATTGGTTGAAGGAGACAGATCTTTTTAGAATACAAACCTGATTATGTTCTACCTCTCCTTAAAACCCTTAGTGAGCCCAGGCACAGTGGCTCACGCCTGTAACCCCAACACTTTGGGGGGCCAAGGCAGGCAGATCATCTGGGGTCAGGAGGTCGAGAGGTCTAGAGCAGCTTGGCAAACATAGGGAAACCCCGACTCTACTAAAAATACAAAAATTAGCTGGGTGTGATGGTGCACGCCTGTAATCCTAGCCACTCGGGAAGCTGAGGCAGGAGAATTGCCTGAACCCAAAGGATGGAGATTGCAGTGAGCTGAGACTGCACCACGGCACTCTAGCCTAGGGGACAGAGCGAGATTCTGGACACCATCCAGGGAGGGAGCCTTGGGCAGCCAAGTTTTCATGCTGGACCCGCCACACCATGCCTGATTGGCCAAGCAGTGGACACCTGACCTGAGTTCAGCCAATCAGGTTCTCCCTCTGCCGTGGGACACAGGGTGGAGGATCATTCTCTCCATTATAACCTGCGGTCAGAGCCGTTCCATACCAGAGAGCACAGAGGATAGGAGAAGGCGCCTGTAGGGAAGGGGGAATAAAGCCGATTCACAGAGAATTCTGTTAACACTCGCGGGCTTGGTCCTGCGCCCTGAGGCCCTGCACCTCCCCTGTCCTTAGGCTCCCCACTAATCCATCCCTATACGGCCTGTGGCTGATGAGAGCTTCGGGAAGTTCTGCTGTTTGCAAGCGAACACAGCCCTGGTTTGTGCACCAGGCCTCTGTGAAGGGGCCGTCCGGATGAGGCGGACCCGCGCGCCCAGGCACTAGGCCGCTGCCAGCGAGGCTCACCTCCTGCAGGCTGGCGTTGCGCCTCCGCAGGCACAGGCAGGTGGCCACAGCCAGGGCCTCGGCGCAGTCTTCCGGCAGCCTTCCTGCGCCCTTCTCCAGGTATTTCTGGCAGATCTCCTTTGCCATCTCCTTCTTCACGTCCGTCTTCCTAGAGCAAAGCGAGGCGGTGCTGCTTGGAATTTCACTGAGGAGAAGATCCTTCTGTGGGAAGAAGGGTGGAAACGC
>NW_016107596.1:2631513-2635597 GCF_001604975.1 Cebus imitator
GATTACAGGCACGCACCACCATGCCCAGCTAATGTTTTGTATTTTTAGTAGAGACGGGGTTTCACCATGTTGACCAGGATGGTCTCGATCTCTTGACCTCGTGATCCACCCGCCTCGGCCACCCAAAGTGCTGGGATTACAGGCTTGAGCCACAGCGCCCGGCCAGGACTCAATTTCTTACATGCACAGGACACTCCATAGTGAACTCATGTCACAAATGCGAGTTCTTAATTTCTCTAGGCCTCGACTGGTTCATCAGGAAAATAGGAACAAAAATACCTACACCAGGGCCAGGCGTGGTGGCTCATGCCTGAAATCCCAGCACTTTGGGAGGCCGAGGCAGGTGGATCACTTGAGGTCAGGATTTCGAGACTAGCGTGGCCAACATGGCGAAACCCTGTCTCTACTAAAAATACAAAATAGCTGGCTGTGGTAGCGGGCCCCTGTAATCCCAGCTACTAGGGAGGCTGAGACAGAGGAATTGCTTGAACCCAGAGGGAGGGTGGGCGGAGGTCACGCCACTGCACTCCAGCCTCGGCGACAGGGAAATTCTGTCTTTAAAAAAACATAAAATAACTACACCTAGGACTAACACACCATTAAATGAAACAGTGCACCTAAAGCACAAAGACTAACACCTGACACGGAATATTCAATAGTCTTTTAGTGATAATAACTAAGAGTAACAATAGCTATCATTTATATGGTACTTACTACATGATGAGCACTTACATAATCTTATTAACAAATACATGGACAATCTCTTATGATATAAACATTTCAAATATAGGATTCTGACCTATGTATACGTAACAGGAGAGCCACTATAAAGAAAATATTATGTCTATTGATACTTTTTATATGTTTTGTATTTACATATATTTTGTATGACATAAAATGCAGGGATCTGAACTATGCATACAATAGAATATATGCTATATAAATAATTTTATACAAATATGTAAGTATATTTAATATGTTATATGTTATATATTTCATGAGTAATATGGTATATATGATTAGCATATATATAAATGTTACAAATACACTGTGTTCAATATTGTAAAAAAATGTACTGTAGGCCAGGTGCAGTGCCTCACACCTGTAATCCCTTTACAGGGAGGCCAAGGTGGGCAGATCACTTGAGGTCAGAAGTTCGAGACCAGCCTGGCCAAGATAGTTAAACCTTATCTCTACTAAAAATACAAAAAATATTAGCTGGGCATGGTGGCATGCACCTGTGATCCCAGCTACTCAGGAGGCTGAGGCACAAGAACTGCTTGAACCTGGGGAGGCAGAGTTTGCAGTGAGCCGAGATGGTGCCACTGCACTCCAGCCTGGGCAACAGAGCAAGACTCTGTCTCAGGGAAAAAAAAACAAACTTATATATATATATGTATATACACACACACACACACACACACACACACACACACACAGAGAGAGAGAGAGAGAGAGAGAGAAGAGCAAGCTTAAATATACTAAAAGTTAAATATATTGTAAGAAAATTAATATGTAATATAATTATGGATACTATTGACAGTTATAGTGTTATTAATCTATTATATAATTACATTAACATGTGAAATATTTATAGTATATTTGTATAAATAACATTTATATATAATTTTTTATACATTCATACATGTTTGTCATATATAATGTTTTGTATACTTTTAAAATAATGTTATATCTTTGGCTAGAGTTGCAGAGAATACCAATGTGTTAAAAAAAAGTAAACAAAAAAATTAAAATATAAAATAAAAAGTCATAGATGTGCATATTTGTAACTATATATTTTAAAATATATAGTATTTTATATGGTTTCACATGTAAAATAACTATATATAAGTATTTCAATGTACTTTATGTGTTACATACTATATGCTATATGCGTTACATATATTACATATTTCATCCACATAAGATACAAAAATCTGATGAAAATACATGCTGTAAATAAAATGTAAATATATAAGTAATACAAACTATCTCTATATATATATACACAAAATAAAGACCAGCGGGCAGGTTGCCAAATATGAATAGTTGTATCTTCAGGAGTGATTTCCATTTTTTTTTGTTTTTTAGAGACAGGGTCTTACTCTGTTTCCCAGGCTGGAGTACAGTGACATGATCATGGCTCACTGTAACCTCGAGTTCCCAGGCTTAAGCAATCCCCTGCCTCAGCCTCCAGAGTAGCTAGGACTATCAGCATGCACCACAATGCCTGGCTAACTTTTGTATTTTTTGTTGAGACAGAGTTTCACTATGTTGTCCAGGCTGGTCTCAAACTCCTGGCCTCAAGCTATACTCTTGCCTTGGCTTCCCAAAGTAGTGAGATTACAGGCGTGAGCCACCATGCCCAACCCTCTATTTTATTTTTCATAATTTCCTATATTTACCACTTTCTCTATATTCTGGTTTTGCATTTAAACTCTTAAAAATAGTCCAGGCACAGTGATATAATCACAGCTCACGACAGTCTCAGCCTTCTCAGTTCAATCAGTCCTACCGCCTCAGCCTCCCAAGTAGCTGGGACTACAGGCACATGCCACTGTACTTGGCTAACTTTTTGATTTTTTGTAGAGATGAGGTCTCAATATGTTGCCTAGGCTGGTCTTGAACTTCTGGGCTCAAGTAATCCTCCTGCCTTGTTATCTCAAAGTGCTCAGATTATAGGTGTGAGCCACTGTGGCCAACCTAAATGTTTATCTTTTTAAAAATGTACTAGTGTTTAAAACTGATCATCAAGAACAGCAGAAGTTTATTATTTTCTTTTTTTCTAGAGGCAGGGTCTCACAATTTGCTCCAACTGGAAACCTGCCATCATTGCTATGTATCTTCATGCAAAGACTATGATGATCATCAAAGCAAGTACTGAAGACACCTGGTGTTTAAACAGGGGTTGGGGGTACTGAGAACCCATGATTAAACGATGTCGGGGGAACTTCACCATGAAGGAGTTCACAGCTCCACCTGAAACCACTGATCAATCTTAGCACCAAAACCTGAACACATTGATCAGTCTTAGCACTAAAAGTAGGACAACAAGCTACGCGCCCTGTGTAGTGAAGCAATGGAAGGCTCACGGCGCCTCCAAGAAGAGTGTTCTTGACAAAGGCATTGATCATGGCTCTAAACAAGTCACAACGGTTAACTGGCAAATACAGGAAATACGAGGAATAGAGAAACAAGGAAAGGAGACCACAGGATGTAATCAGCAAAACCCAGGATGTGAGACAGTCTTTCTATATAAGGCAAATGACCCATTCTATGCGAAAATGCAACAGCATCCAAAATGAAAAAGGGCATTGCAGGAGAGGTTGTGAGAGGTTAAGAGTTTTAAGAAACATAACCATGGCCGGGTGTGGTGGCTCACGCCTATAATCTCAGCACTTTGAGAGGCTGAGGCAGGCAGAATGCTTGAGCCCAGGAGTTCAAAACCAGCCTGGGCAAAAAAGCGTAGGTCCCATCTCCATATAAAAACAAAAATAAAAAATGAAAAAATAATAATAAAAATAAAGAAACATAACCAAAGTAATATACAGACATTCTTTGGGTCTAGTTTCAAACTAACCAGCTTTAAAAAGCAACTTTTGGCTGGGCACACCGGTTCACGCTCATAATCCCAACACCTAGGGAGGCCAAAGCAGGAGGATCACTTGGGCTCAGGAGTTTGAGACCTTCCTAGGCAATGTGGCAAAACCCCATCTCTACTAAAAATACAAAAATTATCTGGGCCATAGTGGCACACACCTGTGATCCTAGCTACATGGGAGGCTGAGGCAGGAGAATTGCTTGAACCTGGGAGACAGAGGTTGCAGTGAGCCAACATCAAGCCACTATACTCTAGCCTGGACCACAGAGGGAGACTCCATTTAAAAAAAAAAAATTGGCTGGGCACAGTGGCTCATGCCTGTAATCCCAGCACTTTGGGAGGCCGAGGTGGGTGGATCATGAGGTCAAGAGATCGAGACCCTCCTGGCCAACATGGTGAAACCTCATCTCTACTAAAAATACAAAAATTAGCTGGGTGTGGTGGCGTGTGCCTGTAGTCCCAGCTACTCGGGAGGCTGAGGCA
>NW_016107596.1:2635797-2638991 GCF_001604975.1 Cebus imitator
ATAATTATTTTGGTTATATATTTACTTATATAATAATTAAAACAGTATCCTAAGAGCTATTAAAATAATAGCAATATCAGCCTAGACAACATAACAAGACTCCATCTCTACAGATTAAAATTTTTAAATGGCTGGGCACAGTGGCTCACACCTATAATCCCAGCCCTTTGGGAGGCTGAGGCGGGAGGATCATCTGAAGTCAGGAGTTCGAGACCAGCCTGGCCAACATGGTGAAACTCTGTCTCTATTAAAAATAAAAAATTAGACGGGTATGATGGCATGTGTCTGTAGTCTCAGCTACTCAGGAGGCTGAGTTAGGAGAATTGCTTGAACCTGGGAGGCGGAGGTTGCAGTGAGCCAAGATCACGCCACTGCACTCCAGCCTGGGCGACAGAGTGAGACTCCATCTAAAAAAAACAAACAAAAAAAAACATTGCGGGGTGCAGTGGGGCATGCCTGTAGTCCCAGCTACTCGGGAGACTGAGGTGAGAGGATCGCTTAAGTCCAGGAGTTCTGGGTTGTAGTGCGCTATGCCGATCAGGTGTCCGCACTAAGTTTGGCAACAATATGGTGACCTCCCAGGAGTGGGGGACCACCAGGTTGCCTAAGGAGGGGTGAACCGGCCCAGATTGGAAACGGAGCAGGTCAAAACTCCTGTGCTGATCAGTAGTGGGATCTCGCCTGTGAATAACCAACACACTCTGGCCCAGGCAACATAGTGAGACCCAGTCTCTTTAAAAAAAAATAAAAAATTAGCTGGGTGTGAGGGCACATGCCTGTGGTCCCAGTTATTTGGGGGGCCGCTGAGGCAAGTGGATCACTTGACATCAGGAGTTCAAGACCAGCCTGGCCTGTCTCTACTAAAAATACAAAAATTAGCTGGGCATGTTGTTGCTTGCCTGTTATCCCAGCTATTGGGGAAGCTAAGGCAGGAGAATCATTTGAAGCCAGGAGGTGGAGGCTGCAGTGAGCCAAGATTGCACTGCTGTACTCCAGTCTGGGTGACAGAGTGAGACTGTCTCAAAATAATAAAAAATAAATAAATAAAATAAAAATATAAATTAGCTAGGAGTGGTGGCACGTGCCTGTGGTCCCAATTACTTGGGAGGCTAAAGTGGAAGGATCACTTGAGACCAGGAGTTCAAGGTTACAGTGAGCCATGATTGCACCACTACAAGCTAGCCTGGGTGGCAGAGATCTTATCTCAAATAATAATGATAATAATAATTGTTAACATACGTTATGTTTATTATGTTCTAGTCATTATTTTATGCATCTCACACGTTATTTAACCTTCAATAACCCTGTCAGATCCCAGGCACAGTGGCTCATGCTTGTAATTCCAGCTAGTCGGGAGGCTAAGGTGGTAGGATTCCTGGAGCCCAGGAGTTCGAGGCGGCAGTGAGCTATGATCATGCCACTGCACTCCAGCCTGGGTGACAGGGCAAGACCCCTGTCTAAATCAAATTAAATTAAATTTGGCCAGGCAAAGTGGCTCCCTCCTGTAATCCCAACACTTTGGGAGGCCGAGGCAGGTGGATCACCTGACTGATGTCAGGAGTTCGAAGTCAACCTAGCCAACGTGGTGAAACCCTGTCTGTACTAAAAAAAATACAAAAATTAGCTGGGTGTGGTGACATGCTCCTGTCATCCCAGATACTGGGGAGGCTGAGGGAGGAGAATCGCTTGAACCCCGGGGGCGGAGGTTGCAGTGAGCCAAGATCACGCCACTGTACTCAGCCTGGGCGACAGAGGGCGACTCTGTCTTGAAAAAAATATGCTACTACAAATATCCTTGTTCATGTGTCTCTCCTCACCTATCTGCATGAGGCACAAACAGAGGGTACTCATATTTTTAATTTTGATGGAAACCATCAAATCCCCTCAGGAAACACCATGAAAGTGCAACTAACACTTTCCCGAGCCTGGGGGAGGCCTGCTTCCTCCTACCCTGGGCCACAGGAAGTCAGCAAGCTTTCCTCCCTGACTCAAATCTTGATTAACCATCAGATTGCACTTACCACAACAGAACATGATAAGAGACCATACTAGAGTCTAGAGGAAGAGAAATAAACTAAATTTTTAAAATCGTTATTTTCCACATTTTTAGAAATCATTAGCAAAAAAAAAAGAAAATCTAGACAATTTCACGTTAGTGCCTCAAAAGCCTCCTTTGACATTTGTCTGGGGAGCCCCAGAGGACTGCTGGGAAATGCATCTCAAGAAAACAGTCAAGAGATGGGAAACTGCCCCTAAACGGCCCAAATCACATCTGAGCTGCCCAGACAGACCTCTCTGCAGCATATGGGGTTGACTGCCCAAAAGGGGTAAACTCACAGAGTTCAGCAAAGGGACATGTCATGACTTTCTGCATACAGTGGGGAGGCTTCAGCCTCCCTACTCCTACTCCAGAGCCCAGGGTATCCTTCTGGGGCCCAGTCACCAGAAAAAAAAATCTGCCTGTTCCAATGACCTCAACATCTAGTAGGAAAAGGTGGCCCCTCTCTAACTGATGAAGAAAACTCGAGCTTTCGTGAGATTTGCAACTCTGCAGAAGCCATGGGTTCAATTAAATCCCAGTTCCACCACTGATCTCACTGAGGGTCACTTCAGCTTGACCTCAGTTTTCTCAGCTGTAAATGGGGATGATAATACTGAATTTGTAAGGTTGGACTGTCACAAGAAACAGGCAGGAGACTGCTGTGGTTAAGAACTCAGGATCTCGGGTCAGGGAGATCTGACTCAGAATGATGCCAGGCCAACCTGAGAGCCAGCTTTCCTCATCTGCAGATGAACAATGATAATATCATGGAAAAGTTGAGATGATTTATAAAGATAATGTATAGAAAGTACTTAATACAAAGTCAGGCTAGGTTGTTACGTTTTTATTCTTTTTTGAGACAGGGTCTCACTCTGTTACCCAGGCTGGAGTGCAGTGGTGCAATCTCAGCTCACTGTAGCCTCTGTCTCCTGGGCTCAAGCGATTCTCGGCCTCAGCCTCCCAAGTAGCTGAGATTACAGGCTTGTGCCACCACACCAGGCTAATTTTTGTATGTTTAATAGACACGGGGTTTCACCATGTTGCCCAGGCTGGTCTCGAACTCCTGGCCTCAAGTGATCTGCCCACCTTGGCCTTCCCCAAAGTGCTGGGATTAGAGGCATGAGCCACCATACCCAGCCAGGTTGTTATATAT
>NW_016107596.1:2639806-2655225 GCF_001604975.1 Cebus imitator
TTTGAGATGGAGTCTCACTCTGTCACCCAGGCTGGAAGGCTGGAGTGCAGTGACATGATCTCAGCTCACTGCAACCTCTGCCTCCCAGGTTCAAGTGATTCTCCTGCCTCAACCTCCCAAGTAGCTGGGATTACAGGTGCATGCCACTACATCTAGACAATTTTGAGATTTTTCTGTAAGTTTTTTTTTTAATAGACACAGGGTTTCACCATGTTGGCCAGGCTGGTCTCAAGAACTTCTGGATGTCAAATGATCAGGCCACCTTAGCCTCCCAAAGTGCTGGGATCACAGGCATGACCCACAGCACCAAGCCCCAAATGCTATGATCATGAAAAAGAAATGGCTGGCTGGCAGGTGGGGATGGGAGGTTACAGCTACTTTGTGGGGATGCATATGGAACCTTGAAACAGGCCTCATTAGCTGTGTAAAACTAGCCAGAGGTGAGGTCACTTCCCTCTCTACCCACAGAGCTGTGAGGCCCAAATATAACACCCAGCCAGATGTGACAAGTTCCCTTACCAGGTAAACTGGTCTTCGGTTGTTATCCATCGCAGGGATGCCCGTGAGGACCTCGGCCAACACCTGGAGAGAACAGAACGTGAGTTAGCACGGTTCAGACACTCATGCACACGGCCAGGCAGCAGATTCTGTCTTCTCAGTTGCAAAGTCTGAGCTCCAGGTGCTACTCTTCATTGCCAGCAGACACACCTGCCCACGTGGGAATATCACTAAACACCTCCTCCAATTAAAGATGCCACCTAGCTACCAGTAGGAGGTTGTAATTAATTGATAGCCAGTCAGAGAAGATGGCTCTCAAAAATTCATGTTTGTGTATGTGTGTGTTTGTGTGTATTACCATAAGATATATATAGGTATAGATACAGATATCAACAGATATAGATATATGCACACATATATACACACTATTTTTTAAAGATTATTTTGTTTAAAAATCCTTCAGCTGGCCGGGCACTGTGGCTCATGCCTATAATCCCAGCTCTTACGGAGGCAGAGGTGGGAGGATAGCTTGAGCCCAGGAGTTCGAGACCTGCCTGGGCAATATAGCAAGACCCCAGTTTTAAAAAATAATAATAAATAAATAAAATAAAAATCCTTCAGCTATGGCAAGCAGGCATTGCTGTGTCAATCTCAGGGAAAGAAGGCATCTGCATGCAGGCAGTTATCTATTCTAGACAAATCTCACAGCATCCATAGCATGTTTCACTCTCAGGCCTTTATTAACATTATTTATTCATTAATGCATCCACTCGCAGAACCAGCACAGCCCTGTATCCGTGTAAGTCACCACAAAATTGACAAACCATGATATACGTCTTAATAAACGGGAAACCTGCTTTGAATAAGGTTTCTCAGGAGACAACAGCATGACGGTTAAGGGCTCTACAGTCAGGCCTGAGTTCAAATTCTGACTCCGTTCCTTACATGCTCAGGTGATCTTTAGCACATAACTAAAACCTAAGCCTCGATGTCCTCATCTTTAAATGGAGACTAGCAGTTGTGAATATGAAAGGCATGAATATCCCACGTTTAGTATGGAATCTCTCTCCTACAGCATCTCTCGAAAGTCATAATAGGGTCCCATTTATCGCCAAGATTCCCTCCAAGCCTGGAGGAAGGAAAAGATAAAAGGTTTGAAACCACCCAGGATTAATAACAGACTGGTAGTGGCCAGAAGGGGGCAGCAGAGGGCACCACTGCAGCAAGCAGGACAGGAGTCAATTGAAAACGGACTCCTCTCTCGTCCCTGCCAGGAAGGGAAGGAACAAGCGGATATGAATAAACAAAGAGTTCCTGTGCCTCTTCCCACAGGGCAGGCTCTGAGTCAAGTCCTTTATAGAGGTCATTTAGCGCTCATCAAAAAACACTGAGCAATGCACTGTGCTCCCCACAGGAGGAACCAAAGTTCAAAAGCATATTGGTCAACCAGAGACAGGGCTTAGCAAAAGGGTGGCAGGAGCCAGTGGGCACTCAATGAATGGATGGGTCGGTGGGTAGATGGATGGATAGATGGGTGGATGTTTGGGTGGCTGGGTAAGTGCATGGGTGGATGTGTGGGAGGGTGGATGGATGGGTGGGTGGATGGATGGGTAGGTGGGTGGGAGGATGGGTGCGTGGGGGGATGGGTGGGTGGGAGGGTGAATGGATGGATAAGGAAGTAATCTGTGACACCAACAGCACAGTTAGAAGGTCGAGAGTAAACAGGTATCAGAAGAAGGGTGAAAAGGCGGGAATAACAATAAGCATAGTCATCATAATATTCTTGGTAGGTGCAGGGTACTGTGCTCACCAGTTTATATACATCATTCCATTCATCTCCACATGTATGGTTAACCCGCCCTTACAGAAGGCATAACTGAGGCCCAGAGATACAGGTGCTGGGTGTAGGTCACACAGTGAAAGCAACTGAGCTGGGCCTAGGGGTTCCATCCCCCTGGTTCTTAAAGGAGCAGGAGCCTGGACTAGACCTGCTGAGCTTCACTGAACAACTCGCAGTGGGGCTGAGGAAGGCAGAGGAACCAGCTGGGAGACACAGGGCCGCAGAATCTGGGGTACTGGATGAGACAGAGGTGAGGCAGGGCTATGGCCATAGTGGCAGAGATAGACAGGAGACTGTGTTCAGAGAGAGGAAGTGCACAGTTCAAGGCTAGAGAAGAGAGGGTGAGGCCCAAGGAGCAGCTGTGTGCACTTGGCAGAAGCCAACCTGACTGCCACTCTTCTCAGCCAGCATTTCCCAGACTGGGTTCCATGGAACACTGATGAGGACAGATATTCTGAGAAAACGAGCTTCCACAGTCGAATGAGTTTGGGAGACACCGCATCCCCTTCTGTGGTGAATTCACAAGTACCAGATTAAAGGCTCATTACCATCCTACCATCTTGAATCAATCTTGTGGTAAAGAAACCTGCTTGACTTTGCCCAATGCAGTATTTCCAAGCCTATCAGGGCACAAACCCTTTTAACACATCAATCCTAAAGGTCCAAAGGAATTGGTGTTCTACAGAAAGATACTTTGGAGACTGCTACATGCAGACCATGAGCTTCTGAGGGGAGAGACTGTGTTTTGGTTACATTCATATTCCTAGTTCCTGGCACGATGTAATGGCAGATAAGGATGGTGGTGGTGGTGGGGAGGGGTGCTGGGTGGGAGGATGGTCACTGAATAGATAGGCAGCTAAAGGCTGGATGGATCAGACAGCAATGAAAAAACAAGGACAAACAGACACCTGGATGGACAAGTGGATGGCTGGATGGGAATTAGGGAAGTCAGGAGAGGATATTTGTAGCATGCTGGAACCTGGACACTCATGAGTGGTTTTCCTTCAAGGGTTGGCAAATTTCTTCTGTAACAGGCCATACTGTAAATATGTGAGCCTTTGTGAAGCATGTTCAGTTTCTGTCACATATTCTTTTTTTTTTTTTTTAGAATGAGTCTCACTCTGTCACCAGGCTGGAGTTCAATGGCGCAATCTCAGCTCACTGCAACCTCTGCCTCCCAGGTTCAAGTGATTCTCCTGCCTCAGCCTCCCGAATAGCTGGGACTACAGGCGCACGCCACCACGCCCAGCTAATTTTTGTATTTTTAGTACAGAAGGGGTTTTACCATGTTGAGCAGGATGGTCTCAATCTCTTGACCTCATGATCCACCTGCCTCAGCCTCCCAAAGTGCTGGGATTACAGGCTTGAGCCACCACCACCAGCCCACATATTCTTCTCTGTGTTTAAAAATATAATCCTTCATAAATGTAAAACTGCTCTTAGCTCACAAACCACACAAAATAGCCCTGTGGGCCACGGCTTGCCAGCCTGCTGTACTTTGATGGAATGTGTCTGCGTGCCTCTACGGTGCCCTGTGGTTACAAAGGAGCCGTGGGAAGGACGGCCCCAGCCTACGCAGAGCAGGACGCTCTTACTATTCCACAGCTGAAGATGTCCACTCGCTTCGTGAGCTGCCCCACCCGGATGAAATCCTCTGGCAGATATGCGGCTGATGCCTGGAACAGGTGGGTCTTCATCATGGTGTATTTTGACCTTTTGTTGACAGGACACAGGTGAGCCATTGGGTGAGCAAGCTTGGGGGTGAGATTTTGGTCTAGCAAGACATTAGAGCTGTGGAAACAAAAGGAGAGAGAACCTTCTCATTTTAAGCTGGATAACCACAGGTTGCCATGGAGACCCTCTGGGTAGACGACAAAGCGGTAGAGCAACATCAGCTCCTGCAAGTTGGGGTCTCCAAAGACCCTCAGCCTGGAGCTTCTGAGCCATCCCTGACCAGGGAAGAGAGGGCATCAGGAGCACACTCCCTCCAGCAAATGGAGATGGAGCTCCAAATTAGTCTTGCTGCCCCAGGAATGTGGCCAAAGAGGTACAGCCTCCCCGATCCCCACAGACGCCAACCCTGATTATCCTCAGCCTGCCAAGCCTATAGGCTGTGCTGACTCAGTCTCTTCTGCAACTGTTCAACCCCCAGCTCTGGCCCGGCTGACTCATGTCTAAGTGGCCAGCATCCTTTTTGACTAAACCTGCCTGGATCATGGGAAGTAACAAGAACAACAAAAACAAAAATTCATCCTGGCCGTGCGCGGTGCCTCACACCTGTAATCTCAGCACTTTGGGAGGCTGAGGTGGGTAGATCACCTGAGGTAAGGAATTCAAGACCAGTCTGGCCAACATGCCCAAACTTCATCTCTACTAAAAATACCAAAATTAGCCAGGTGTGGCAGTGTGCACCTACAGTCCCAGCTACTCAGGAGGCTGAGGCAGGAGAATCGCTTGAACCTGGGAGGTGGAGGTTGCAGTGAGCTGAGGTCATGCCATTGCACTTTAGCCTGGGTAACAGAGTGATACACTGCCTCAAAAAAAAAAAAAAAAATCATTTGACCAAGTCATCTAACCCACAGGAGCAAATGCTGAGAATATCTCAAAAAGGGGAAAAATATAAGCCACATGTGTACAGATATTTAGTGCAGGCCAGGTATGGTGGCTCATGCCTGTAATCCCAACACTTTGTGAGGCTGAGGTAGGAGGATCACCTGAGCCCAGGAGTTTAAGACCAGCCAGGGCAGCATAGCAAGGCCTCATCTCTGCTAAATCAAACCAAATTAGCTGGGCAGGGCGGTGCATGCCGTGGTCCCACCAGCTACTTGGGAGGCTGAGATGGGAGGCTGCGATGGGAGGCTGCAGTGGGCCGAGGCTGTGTCACTGTACTCCAGCCTGGGCAACAGAGCAAGGCCCTGTCTCAGAAAATAGCTGTGTGTGTGTGTGTGTGTGTGCATGTACATGCATACATGTGTGTATATTTACTGTAGAACTAACTCCAAAAAACAATATTTTAAAAAGTAGACACCAAATTCCAATATTCACTATTAGGAGTGGTTAAGTAAATTATGGACAAATTCCTTTAAGGAAAGACTAAGAAGTCACTAAAAAACATGACACGCCCTACAATGTAGGGCAATGTTTACTATGTTAAAATGAAGGAGTAAAAAATGGGATGTCAAGTGGTACCCAGGTGCTACCTTGAGACTAACGATTTGTGTGGTCAGGAGCTGAAAAAAGAAACAAAACCTAGAGGCCAGCTGATAAGTCAGGGTGGGGGTAGGTCAGTGGTGACCTCTCTCACCCTTTCATTTCCTTGCCTGCTATTATAATTATTGGTGCAATCAAATAAAAACTGGGGGAGAGGGCCAGGCACAGTGGCTTGTGCCAATAATTCCAGCAGTTTGGAAGGCCAAAGTGGGTGGATCACCTGAGGTCAGGAGTTCGAGACTAGCCTGGCCAAAATGGTGAAAACCCTGTCTCTACTAAAAATACAAAAATCAGCTGGGCATGGTGGCACGTGCCTGTAATCCCAGCTACTCAGGAGGCTGAGACAGAAGAATCACTTGAACTTGGGAGATGAAGGTTGCAGTGAGCTGAGAGCTGAGACAGCACCACTGCACTCCAGCCTGGGTGAAAAGAGTGAAACTCCATCTCAAAAAACAAAACAAAACAAAAAAATCTGGGAGAGTGAAAAGAAGAAAGGACTTCCACAAATCAAATGGAAAGAGAACTTTTGGGAAATATGAGTTCTGTGTCTCTGGAGCCAGTTCTGCCAGATTTTCTGATATCTTCGGAATCCCTCTCTATCCTAACCATCCTCAGACAAGGACCTCTCCCTGTCACATACATGGCACCGAGATGCTGGGGTGCAGGCCTAATCTGTGGGAAGCCTTCCAGACAAGATGCTAACACCAACAGCTACACAAGGATGGGACAGGTCTCAGAGAAGACACTGAACGAGTAGCTTGAAATCCCAGGGAGTTGGCGGACATGGGCCAAAGTTCAAGGATGAGGTCCAGGCCAGTTGCTAAGTGGACAGGGAGATGCAGCAGGGTGTGGAGGGCTTGCTGGGAAAGCAGCAGCTCAGAGAGACAAATGTGGTGACAGGTAGGTGATTCATGCTGAGAGCAACTGGACTCAGAGCACAGCCCAGAAACACTCATTTTTGAGGGCATAACAGAGAAAAAGACATGCAGGGGAGGGCAGAGGAGAGGAGGTAGGGAGAGAAGAACGAGACAGGGTGAGTGGTGGGGAGGAGTGAGCCAAGAATAGGTTCTGGTCCCACCCTTGCTGCTCAGACCCCAGCAGGGTCCAGCCCGCCTCTCTCACCTCTTGACGTTGCTGTGGATGATCTCTAGGCCATGCAGGTACTCAACAGCACAAAGCAGCCCCGAGCAGATGCTGACACGCTGGGGCCAGAGGAGGGGGTCAGAACCACCCTAAGAGAAGGAAAAGCAGGAGGACAAACAGTCACCATGTACCTTTTTAAAGTCCTGATGGCAGGGTCCCAGGCTCCCATCCCTCCTCCCGCCCTTCACGTTCTCTGCCACAGGGCTGAGCATGATACTACAGGCTTTTTCATTTTTTTGTTAGTTTGTTTGTTTTGAGACAGGGTCTTGCTCTGTCACCGAGACTGGAGTGCAGCATTATACCTCACTGTAGCCTTAAAATCCTAAGCTCAAGTGACCCTCCCACCTCAGACTCCTGAGGAGCTGGGACCACAGGCGCATGCCATCACTCCCAACTAATTTTTGTATCTGTCATGGAGACAGGGTTTCGCCATATTGGTCAGGTTGGTCCGGAACGCCTGGGCTCAAGTGATTCACCCACCTTGGCCTCCCAAAGTGCTGGGATTACAGGCATGAGTCATGGGCCTGGCCCTATTCTATGGGTTTTGACATCAGATATATCTAGGTGTAACTACCAATTCAGACATGCACTAGCTGTGTTAATTTTGGGAAAAGAGACTTAACATCTCTGAGCTTCAGTTTCCTTGGGTTTAAAATGGAAATGTTAATACCTACATTTTAGGGTCGCTGTAAGGATTCACAGGAGTATATGGGATACCCCTAGCATAGCACCTGCCACACGTTAGGTGCTCAATCAACAGTTATTTTTATCAAGAGGCTGGTTGGGGTGGGCTAACACCTCTCATTTGCTCCTACTGTTGTTCTAAGGCTGATTCTCCCAGGCTAAATCATCACCATTTTTTTTAAGACAGAGTCTCTTTCTGTCACCCAGGCTGGAGTGCAGTGGTGCGATCTCAGCTCACTGCAACCTCTGCCTCCTGGGTTCAAGTGATTCTCCTGTCTCAGCCTCCTGAGTAGCTCTACTACAGGCATGTGCCATCACACCTGGCTAAGTTTTATATTTTTAGTAGAGACAGGGTTTTACCATATTGGTCAGGTTGGTCTCGAACTTCTGACCTCAAGTGATCCACCCACCTTGGCCTCCCAAAGTGCTGAGATTAGAGGCGTGAGCCACCACGCCTGGCCTCTTCACCTATTTTTTAAGCGCTGGCGTACGTCACACATCCTCTAAGAACTTGCCTGGACAATCCCTGCTAATTTCTTCTCAAAAACTCTAAAACCTAGAGCCAGACAAACCCAGTGTAAGCCCTGGCCTGACATTTGTCCACTGTGTTCCTTTGGGAAAGCCATTTTGTCTCTATGTGTCATAGATTCCTCTTTTGAAAAATGGGGGAAGAAACTGCATTGGTTATGGCACGGCCTGGAGAAGATGACCTGTGTAAAACCCGTATCATGGCAGCCTGCACACAATGAGTACTCAGAGAAGCTAACAATCATTAGGTATGCCATGAATAACTGCTTTGTCTGGTCCTGCCATGAGAAGCAATAATTCTGTTATGGAATAATTCTTTTCCCTCTGTTTGAGGATATGATAAACAGAAGGCCTATTTTGAAACACTGTAATTTGTATTAAGGATTACCTTGACATGACATAATACTCTAATAGTAAGTTTGCTTCTTATCCTGGGCCCCAGCCATCTAGTTCTCCCTAGCAGCAGCCAGTGAACCAGTTTCTTATGTATCTTTCCAGAGATATTCCATAAACACACAAGCAAATATGTATATATTAGAAGAACATTTTATAATAAAAATTCACCTCCACTTTTCCTTACTCTTTACTCTCTTAATTATTTTTCTTGTCCTACTGCACTGGCTAACACCTCCAGAACCACGAAGAACAAAGTTAGTTCTATGAGACACCTTTGTCTTGCTTCTGATTTGAATGAAATGCCTCTCATCAAATAATTTTTTAATAGATTTTTTTCCTGAAGATGTTTAATCAGATCTTTTTGTGCATTTCTCTTTCTTTTTATATGTTGTCATCCTTGTTCAGGGGTTAGGCTGATATTCTCTGTATTGTTCCAATTTTGGTATAGTATGTGCTGCTCAAGTGAGCATTTAACCAGATCTTATGTATCCTGGCCCCGCTTCTCTCCTTAAAGCCTCCCTGGTCTCACCTAGATGGCCCCTCTCCCCTCTGAACTTCCATAAGTCCTTAACGCTTGACTCCATGGCTGGGTGCAGCCTGGTCCCATTCTCTGACCATGACCCAGTAGCTTACCTGACCCTGCAGTCTGTCCTGTAGGGAACCATTTGCCATGTAGGGGTAGATGAAGCTGTGAAACTGTCTTGCAGCACAGAAGCCCAGCACAGGTAAGATATTGGGGTGGCAGCATCTGGAATTGGGCGTCAGTGCAGGGGTGAGAGTCAGACGGAAAGAATGATCTGTTTCCTCATGTACCACCCCTCTTCTGCCCTCTCCTCCTCCAAGGCCACCAGTAACCTCCCAGGTATCACATGCTTTGACCCCTAAGGGCCTGGCCCCAGGGTAAAAAGATGAAAACTGCCTGCCTTCAAGGAGTGTGGTGGTCCTCATCCTGCCTTACTGCTCTGCAGCACGTGAATCCTTAACCGTCCCATCTCCAGAAACATACTGAGAGGTTAAGGGTCTTGCCCAAGGTCACAAACTAGCAAGCAGTGAAGCCAGGACCAGATCCACATCTGTCTGACTCTGGCACTGGTGTTCTTCCTCTTCCACTGGGATCTCAGTCACCATTCTCTCCTGACTCTCCTTCTACCTCTCTGACCACTCTTTCTTGGCCCTTTTCACTAAGACTCCCCTCCTTTGCCTTCCTCTTGCTGCCAGCTGGACTCCTCATCTTGTTTTGTATGTTGCTCCACCAGGTACCTCTCGTTGCTATGAGGAACATTCCCAAATCTCTTATCTCCAGCCCCATCCTAAGCTCCAGACCTGAATGTCAGCTTGCATCCTGATGCTCAGGTTATCATTCTAGCCTCAACAAGTCCCAAACCTGCTTCTTCACCCATATTTATTATCCCAGAAAAGCACATCACCACCCACCCAGTATCCTAGAAACCTTCTTATCTCCTGTATCGAATCAGTCACCATTCACTGCCATAAATAACTTTTTAAATGTCCCCTTATTCCCCTCTCCTCTGCCTTGGGTCACTTAGATTGGGTCAGTCTTTGATTCAATCTCCCCAAGACTATTGTAAGTGGCCTCTTGCCTTATCTCTCCGCCCTCCTCTGTTTCCCCCAAGCCATCCTATTTACTTGCTTTTGCACACTCACTGCAGTTACTTACATGTCAGTCTCCCCACTGGACCATAAACCCCAAGGCAGGGACTATGTATGCGTCCAGCTTACACTCCTTGGAGCCTAGGAAAGGGCTTGACTACTCACATTTTCTGATTCAATGAATTAAGGAGTGACTGCCATCTCCATGAGGGCACTAAGTCACAGTAGAAAGGGAATCACACTTCGGTTTTTATTAGGGGTGTGTGTGTGTGTGTGTGTGTGTGTGTGTACATGTGAGTATTCATATACATGTATGAATAGAGAAAGCATTAGAGAAAACATATCAAAATATGGGCCTGGAACAGTGGCTCCCAAAACCCCAACATTTTCAGAGGCCTAGGCAGGAGGATCACTTGAGCCAGGGAATTCAAAACCAGCCTGGGCAATATAGTGAGACCCTGTCTCTACAAAAAAGTTTTAACAATTAAAAAAGAAAATATATGAAAATATTAAAATAGTAGTGCTTATTTACAGGCGCTGTGGAAAACACATAGTTTCTATTTTGTTATTTATAATTTTCTTTCTTCCTTTTTAAATTTGTTTTACTTTTTAAAATATTTATTTATTTATTTATTTATTTATTTTTGAGTCAGAGTCTTACTGTGTCGCCCAGGCTGGAGTACAGTGGCGCGATCTGGGCTCACTGCAACCTCCACTTCCTGGGCTCGAGCCATTCTTGTGCCTCAGTCTCCTGAGTAGCTGGGCCTATCAGCACATGCCAACATGCCAGGTCTAATTTTTGCATTTTTTTTTTTTAGTAGAGACGAGGTTTCGCCACGTTGGCCAGGCTGGTCTCAGACTCCTGACCTCAACTAACCTTCCCACCTCGGCCTCCTGAAGTGCTGGTATTAGAGGTGTGAGCCACCACACCCGGCCTTTATTCATTTTTGAGACAGGGACTCATTTTGTTGCCCAGGCTGGAGTAGAGTGTCGTGATCTTGCTCACTGCAACTTTCCCCTCCTGGGCTCAAGTGAGCCTCCTACCTCAGCTGCCCGGAAAGCTGGGACTGCAGGCATGTACCACCACACCCAGCTAATTTTTGTATTTTTTGTAGAGATAGAGTTTTGCCAAGTTACCCAAGCTGATCTCAAACTCCTGGGCTTAAGTGACCCACCCACCTCAGCCTCTCAAAATGCCTCTCAAAGTTATGAGTGTAAGCCACTGTACCCAGCCAAAAAAATTTTGTTGTATATATATTTTTTTCAGCTAAGACAGGGTCTCACTATGTTGCCCAAGCTGGTCTCAAACTCCTGGGCTCAAGCAATCCTCTCACCTCAGTGTCAAAGTTCTAGGATTACAGGCACGAACCACTGTGCCCAGTCAATTTTCTTTATTCTTTAACACTGGTTCCTAAACGAACAGGTATTCAATTTTCCTTTTTTTTTTTTTTTCCTGAGACAGAGTTTCACTCTTGTTGTCCAGGCTGGAGTGCAATGGTGCCATTTCAGCTCACTGCAACCTCCACCTCCAGGGTTCAAGTGATTCTCCTGCCTCAGCCTCCTGAGTAGCTGGGATTATAGGTATGCACCACCACATCAGGCTAATTTTGTATTTTTAGTAGAGATGGGGTTTCACCATGTTGGTCAGGCTGGTCTTGAACTCCTGACCTCAGGTGATCCTCCTGCCTCTGCCTCCCAAACTGCTGGGATTACAGGCATAAGCCACCACCCCTGGCCTTCTTTATTTCTTGAAATACCCTACAATATAAGGTGCAAGTGAATTATTTTCAGATGAAAAAAAATTTTTTTTTTTTTTTTTAGACGGAGTTTTACTCATGTTACCCAGGCTGGAGTGCAATGGCGCGATCTCCACTCACCGCAACCTCCGCCTCCTGGGTTCAGGCAATTCTCCTGCCTCAGCCTCCTGAGTAGCTGGGATTACAGGCACGCACCCCCATGCCCAGCTAATTTTTTGTATTTTTGGTAGAGACGGGGTTTCACCATGTTGACCAGGATGGTCTCGATCTCTTGACCTCGTGATCCACCCGCCTCAGCCTCCCAAAGTGCTGGGATTACAGGCTTGAGCCACCGCGCCCAGCGAAAAATATTTTTTTTTAAAAAAAGCACACACATAGCTGGGCACAGTGGCTCACAACTATAATCCTAGCATTTTGGGAGGCCGAGGCAGGAGGATCACTTGAGCCCAGGAGTTCAAGACCAGCCTGGTCAACATAGCGAGATCCCCATCTCCACCAAAAAAAAAAAAAAAAGTTAAATTAGCTGGGTGCAGTGGTGCACACCTGTAGTCCCAGCAACTCAGAGGCTGAGGTGGGAGGATCACAAGCCCAAGAGTTCAAAGCTGCAGTGGGCTGCAGTCATTCCAAAGCCATTTTAGCCTGGGCAATAGAGCAAGAAAAAAAAGAAAAGAAAAAAAAAGTCAGGCAAGGTGGCTCATGTCTGTAATCCCAGCACTTTGAGAGGCCAAAGCAGGAAGATCACTTGAGTTCAGGAGTTTGAGACCATCTGGCCAACATGGCAAAACCCCGTCTCTACCAAAAATACAAAAATTAGCCAGGTGTGGTGGCACACGCCTGTAGTACCAGCTACTCAGGAGGCTGAGGCATGAGGATCACTTGAACCCAGGAGGCAGAGTTTGCAGTGAGCTGAGATCGCACCACTGCACTCCAGCCTGGGTGACAGAGCAAGACTCAGTCTCAAAACAAAACAAAACAAAAAAAAAAGGAGAGAAGCAGATTTCTTCCTGTGTGGAAGGAAGGAGTTGGAGTGAGCCAAGCTTCCTTTATAATTCTCACCTGTGCATGGAATCACTACACAGGAGAAGAATGGACTCTGGAGCCAAACCAGATAGATCCAAATTTTGGCTCTGCCACTTATTAGCTGTGTGACCTTGGATGAGACATTTAACCCCTCTGTGCCTCAGTTTACCCCTCTGTAAAATAATGTGATAATAGTAGCTACATTTATAGGGTTCTTGTAAGGACTAAATGAGTTTATATGTGATAGAGTGTTTAAAACATGCCTGGCACACAGGAAGCACTATATAAGGGTTACCTATCATTATTACTAAACAAAGCATTTTTCAGAGGGGAGGCTTACCTAAGACAAATTTGCAGCTCTGCCTGGAAGAATCTTTCAATTGATCCTGGACTTGAGCAGGCTGTCTGTGGAGAAAGACATCGAAGCATGAATATCCCACCTTAGCCCTGCAGCCTCCACCCCAACTAGAAACCAAAAAGCGCTCACCTCTCTGAGCTTCTTGAAGACAAGTGGCGTCCCATGCCTGTGCCCTCTGTAGACGTCAGCAAAGGTCCCCTGGCTGATTTTGTGGTTTTGATTGAAGTCATCAGTTGCCTGGACCACGTCTGCCTCACTCCAGAAGAGGCTATCTCCAGCCAAGCTCAAAAGTTTTTCCTGTTTAGGAACGGAGGTGCTGAAGTCCTAGAGACTCAGAGAGAAGAGATGGAGATGACTATGGAATCTGGTTTTCTCTGCTACCTCAAGGGATCTTGGAACACTAGAGCTGAAGGGGTGGAGGGGATCAACTTATCCAATGGAAACTGTAAAAAAGATCTGGATAGGCCCAAGCTCAAATCCCAGCTCCATCTCTGTCTTGCTCTGTGACTTTGGGTGAGTGACTTAACCTCTCTGAGCCTCAGTTTTTCTCCAGCAGCAGAAATGAAGATAACAGTAATAGCCGGAAGAGTAATTGTGAAGGCTAAGATGTGAGTACTCTTAGCAAGTGGTTGGTGTTTCCTTTACTTCAGTTTACAGAAGTGAGCACCAAGGAAATAAACAGCTGAAGGGAGGTCACACAGCTGGTCAGTGGGCGAGCTCAGTGTCCTTGGCCTGATCCACAGACTAGATACTGGGTTCCAGACTCCTGGGAACTAGGATACAAGTTCATATAACCAAACATGATTCTCTAAACCAGGAGTGTCCAATCTTTTGGCTTCCCTGGACCACACTGGAAGAAGAATTGTCTTGGGTTGCACATAAAATACACTAACGCTAATGACAGTTGATGAGCTTTAAAAAAAATCTCAAAAAAACTCATAATGTTTTAAGAAACTACAAATTTGTGTTGGGCCACATTCAAAGCCATCCTGGGCTGCACGCAGCCCATGGGCCAGGAGTTGGACAAGTTTGCTCTAAACAGAACTGCAGAGACTGCATGTGTATATAAGCCTATAAAAAGAAGTTCTGGGCCGGGCACAGTGGCTCACGCCTGTAATCCCAGCACTCTGGGAGGCCAAGGCAGGTGGATCACGAGGTCAGCAGGTGGAGACCAGCCTGGCCAACATGGCGAAACCCTGTCTCTACCAAAAATACAAAAATTAGCTGGGCATGGTGGTATGCACTTATAGTCCCAGCTACTGGAGAGGCTGAGGCGGGAGAATCACCTGAACCCGGGAGGCACAGGTTACAGGGAGCTGAGATCGCACCATTGCACTCCAGCTCCAGGCGAGAGAGCAAGACACCTCTCTGAAAAAAAATAAAAAAATAAAAATAAAATAAAAAAGAAGTTCTACTTCCCTTTTTAATAATGTCTCTCTTTAAACCAGATGTACTTACATTTAAATTTTTTAAAGTTACATATGCTCTTAACAGTTTTTGAAAATTAGTATCCATAATCCTATTATCCACTTAACTGCTATTAAAATTTAGTGTATTTCTGGCCAATTAGATATATGAGGATTTATTTTTAAAAACTGGGATCATGCCACACACATAGTATTGATTTCTTTTTGAGACAGGGTCTCATTTTGACGCCAAGGCTGGAATGCAGTGGCATGATGACAGCTCACCGCAGCACTCCCAGGCTCAAGAGAGCCTTTCATCTCAGCCTCCCCAAGTAGCTGGGACTACAGGCATGTGCCACCATGCCTGGATAATTTTTTAACTTTTTGTAGAGGCCAGGCACAGTGGCTCACGCCTATAATCCTGCCATGGTGGGAGGCCAGGGCGGGTTGATCGTCTTCAACCAGGAGTTCAATACCAGCCTGGCCAACATGGTGAAATCCCATCTCTACTAAAAATACAAAAATTAGCTAGGCATGGTGGCACACACCTGTAATCCCAGCTACTCAGGAGGCGGAGGCAGGAGAATTGCTTAAACCAGGGAAGCGGAGGTTGCAGTGAGCCAAGATAGCCTGGGCAACAGAGGGAGACTCTGTCTCAACAAAACCTTTTTGGCCAGGTGTGGTGGCTCATGCCTATAATCTCAGCACTTCGGGAGGCTGAGGCAGGTGGATCACATGAGGCCAGGAGTTGGAGACCAGCCTGGCCAACATGGCAAAACCTCGTCTCTACTAAAAATACAATAATTAGCGAGGCGTGGTGGTATGCACTTGTAGTCCCACTAAAAATACAAAAAAAATTAGCCGGGTGTACTGGCATGTGCCTGTAATCCCACCTACTCAGGACGTTGAGGCAGGAGAATCACTTGAACCTGGGAGATGGAGGTTGCAGTGACCAAGATTGCGCCACC
>NW_016107596.1:2655520-2684051 GCF_001604975.1 Cebus imitator
TGATCTATTTATTTTTTAGAGATGGGGCCTTTCTATGTTGCCTAGGCTGGTCTCCAAGTTCTGGACTCAAGTGATCCTCCCACCTCAACCTCCCAGGTAGCCAGGACTGTAGGCATGTGACACCACACCTGGGACATGGAAGAGCTTCATTAACCACACTCATGCAAAGCTGGCTTCTCCCCCAGACACTGGATACAAAGGGTCTCAGACTCACAACACTTTTAGGGGCCATGAAAACATTTTAATTTATTTTAAAATCAGAAAAAAAATAACTTTTAGAGTCTAAGAAATTGTTCTCATTTTAAATCCAACTTGGATTTCATTTATCTTCATGCCAATATGGTCATAAATTATTTTTTATTTATTTATTTATTTTTTTGAGACAGGATCTCACTCTGTCACCCAGGGTGGAGTGTGGTGGCAGGATCACGGCCACTACAACTTCTGCCTCCTGGGCTGAAGCCATCCTCCACTCCAGCCTCCCAAGTAGCTGGGACCACAGGTCAAAAATAAAATAAAATAATGACCAGGTGCAGTGAAATATTTTTTCTTTTCTTTTTTTTTTTTTGGAGACAGGGTCTCACTCTGTCACCCAGAGTGGAGTGTGGTGGCAGGAACAAGGCTTACTGCAACTTCTGCCTCCTGGGCTGAAGCCACCCTGCTACCCCGCCTCAGCCTCCCAAGTAACTGGGACGACAGGTCAAAAATAAAATAAAATAATGGCCAGGGGCAGTGGCTCACTGTAATCCCTGTACTCCCAGCACTTTGGGAGGCCGAGGTGGGCAGATCACTTGAGGTCAGGAATTTGAGACCAGGCTGGCCAACATGGTGAGACCGCATCTCTACTAAAAATACAAAAAAAAAAATAACTGGGCATGGTGGTGGGCTCCTGTAATCCCAGCTACTCAGGAGACTGAGGCAGGAGAATCCCACCTCCTTGAACCCAGGAGGCGGAGGTTGCAGTAAGCCAAGATCATACCACTGCACTCCAGCCTGGGCGACAGAGTAAGACTCCATCTCAGAAAAATAATAATCATAAATTAAAAAGCAAAAAGTGTACTCACTGAAGTGCCCTTCCCCCCTCTCCCTGCTATTTTTGACCTCCTCTACTTACAGTCTTAGAAGCTTGGGGTAATTTGTGGTAATTTCCTTTCTCCTCCCCACCCTCAAACTGGTCTCAAGGATCAGACAAAGGGCTAATATCCAGAAATCTACAAAGAACTAAAGCAGATTTACAAGAAAAAAGCAAACCCATTCAAAAGTGGGTGAAGGATATGAACAGACACTTTTCAAAAGAAGACAAATATGTGGCCAACAAATATATGAAAAAATGCTCATCATCATTAGTCATTAGAGAAATGCAATCAAAACCACATTGAGATACCATCTCACGCCAGTTAGAATAGCGATCATTAAAAAATCTGGAGACAACAGATGCTGGAGAGGATGCGGAGAAATAGGAACACTTTTACACTGTTGGTGGGAGTGTAAATTAGTTCAACCATTATGGAAGACTGTGTGGTGATTCCTCAAGGATCTAGAAATAGAAATTCCATTTGACCTGTCAACCCCATTACTAGGTATATACCCAAAGGATTAGAAATCGTTCTATCATAAAGACACATGCACACCTATGTTCACTGCAGTGCTGTTTACAATAGCAAAGACCTGGAACCAACCCAAATGCTCATCGACGATAGATTGGACAAAAAAAAAATGTGGCACATATACACCATGGAATACTGTGCAGCCATAAAAAATGATGAGTTCTTTTTTTATGGTCCCTTTGTAGAGACATGGATGAATCTAGAAACCATCATTCTCAGCAAACTGACACAAGAACAGGAAATCAAACACCACGTTTTCACTCATAGGCAGGTGACGAACAATAAGAACACCTGGGCACAGGGAAGGGAAAAATACTCACAGGGCTAGGTAGGGGGGGTGGAGGGGAGGGACAGCAAGGGCGGGCAGAGAGGATGGGGAGGGATAACACTAGGAGAAATGCCTGATGTAGGCAACAGGGCAGGGGGTGGGAGAGATGAAGACAGCACACCACCATGGCATGTATATGCCTAAGCAACAGTCCTGCAGGATACAGGATGTGCACATGTACTCTGGAGCCCAAACACAATTAAAATTTTTTAAAAAGGGAGAAATTGCATTTTTAGAGGGAACCACACACTGGGAGCCATGGCTTGGGTGTAGCAACTGAGGCGTGGATTTACCTGTGAATCAGATGAAGTGGGGAGGTTGGTTCTTAAGGAATGAGGAGCATCGTCTTCAGGAGGTTGGAGGAAGGCCTGCCGGTAGGCTCTGTCTGGAGAGGACCCTGGAAAGGAGGGACTGCGGGTCAGGACGCAGCCTGGGGGAGGAAGAGACGAGGGATCCTGGTCTAGCTCTCAGACCATGCCAATGTCCTGTTCACTCCCCAAACATTTGTTGCTGCCAGTTCCTAACGCCCACCACGTGCCGGCCAACACACTCCTCAAACGTCACCTCAGGATAAGCCTCTGATTCCCCTATGACTGGGGCCTATTTATCATCCCATTTGACAAGTGGAGACACGGAGGCACCAGAGATGGATGCAGTGCTCAGGACCACCCAGCCAGTAGATGACAGCACTGAAATTCAGATGGAAATCTGATTGACTTCTAGGCCCTGCACTATCTCACCTCCTACTCACAGAGCAGAGAAAGACACGGAGGTGAACTAGCCACCGAACCTGTCTTCCAGAAACCTCCACCAATGATTCAATAACCATTTCCCAGGATACATCCCACGGGAAAGCGAGATCAGAGGCAGGAGAGAGCATAACAGGCTGGGAGATGAGGAGGGCTCACAGAGGAAGCGGCACCTGACCTGGGCTTGAAAGATGGCGAAACGTTTTCAACAAGTAGATATGGGGCAATGGAACCAGCCCATGCAGAGGTAGGGCAGTAGAAGGGCCCAGGGCTGTAGTAAGTTAATGTCTACGTACATTAATTAGCAAACACCATGCCAGTAACTGCTTTAAATACTTCATGTCTGTAATCCCAGTACTTTGGGAGGCCGAGGCAGGAGGATTGCTTCAGCCCAGGAGTTTGAGATCAGCTTGGGCAACATGACAAGATCCCGTTTCTACAAAAGATTTTTCTTAAATAGCCAGGTATGGTGGTGCACACCTGTGGTCCCCCCTACTTGGGAGGCTGAGGATGACTTGTACCCAAGAGGTCAGGGCTGTAGTGAGCCGTGATCACACCACTGCACTCCAGCCTAGGAGACAGAATGAGACCTTGTCTCAAAACAAAAAGCTTCACCTGCGTTAACTCATCGAATCCTCACACCAATCAGGAGATAAAGTACCACTGTACCATTTTCATTGCCTCTTTGCAGATGGTGAAGTAAAGCATGGAGAGGTTAAGTAACTTTTCCAAGGACACATAGTCAGTGGTTCTAGCATCTGTGTTCTTAATCCCTTAGTAAGTGAACAAGAGTCACAAGACAGAAGGCTTGACAAGTAGTTTAGGGTCAGGTGAACGTCAGGTTAAAGAGGGTGAAATTTCTTCACTGGGCCCCACATGGAATCTGAAGACTAAAGAGGCCATCAGTGGGGGTAGGGAGGGCTCCTGGGTGAGCGCAGATACAGGCTGTAGACAAGGTGAGCCATGATGGCTGGTCTGCACAGAAGCAGGCTTTGGCCAGAGGCCAGATGCTTCAAACATCACCATCTGGAAATACTCAGGGAGCCCCATGGAAAGGATATCTTCTGAGTAACTGGGGACCTGACCCTTCCAAAGGAACCTGGTCTTGACCCCAGGATTGCTAGATAAATCTACTGTTTCAGGTATTTCGGGCTTACAACATCAGGAAAGGAGTGATTCATCTGGAACTTTGGCTATTAAAAATTTTATTTTGGCCGAGCACAGTGGCTCACACCTGTAATCCCAGCGCTTTGGGAGGCCGAGGCAGGCAGATCACCTGAGGTCAGGAGTTCAAGACCAGCCTGATCAACACGGAGTAACCCTGCCTCTACTAAAAATACAAAATTAGCCAGGTGTGGTGTCAGGTGCCTGTGATCCCAGCTACTTGGGAAGCTGAGGCAGGAGAATCGCTTGAACCCGGGAGGCAGAGGTTGCAGTGGGCTGAGATCGCACCATTGCACTCCAGCCTGGGCACAAGGGTAAAACTCCGTCTCAAAAAAAAAATTTTATTTTGGGCTGGGCATGGTGGCTTACACCTGTAATCCCAGCACTTTGGGAGGCCAAGGCAGGTGGATCACCTGAGGTCAGGAGTTCAAGACCAGCCTGGCCAACATGGTGAAACCCTGTCTCTANTAAAGTTTTCATAGTAAAGTCACAACGCTGAAATAGATATGAAAGAACTGTACACTCTGTAAGTCAATGGTTCAAAGAATAACCATCTCAAAGCTTTTCCAAAAATAAAACAGGCCGGGCACGGTGGCTCAAGTCTGTAATCCCAGCACTTTCGGAGGCCAAGGCAGGTGGATCACCTGAGGTCAGGAGTTCAAGACCAGCCTGGCCAACATGGTGAAACCCTGTCTCTACTAAAAATACAAAAATTAGCCAGGCGTGGTGATGCATGCCTGTAGTCCCAGCTACTTGGGAGGCTGAGGCACGAGAATCACTTAAACCAGTAGGCAGAGGTTGCAGTGAGCCAAGATCATACCACTATACTCCAGCCTGTGCAATAGAGTGAGGCTTGGAATTAAAAAAAAAAAAAACTTGGCTGGGCATGGTGGCTCACACCTGTAATCCAAGCACTTTGGGAGGCCGAGGCAGATGGATCACAAGGTCTGGAGATCAAGACCATCCTGGCCAACATGTGAAACCCCGTCTCTACTAAAAATACAAAAAAAAAAATCAGCTGGGTGTGGTGGCGCATGCCTGTAGTCCCAGCTACTCGGAAGGCTAAGGCAGGAGAATTGCTTGAACCCAGGAGGTGGAGACTGCAGTGAGCCGAGATCGCGCCACTGCACTACAGCCTGGGCAACAGTGCGAGACTCCATCTCAAAAAAACAAACAAAAAAATGTTGCACAAGACTGAAAATAAAATCAGCCTGGCTAAATGATGAACCCACACAGACAGCTGATAAAATGAAATCAATTGAGGGAAGGCCGAGGGCCTGTCAAGAGACTGCCTTCAGCCTTGTTCCTGGGATCTTTGCTCTGCTGCTGTGCGAGTCTAGCAGGCAGGAGAATGTGAGCTGTAGACCCCCAGCTGCTGGGAGTCTGCGGCCCTGACTATGGCTGGCTCCAATCAACCCCTGCATCTGCATCCAGATCATGCTTCCAGGGGCTGCTCCCCAGGCACTGTGTGCAGAGGTGACACTCAGGCAGACCACACAGGACTGTGATGGACAACAGACACCCTGGCGAGTCTGCCTTACACCAAAGGCAGGCCAGCAAGTGCCCACCCACCCTTCCTCCAAAACAATGCACCATGGTCCCAAGGCTCTCCTGGCTTTGCCCAGCTCCCTCTCCATTTTCTTGCAAGTATTTGTCCTAATGAAATCCTACCTTGTTGAATCCTGTTTTAGTGTCTGCCTCTCACCAAGAGGCAGACGTGGACTAATGCAGGCCTCTGCTGGACAGCACAGGGCCCCTGTCTTGCAGAAGGGCTGCTCTGTGATGGCCACCTCCACCCTTGCCCTGCCTTCTCTTGGCCTCAGCTCAGTACCCATGGCCTGCATCCCTCAGACTGCAGCTCTCTTCATCCATCTCCAAGTGTTTGGCCATGTCTGTGCCACCTCACTATGAGTCACTTGATGGTTTTCTTTCAACCAACTTTAATTCCAGTGTTAGGTACTCAGCCTTGTGTTAAACAGTAATATCTATGAAGTCCCTAGTTCTTCGACACATGATCTACATTTGTGCTGACAGCCAGGTTCCATGAACCACTGCGCGTGTGGGCCGCACACTCAGGGAACCGCTGCTCCAGACTAACTTGAGTTCCATCCTGCTGCCATGCCTGGCCACAGGGCCGGGCTCTCACTGCACACAGGGTCCTTCTGTGCCCAGTGAGTCTGAGGTCAGAGATTACCTCACGCAAGTCATGAGTTTCCTATCTGACTTACTGCCTGGGGCTTGCTCCGGAGGCTGCCCCAGGCCTCTCAGTTTGGGGGAATCCCTGAGGCCTGCTCTTGCAACATATGAGGGCTACTAGTTGGGTTTATTCATCCCTGTGGTTTTGGGGAAAATGAATGGAGGCTGGTCTGGAAAATCAGACAGGACCCACCAGCCATTATTCTCCATCTCTCCCTACTCACCCCTCCCCTTCTCTGGGACCTAATCTGATCGGCTCTTTGGCTCTCCGTAGGAGAAACTCACAACCATAGTCTTTAAAGGCCCCCATTGTATGTCCAAGGGTAGACAAAGGAGAATGAGAAGGAATTCCCCTGCCATCAAGGATATGAAAATCTCCCTGGATTTAGTACATAGTAATCAGAAGTTGGCCATGGGTGGATCATTGCTGAAGCCAGCTGATGGGGACATGGAGGGTCATTAGGCTCTTGGCTTTTGTATGTCTGTAATTTTTTCATATAAAAATGTTTTAAAATAATGGCCAAGGGAGAGGAGGGAGATGGGGCAGGAGAGTAGATGAACAAGATGGGATACTTGGGTAATGGTGATGGATGGGGCTTAGGGCTTCTCTATAATCTTGTTTCCAAAACACTGAGAGTTAACCCTTCAAGTACCAGGACTCAGCTAAAAAACAAAACATTTCCTATGGAAATCCTTCCAGAAGCTTTCCTTTCCTTGCTTTTCTTTTTTATTCTGTTTGTTGTTTAACTGTTTTTGAGACAGAGTCTCACTGTCGCCTAGGCTGGAGTGCAGTGACACCACCTTGGCTCACTGCAACCTCCGCCTCCAGGGTTCAAGGGATTCTCCTACCTCAGCCTCCCGAGTAGCTGGGACTATAGGCACCTGCCACCATGCCTGGCTAATTTTTGTATTTTTAGTAGAGATGGGGTTTCGCCATGCTGGCCAGGCTGGTCTTCGAACTCCTGACCTCGGTGATCAGCCTGCCTTGGCCTTTTTCTTGCTTTTCTACCAAGGCTAATATGCCTGCGTTCTCAAGCAGAATGCACCACCTCCGGTCCTGCCGAGCTGTGTCACTGCAAGTACGAGAACTACAGAAGCAGCGGTACTATATCTGACATGGGTCTTCTATGTCCTGCCCTGATGCTGGCAGCGGGTCTACCCCCAGCTGCCCCGTCTCCTTTATTAGTATCAGACAGAACTCGGCTCAAGCACTGGCTCCAGCATTACTCAAGATCTGACTTCAGATGAGCTGTGGCTCACTTCTCTGAGCTTTCTCAAATGTAAAAAGAACAAGAGCAATAACAGGCCAGATGTGGTGGCTCACGCCTGTAATCTCAGCACTTTGGGAGGCCAAGGTGGTCAAGAGATCAAGACCATCCTGGCCAATATGGTGAAACCTTGTCTCTACTAAAAATACAAAAATTAGCTGGGTGTGGTGGCGCATGCCTGTAGTCCCAGCTTCATGGGAGGCTGTGGCAGGAGAATCGCTTGAACCCGGGAGGAGGAGGTTGCAGTAAACCAAGATCACACCATTGCACTCCAGCCTGGCAACAGAGTGAGACTTCATCNAAAAAAAAAAAAAAAAAAGAGCAGTAACAATCTGCTCCTTGTCCAGGTTAAAAGAACTGACGTTTATAAAGCACAAAGGTCGGGCTGTGACACATGCAGTATTTGGTATTTTACCAAGGCTGGCGAAACTATGTGTAGAATAAGGAAACAGATTCTGACTGATAGCCCAGTGGCCTCTCCTACAGCTAAGGCTTTGTGATAGTTATTTCAGCTGCTCAAAATCCTTTTATCTTAATTCTAGCTTCGAGACTCCTTTGCTGAGGTGCTCACGCTTTCCTCCTCCATGGCTCTTCCCATTTCCTTCCCACCTACTGCAAGGGGGAGCCAGGGTGTCACAGGGGTCAAGATGTGGGCTCAGCATCCTCCACTCCTACCAAAACCCTTCAAGATAATTGATCAGTTTGAACTTGGGGGCTCAGTGGAACCTTGGGGTTTTCCCAAAAGAGACAAGCTTTGGGTGATTTGATGAAATGAACGATTTCTTATTTTCAGTTTAGGCAAAGATAGATAATCAACTTCTTGTCTCTGTCTGCAGACTGTAGTTATCATCTTGACCTGCCTGGGCACATCTGTTCCAAGTGCCATCAAGAAAGCAAATACGGGCTGGACGCAGTGGTTCACACGGCAGTCCTAGCACTTTGGGAGGCCAAGGTGGGTGGATTGCTTGAGCCCTTTCAAGACCAGCCTTGGCAACATGGTGAAACTCCTCTCTACAAAACAATACAAAAATTAGCCAGACATGGTGGTGCATGCCTAGAGTCCCAGCTACTTGGGATGCTGAGGCAGGAGGATCACTTGAACCCGGGAAGCGGAGGTTGCAATGAGCCAAGATGGTGACACTGCACTCTAGCCTGAGTGACAGAGATTCCATCCCCCCACCAAAAAAGAAAGAAAGAAAATAGGGCTCTGTGCAGTGGCTCACGCCTGTAATCCTAACACTTTGGGAGGCCAAGGTGGGAGAATTGCTTGAGCCTAGGAGTTCGAGACCAGCCTGGGCAACATAATGAGATCCCATCTCTACAAAAATAAAAAAAATAGTTGGGCATGGTGGTGCACACCTGTAGTCCCAGCTACTTGGGACACTGAGGTGGAAGGATTGCTTCAGCCAGGGAAGTTGAGGCTAAGGTGAGCCATGACTATGCATGCCACTGTGATCTGCCCTGGGCAACAGAGCAAGGCCTATCTCAAAAAAAAAAGGGGAAGAAAGTAAACAGCAAAGGCTGACAGAGCATGTGACGTTTATCTTTACAGTAACCTAGATAAGGAATATCAGAAGGAGCTGCTATGCCTACTACCTCCTCCATCCTGACCAGCACGCACCTACAATGCCTGTATTTTGTTATAATTTTCCCCTTGGTCAGGACCATTTCCCCTTATCTTTAATTGCTGATCAAAGGTCTACACTTAAAAAAAGAAAATCTTTTTTTAGCTTTTATTATTTAGCTACAGGAAATAATTATCATTTATTAATAATGAATAATAATTTATTTGAAATAATAATAATTATTTAGCTACAGGAAATAATCCAGACTCCTTGGCCTAGAATTAACTTTCTAGATTCAGCATATCTGGAGTGTCTGGAACGTTCATAAGAGCAGATAATATTTGATGAGCACCTCCATGGTACAACACTCAGGGCAGGATTTCTCACAATCAGATGAAATAGGGTCTATTATTCTCCCCCTTTTACAAATGAATAAACTGAAGTGCAAAGGCTAAGTAATTCTTCTACAAAACAGCAGCATTGGGATTCAAATATGAGTCTGTCTAATACAAAAGCCCACAAAACAGGTTCCTCTCAGCTGATGCTGGCTTCAGGAATGGCAGCAGTGAACTGAGATTACGTGGATTTGGGGTCTCCAGCTTACCACTCAGGAGGCCACAGGATAGAGGAAGTGAGGCGGGGCTCCAGGAGTGAGGCGGTGAGAATGGAGACTGGGCTGAGCAGCAGCTCCCCTGGGGAAGTCATCTGCTGGCTGAGCCATTCTGTCATTTGGAAACTGTCCCCAAGCCCTTACCTGGGCACAAGGGGAGGGAGACAAATCTGAAATGGCCCGAAAGGCTTTGGGATAGCAGTGAGCGCGACAGTTAGGGAGGTGAGTGTTCAAGTCACACGGCTCAGACTCTACTTCCTATTTGTGTGACCTTAAGCAAACTGCTTTCCCTCTCTGGGTTTCAGCAGACCCGTGACTGATGGAGGGGAGGAAAGTGGTGGGCAGGAAGCACCCTTCAATTCCCCTCTGCATGGCTGCGAGGCCCAGGACCTATGAAGAACAGACAGAGAAAGGGTCAGACATCCAGCCCAGATGGATGTCAATCCCAGCCTGCATACAGGGCCAACCTGTGCAGGGGGCTCGGGAGACCATGGGTGAAACACAGGGACCTGGCAGGACATGACCTCAGCCCGGCTGTTTAACCTCTCTGTGCTTCAGTTTTCTCCTCTGTAAAATGGGCATAATCACAATACCTAATGCACAGTTAGTGAAGATTAAATGAGTCAATATCTTTGAAGTACAGTGCTTAGAATAGTATCTGGCACTAGAAAGCCTTCAATTACTGACTTATTTCTCTTCTGCCCACAAAAATGGTAATAGGTGTCATGTATGTTTTGTTACCTGATTTTTCCACCTCCCTATATTTGAGTATGTTTCCATGAGCATACGCATGTCCACAGCATTACTGACAGCACTTTATTGTGACTGTCTGACATTAATTTTGCCATCCGCCACTGCTGTTGCCAGATTTTTGCTTTCTTTAGGAACAGTCTCACTGTCACCCAGGCTGAAGTGCAGCGGTGTGATCACAGCTCACCACAGCCCTGTACTCCTGGGCTGAGGCAATCCCCCCACCTCAGCCTCCAGAAGAGCTGGGACTGCAGGTACATGCCGCCATGCCTGGATAATTTTTAAAAAATGTTCAGTCTCACCCGGTTTCCTAGGTGGGTCTCAAACTCCTGGGCTCAAGCCATCCTCCCACCCCAGCCTCACAAAGAGCTGGGATTACAGGCAAGAGCCACCATGCCCAGCCTCAATTTTTTGCTCTTATATGCTAAGCTGAATATCCTTATAAATATGTCTTCATTTCCTCAAATAAATTTGCTTTAAGTAAAAAAGTTGAATCCAATTTAAAATACCTGGGCCCGGAAAGGTGGCTTTCCTCACAGGCTGCCCCTCTTCCTGTTCATCCTCAGCCTTTCTTACAGAAGCTGCCAAAGGCCTGTCTGGATTCACAGAGTCTGGGAGGGCTGGAACGGAACACCTGATTTCAGGAACCGGTTTCCCTGAAAACAAGGTGGAAAGAATGTTATTACTATTCCATGAAGCAGGGTAGCCATTGAGAGACTGCGTCTGGAAGTCAGAGACCTGGGTTCTAATTCTGGCTCTGCCACAAATGCATGGTGTTATAGGGCGGGAGGGCCTTTTCCTCTCTGGCCTCGGCCTCCCCATCTGTAAAATGTGGTGGCCCAGGTGCGCCACCACATTTGGCATTACAGGCTCACACCTGTAATCCTAGCACTCTGGGAGGTTGAGATGGGTCAATCACCTGAGGTCAGAAGTTCAAGACCAGCCTGGCCAACATGGTGAAACCCCGTCTCTACCAAAAATACAAAAATTAGCCAAGCGTGGTGGCAGGTGCCTATAATCCCAGCTACTCGGGAGGCTGAGGTAGGAGAATCACTTGAACCCAAGAGGCAGAGGTTGCAGTAAGCCGAGATGGCACCACTGGACTCCAGCCTGGGTGACAGAGCGAGACTCCATCTCAAAAAAAAAAAAAAAAGAAAAAGCCATGGTTGCACACTGCAGTCCCAGCGAGGGCAGAGCTTCCCACCCAGCCAGCTGTGTGGCCTCCAACAAGTCACCATCCTCCTCTCAGTCTCCCTTTCCTCACCTATAAAATGGAGGTAATGATAATGGTGTCCGCTTGCCTCCGGCTGGGTTGTTGAGAGGGGAAAGGAGGGTAGAGATGGGGAAGGGTGCTGTAGGCTGAATATTTCCCTGAACATGTGAGCAGGTCAAAGACACCATCTCGCTAGGTCCCCACTCTAGCCCCTAGGAATAGTTCTGGCTATCCTGCAGCCTCCCTTCCACACGGTAGAGTCACGTGTATCCTTCCCTCTTGCATGGATGGGAATCCCAAAAACAGCAGCCATGGCCACTGGGGACGGGCTGCACAGGGCCCAGGCCCAGCTGCACAGACATGAGTCCTCACAATATCTCTGCATGTCATCTCTGTTCCGAGGTGGGGAAACTGAGGCCTGAGCAGGTTAAATGACTTGCTGAGATCACATGGCCAAAGGCAGGCAGGAATGGCTGAAGAAGTCCCCTGACTTCTCAAGAGTAATCATTTCCTTTTTACATCAACTTGGGAAACCCCAAAGGTGCTTGAGGGTGTGTTAACCTCAGCTTCCAGCCAGCTTTTCAGAGCTGCTCTCTGGAACAGCTTCCTGTCCCCTCCTCCACTGGGCCCTGATCTTATTTACCCCTTCCGGCTAGGCTGTGCAGCCAGCTCAGGCAGCCTCCACACCCTTGCCAGCCTGCCGCTTACTAAAGTACACATCTGGCCTCGTCACTTCCCTGCTTGAAGGCTTTATGGGGCTCCCCACTGCCTAGATAATGTCCACGCTCCTTAGCCTGAATCCCCATTGCCTCCCAGATAAAACCCAATTCTATAGCCCTGCGATCAAGGCCCTCAGTCTCTGCTGGTTTGGGACAGACTCATGTTTGAGAATAACAAAAACTGGGGCACTGAAGTCCCAGGGAAGGCTGTGATTCGCTTGATGTCACACAGAGCATGACAGAAAGCAAGACACGGGATGTCACAGAGCTGTCCCAGGTAAGGCTGGGACAAAACATCTCCAGCGGCATTTCTTTGAACTGGTGAATTGCACCTCTCTGAACAAAACCAATTGTTACCCTGGGAAAATGAGACCTAAATTTGCATAGCACCACACTGGTATGGCACCGTGCAGATTTATGTAATTTTCACAACAATCTCTGGTCCTTCATAGGATTATCTGCATTTGATTTTTCAGCATATTGGGGCTCAGGTAAGTGAAATGATTTGTGTCAAGTAAAACATCCAATAACAGTCAAACCTGGGACTGGTTTCACTGTCTTCCCACCCAGCTAGGGCAGAACCACCAAAACCACTGCCTTCACTGCCACCACCAGCCCGAATACCCCCAGAGGCAGATGCCCAAATCCCTGGACAAACAGGAACAAAAGGGTGATCACGGACTTCCCCAGGATGGGAGGAGTTGGGGAGACACTGGGAATGAACAAAAATAACAACCAGGCTGAATGGCAAGGGGTGAGAGTGGCTTCTTCCTTGTGTTTTCTTTACTGTCACTGACATTTTAAATACAACTTTTTTTTTCTTTTTAAAAAGAAACTACAGGATCTCACCATACAGTGCAGGCTGGTTTGACCTCCTGAGCTTAACGGGTCCACTTCAGCCCTTCGAGTAGCTGGGACTACAGGCACAATTAAGCCTATCTTATAAAAGCAGCAGCAGGAAAGATTAGCTGTTTAGAGTTAAAGCTCTGGAATGGAAGCTAGCTCCATCACTTCTCAGCTGTGGTTACTTTGGACAACTTTTATGAAGACTAATGGAGACACTGCTTAGCTCAAAATATGGGACCTTTATTAGTGTGGTGGTTATAGTCTTAAAATGTTGGTTATCTCTTAAATAGTCCACATATTGATTATAGGAAGAGTAGGATGGGAGTCTTTTAGTTATCCTTTTCTTTTTCTTTTTTTTGAGACAGAGTCTCACTCTGTCGTGCAATGGCGCGATCTTGGCTCACTGCAACCTCTGCCTCCCAGGCTCAAGCAATTCTCCTGCCTCAGCCTCCCAAGTAGCTGGGAATTACAGGCACGCACTACTACGCCAGGCTAATTTTTGTATTTTTAGTAGAGATGGAGTTTTACCATGTTGGCCAGGCTGGTCTTGAACTCCTGATCTCAAGTGATCCACCTGCCTCAGCCTCCCAAAGTGCTGGGATTACAGGTGTGAGCCACGGCACCTGGCCTGATTTTATATTGTGAGGCTTTTTTCCTTGTGATATATTCATATCATAGAATTTTTCAACAAAATGATTATGCATTATTTGCACAGTAAATTATACTTCTTTAAAAGAAAAATCAGTTAGCAAGCTAGCTAAAATAATGACTTGAACTGAGTCTTTAGTATGAATAGCGTTTGCCCTGGGGACCCCTCTGGCTCCAGTGAGCAGATGACGAATCAGCCCTTCATGAGATTCAGATCCGCCTCACTTCCGTTTTTCACCAACAACTGTCCACGTCATGTACCAATACGTTCACTTGAAGTACCCTCCCCATAGCCTGGGAGACCTCAAGTCAGGAAGCTAAGGCTTGGTGGGGAACAAGACCTGCCCAAGGAAGACAGGAAGGCAGGCAGCACTGAAGCAGGAAAGCAGGGTCTCCTCCCAGAACCAGGGACAGAGGGGGACACAGAGAATATGCACTTCTCTCCCAACCTGGGCGCCACAGGCACTTCGTTGGTTCGATAGGCCACGCCCCCCATCCTCGACTGCCATCAGGCCAAGGCCTTTGTGGCCGAAACTTGGAGTTTAGAAAACAGTCTCTCTCCAACAAGGGCCTTGCCTGCAGGAATCACCATCCACCGCATGGCATCCCACTGCCTTCCACAGGCCCAGGAGGACAATAAACAATCCCTAGGCAGGCGCAGTGGCTCACACCTGTAATCCCTGCATTTTGGGAGGCTGATGTGGGCCGATCACCTGAGGTCAGGAGTTCAAAACCAGCCTGGCCAACATGGCGAAACCCCATCTCTCCTAAAAATACAAAAATTAGCTGGGCATGGTGGCACATGCCTGTAGTCCCAGCTACTCAGGAGGCTGAGGCAGCAGAATCGCTTGAATCCAGGAGGTTCAAGAGGTTTCAGTGCACCAAGATCGTGCCACTGCACTCCAGCCTGGGCAATAGAGCAAGACTCTGTCTCAAAAAACAAACAAAAAACCAGTCCCTTGTACAGAATGACAATGAACAATGCCTGGGTGAGTGCTGATTCAAGCACGGGTCTGGAACAGAGCTGTTGCTCCCAGGGTGCACAGAAGTCAAAGTTCTCCCTGTGCTCCCTGGGAAGGCCACCCCCCTGCCACTCCCAGTTCTCGTCTTTCCCAGCCTCCCCTCTCTGGCAGGGATAGACTGCCTCTCTCCCTCCGCCCTTCCTCCTCAAACCACCAAAGGTGAAACTTGTCTTCCTGGAAAGGCCTTGTTATCCTCTTGACATCTGTGTCAAAGGGCAGCAGTGGCTCCCCTGGCTCAGGGCCAGCTGGGCTTGCTGGTGAAGTCAATTCTCAACAGTGACATCCTGCAGAGGCCAAGCTTGCAACAATATAAAATGCTCTCTAAAGGTCTCACCGACACCCAGAACTGCCCATGACCCCAGCAAATGAGGCACCTTCTCCTTGTCTGAGGCCTGGCTGAGCCTCATTGGTCTCATCAGTAAAATGGGGATGAGGGTGATACTCACAGCCATACTTGATTTCAGTGTCCTATTCCTTTTTTTTTTTTTTGAGACAGGGCCTTGCTCTGTCACCCACACTGGAGTGCAGGGTGCGATCACAGCTCACTGCAGCCTCAAACTCCTCAGCTCAAGCTATCCTCCTTACTTAGCCTCTCACAAAGCGGGATTACAGGCATCCACTACCAAGCCCAGCTAATTTTTAATTTTTTGTGGAGACAGCATTTCACTATGTTACCTAGGCTGGTCTCAAACTCCTAGGCCCAAGTGATCCTCCTACCCTGTCCTCCCAAAGTGCTGGGAGTACAGGCATGAGCCGCTGCACCCGGCCCAGTGTCCATTCAGGATGAGGTTTTGTTCAGCACAAATCTTTGCCTTTCTGTCAAAACACATTTGGTAGGAACATCAAGGCCACCAACCCATTTGTGGCCGACCTCTGTGGGCTCCACCCGTGGGGAAGAATACAAGTGTCATTATGTTTTCATCCTAAAGAGAATCCAGCTTTTCTCTTTCTTTCTCTTGTTCTTTCTTCAGTGACATGCGGGGGCCCCACCTGGTACTGCAGGGGACTTGGAAGTGGGCAGGATTGGGGAACAGATGGGGAGGGGCAGTGTCAGCAGGGCTGCCGGCAACCAGACCTGTCAGTACACTTGGGGCTGATATCCACTCTGTCACACAAAGTCCTGGGTCACAGTCAGCCACCGATGTAAGCTAACAGAGCCTCATGTCAGCCCCAACAAGAAGTTCTGGTTTCCTGTGAAAGCCCCGTCTTAGCAAGCTTTGAGTTTCTAGATGTTTTTAAAATGCAAGCAATAAATGGTGTGTACAAACATGAACCACCCTTATCTCCGCTCTGGAGCTGCCGGCGTGGTCTGAGCTGGGGGGCAGGCAGGCCCATGTATGCCTGTCCCACTGTCCAAACCTGAAGATGGAGAAAATGGCCTCTGTCCTCATCCCTCCAAACCTGGTCCCTGCCAGCTAGACAGATGCAATGCCCACTCATTCAGGCTGGCACACAAAGAACTGGTGAAATAAAAATAGAACACCAAAGTCAGGATGAGGCAAAGGAAGCCAAATGCCCACAAGAAAGGGCTGTGATGAGCTTTAACGCTCATGCTGAGCTTCCTGTCTACCAAGGCCAAGGCTCCGGAGTGAGCTGCTCGAGGGCTTTTTATCACAGAGGGACAGGGGCAGCCTCAGGCTTCCAAGACAGCACTCTCTCCTCCCAGGATTAAATTCTCAGGAGAATTCCACACATAAAGTTGATTCTGCAGGATCATGAGATCCAAAAACACAGACTGATCAAAGAGTAGAACTGGGATCATGAGAGTAAGCGAGGGGAAGCGTCAGCTCTGGCTTGAACCAGACCCAGGCTCTCCAATTCCAGCTTCGCGCCCAGGCACGGACCTCCTAAGCCCCTGAGCTTCACGTGCCTCTCCTTCGGAGTCAGAATAATAACCCCACACCTCTCAGGGCGGCCCCAGGGCTTCATGATGACAAATGTGAAGTCGCTGGCACAGGGCAGGGGCCCGAAACACTGTGCAAAGAGCTACCCTCCTTCAGTTCTGCCAGAAGGTGCAGATAGAAAAGAACTTCTGATTCCCAACTCAAAGGAAGGAGGCATTTAGGGTGGAAGGCTATTTTTAACATTTTAAACACACTAATGGAAACCAATTCTAGGTGGGCAGCAACTTGGTGCACAGTCCCGAGAGACACAGAGGCCATGGGGGCAAAGTAACACAGGAGCCTGGCAGCAGGGGAGGTGGGAGCCTGGGCCTGCCCACCCATGCCATTGACAGCCAGCCTCAGTCACACACTGGAGGCAGGTAGCCCAGGGTTCTCCCTGCCAGGACCCCCAGGCATGGGAAGGGGATGCAGCTGACTAAGGGAACCGCTAATCTCCTACAGCTTAGGTGGCCACAGGCACCAGGAGGTTGACATGATGGCTCTCAGACGGAGTCTGGATGTTTTGTGTTTGTTTTTGAGGCAGAGTCTTGCTCTGTGACCCAGGCTGGAGTGCACTGGTATAACCATAGCTCACTGCAGCCTCCACCTCCCAGGCTCAGACAATCTTCCCACCTCAGCCTCCCAAGTAACTGAGACTACAGAAGCACGCCACCAGGCCTGGCTTTTTCAGTTTTGGGTTTTTGTTTTTTTTTTTTTATCTCTGGTAGAGACAGAGTTTTGCCACATTGTCCAAGCTGGTCTCAAACTTCCGGGCTCAAGCAATCTACCTGCCTTGGCCTCCCAAAGTTATGGGATTACAGGTATGAGCCACTGCGCCCAGCCTGGAATCTGGGTGTCTTTGAAAGCTGCCTTGCTGAGGCTGAGAACCCACAGTGATAAGGGCTGAGCCCCAGGTACAAGGAGGAAACGGGGGGGAGGGGCAGAAGCACTTCTCTGTGCCCCTGTCATGATTCACCAGGGCTCAATGCCAGGCATGGTTTCTTTTTCTCTCTGATTTGTTTTCAGAATGCCTGTTCTCCATGATCATGAATCACCGATGCCATGGAAGGCAAATGAACTCCCAGGAGTCTGGAGTGTGTCCTGCAGTCGGGCTCACCAGCAGGGGGACACTCCTAAGGCTTGGCTTCCTCATCCAACAAATGAGATGTGGAAGTAGACCCCTGACCCCAAGACTTGCCACGAAGATAAAAAAAATAAACACCCAGCAGATCTAAGTACCATCATTTGCTATAGTCTCGTTCTGTTGCTCAGGCTGGAGTGCAATGGCACGATCTCGGCTCACTGCAACCTCCGCCTCCCGGGTTCAAGCAATTCTCCTACCTCAGCCTCCTGAGTAGTTGGGATTACAGGCACCAGCCATCACACCCGGCTAATTTTTGTATTTTTAGTAGAAACAGAGTTTCACCATATTGGCCAGGATGGTCTCGAGCTTCTGACCTCAGGTGATCCTTCCTCCTCGGCCTCCTGAGGTCTGTTATTATAATGACCATCTCTAATTCTAGGCCAGGCTTTTTTCACTAAGTGCTTTCCCATATCTGTGGCCTATTTAATTCAGATAACAGCTCTGGGGGACAAGTGCTACCATGTATAAGGTAATTGTCTTATATCTGAAGAAAGTGAAGCCTAGAATACAGATTTATTTGTTTATTTATTTACTTATTTTCTTTTTTAGGTGGTTTCAGAGGAATTTTTTTTCTTTTTTCTGAATGCAGATTTATTTATAATCTGCTTGTTTATGCCCTACTTCCTTCCGGGAAGAATTAAAGGATGTTTATGGGTGCTGGGCCTTTGGCTGATGGGTACCGTCATGCTAGCTGGCTGAGAACATTTCACACGGTGGCAAATCCAGGAACTGCTGGAGCCGAGGGGACTCAGAGCTGGCAACGAGGTCTTTCCTCGGTGAGCACACTCTGGAAATCCCCCCTAACTCTTCATGCCCATCAAACTAAACAGTAATTTGTTCTTAAGCTGACTCATATGGCCGGAATACATCCCTTCCAGAACAAACAAAAGTGATTCAACTGTAACTAAAGAAATCTCATGCCAGCTGGCCCTATCAGGGCAAACACAGCTGTCTACGCCCTCTCTTTTCCTTTCCCTCCTAATCCCTGCGTTTGGCCCTCCAGGCCATCCGCAGTCACACACAAAACACAACACACACACACACTCAAAACTCCCAACTCAAGCTAGACCTGAAATGAAGCAAACCTGAGGGCACAGCCTGCCTTCCTGATGGTGCAGTCCCTGGTTCTCCAGTGCACTTGGACAATATCAGCTGCTGAAATGACTCATTCTTTCAAATTCATTCATTGTGTTAGGAAACAGGGAATCCTTTATCAAAACTGACATAATACTGACATTAAGCTAGTTAAATAAAAGACACCTAATTACAAACTGGGAGGAGCTCTATGCTGAAAACAAACTCAAGGGAGGGATGCCTGATGGACCTACTTCCATAGGCCGGCCAGGAAAAGCTGCTGTGAGGAGGGGCCATGGACGCAGACACCCAGAGGATGAAAAGGACCAGCCATGGAAGAATGGAGGGAAGCTGGGGGGGACAGCATTTCGAGGAGAGAGGGAACACATGGGCAAAGATCCTTAGGCAGCAAACACTGGCATATCTCCACAAGTGAAGGATAACCTTAACGGCTGAGGGAAATGACTGGGGGGGGAAATGGCAGAGATGAGGTTGGAGGCTGGGCGTGGTGGCTCACACCTGTAATCCCAACACTTTGGGAGGCCGAGTGGGGCGGATCACCTGAAGTCGGGAGTTCGAGAGCAGCCTGATCTATGTGGAGAAACCCCGTCTCTACTAAAAATACAAAATTAGCCAGGTGTGGTGGCGCATGCCTATAATCCTAGCTACTCAGGAGGCTGAGGAAAGAGAATCACTTGAACCCGGGAGGTGCAGGTTGTGGTAAGCTGAGATCGTGCCATTGCACTCCAGCCTGGGCAACAGAGCAAAACTCCATCTCAAAAAAAAAAGAGAGAGAGAGAAATGAGGTTGGAGACCTAGGCAAAGTTAGGCCGTGCAGGGCCTTGTAGGCCACAGTTAGGCAGAACCTTACCATAAGTGCCCTGGAACTGAGGTAACCTGTAGCTGAGAGAGTACTTTCCAAATAACCATCTGCTCCCTCTCTCATACCCCTGCCTCCTTTGCAACTAGTCTGGGTCACATGACTGGTTCTAGCCAGAGTATTTTAAGTAGAGATACTATCCATCACTTCCTGGACAAAGCACTCAACAGCTAGTGAGCCTCTTCTATCCCTGTCTTCCCCGGCCACGGTGACCTTGGAAGCCACATGTTCTCGATGACATAGCTGGCTACAAGAAAGCAGGAGGCTGCATGACCCATACTGGACTTCAGGTGAGTGGGAGATCAATATTTGTTGCATTGAGCAACAAGATTTCAGGGTTCATCTGTTACTGCAGCATAACCGAGCCTATCCTGGCTAATGCATCATTTCAGTATGTGTCCAAAACTTGCAACCGGAGGAGCCTACTTGTAAGAGCTAAGCATCTGTCCGCAGCAACCTCAGTTCGAACCCAAGTCACGGCACCAAAAAAAAACAAAAAACAACAAACATACAAACAAAAGAGCTAAGCATCTAGCAGGAGTTCAATAAAGGACGGTTCAATTCACCTCGGCTCTTACCTTTCCTCTCTGAAAAACAGGACTGGCCAGGCATGGTGGCTCATGTCTGTAATCCCAGCACTTTGGGAGGCTAAGGCGGGTGGATCATGAGGTCAGGAGTTTGAGACCAGCCTGGCCAATATGGTGAAACCCTGTCTCTACTAAAAATACAAAAAAACTAGCTGGGTGCGGTGGCATGCACCTGTAGTCCCAGCTATTTGGGAGGCTGAGGAAAGAGAATTGCTTGAACTCAGGAGTCAGAGGTTGCAGTGAGCCAAGATTGTGCCACTGCACTCCAGCCTGGGCAATAGAAAGAAACTCTGTCTCAAAAACAAAAAAGCAAAAAAACAAAAAAAACAAAAAAACTGGGAACTGGTTTAGAGGCATTCCATACTCTGTTCATTCTAACACCACTCTCAAGAGACCAACAGTGATTAAAGCCTTGCTTTTTTCCAATGGAATAATGCATGCCTGGAAGGAAAAGGTCAAGTGACCTGTCCTGAGCCACTCAGCAATTAACTTTAAGAAAACTTCACCATCTTTTAGGTTTTGAACCTTCCAGTTTACAAGAAAAGCAGATAGGGCAATGTCTTCACCCATTTTCCAGATGGAAAAAGTGAGACTTGATGCAAACCAGTAACCTACCCAAGAAGAGGGTAAGGTCAGACAGACCTGAATTCCCATGTTGGCCTCATCACTACGGGCTATGTGGCCTTAGGACATGACTTAATCTCTGAGCCTCAGTTTCCCTTCTATACAATAGGGATAATAAGAGTTATGAGAAAAGATGCTTACCTGGCCCATATCAGGTGCTAAATACAAGCTACTACTAGAACCCAGGTGCCCTGACCCCTGGCCTGTGGAGTCTTGGCTCACAACAGTGCCACCTCCAGTGGCAAGTCTGTAGTGGGCCAGGGTCTGGATGTAGGCACGTTCTGTTGTGCCCTAGCAGCTGGAAAGAGGCAGAGGCAGGGCAGCCTTCCAAGAGGGCAGGTGCACAAGCCCTGTCTGGACATGGCACAGCCCGGCCCCTTCCGGAGAGGCAGGGTTCCTTCTCTTCTGTTTCATTTTATGTAGCAGCCCCAAATTTTCCACTCAATGAGAGCCCAGCTCCAGGAAGGAAATGACTCTGGCTGAGACGCCAAACCCAAAGTTAGAAACTGTCGAGAGTTGCGCAACCAAGAAAAAACTGCATGAAAATTGCGAAACTGAAGACTCCCTGGAAGATGGTAGCAACAGATGGGAAGAGAAAGCCTTGGTCGCCTTCCAAATCCCTTCGGATTCCTGAAGTGTCTCCCTGTCCTACTCAGTTGACATCTGAACCTCACAGGCCGGCCCCCTAGTCTAGCCCATGTGGCAGCCAAAACAAGGGGATACTCCCCAGTGGAAGCCCTCCAATGTCTTCCCTTCACTCCCAGGTGAAAGCAAACTCTTGGCTGTGGCCTGCATGGAACTAGGTGGCCTGACCCTGCCCTATCCCTAGCCTCAGCCCCTCCCTGGGCCTTTGTACATGCTGCTCTGCCTGGCTAGATGTGTCCATGTGATCCTTCACTTCTTAGTCCACTATTCCTTTGGAAGGAGGCTCAAATTTCACTACTTCAGGGGAACTTCCCCTGACGAGATCAAATCTTCCCATCTTGGGCCCTGGGTGGTGGCTAACACCTGTAATCCCAGCACTTTGGGAGGCCGAGGCAGGCAGATCATGAGGTCAGGGGATCGAGACTATCCTGGCTAACACAGTGAAACCCTGTCTCTACTAAAAAATACAAAAAATTAGTTGGGCATGGTGCCACATGCCTGTAGTCCCAGCCACCTGGGAGTCTGAGGCAGAAAAATCACTTGAACCCAGGAGGCGGAGGTTGCAGTGAGCTGAGATCACACCACTGCAATCCAACCTGAGCAACAGAGCAAGAGTCTGTCTCAAAAAAAGAAAAAAATCCCCCTATCTTGCACTCTCCTACCTGCCCTCCCCACCTGACTTATATTTATCCTTTGAACACTCATACTGCAGTGGGTGACATGCGTCTGTGTGTTAGGTCCTTATGATTCATCTCTCACTGGACCGCAAGCTTCTTGAGGCCTGAGACCTTGGCTGTGTTTTCGTGATTGCATCCCCAGCATCTAGCACACAGCAGGCACTCTGTAAATATATTTTTAGCCCAGGCATGGTGGCTCATTCCTGTAATCCCAGTACTTTGGGAGGCCAAGGCAGGTGGATCACCTGAGGTCAGGGATTCGAGACCAGCCTGGCCAACATAGCGAAACCCCACTAAACTAAAAATACAAAAATTAGCTGGGCGTGGTGGCGCACACCTGTAATCCCAGCTACTCAGAGGCTAAGGCACAAAGATAGCTTAAACCTGGGAGGCAGAGGTTGCAGTGAGCCGAGATTGAGCCACTGCAGTCCAGCCTGGGCAACACAGCGAAATTCCATCTCAAAAAAAAAAAAAATGTATTTTTAGGTCCTTATTAACTCTCTTGTCCAGCTCCTGCGTATCTAACTCCCTGTGGCAGGGCCGAGGGAGGATTTCACCTCACAGGGCAGTGTACCTGGTTTCCAGCCTCCATCCTCAGAGCCAGAGCCATCTGCTCCCCACCATCTACAGGATCAGTGCCTAACCCAGCCTTGGGTGGCATTTAATCAGCTGTAGAGCTCAGCATTGATTATAGTGGATTCTCCTTTGCCTGGGAGCCACAGCTGGGATACTCACCTCTGCCTCAATTCCTGCTCTTAAGCCCCAAGACGCCAGCATACAAGGTCTGGAGCACGGTCCACAGTCCCCTCCTAAGCCTGGCCATCTGGAAAAATCCAGGTGATGTTGGGCCCTAGGCCCAGAAACAGACTCTGACTGCTGGTCTCAACATACAAGTTCTGCCCCTGACCCCCTAGGTTCTCCACCATGGGGCTTCCCTGAGATGCCCAGCACCATCACCTTGGTCACCATTTCCCCAGAGTAGTGACTCACAAAGTATATTGATCTCATATTAGTAAGCATCAAATGAAAAGGAGTACCATGGTCAAATATGAATGGGAAACAATGGCCTGAATAAGTTTCCTTGCTGCAGGACTTATCAGAGCCTTCATGGTTGGTATGCATTGTAAATCTCCAAAGGTGGAGGCAGTGATAAAGTATGCGTGGTTTCTAGAGTTTAGTTATTTATGGACCCTTTTGTTTGCAGCAGGGTATCTTGCTGGACCACTCTTCTGAGGCACGTGGTGTGGGAAATGCTGCTCTAGACCATGACCTGCCACTGCAGATGCCCCGTACATGTCATACTCTCCCCATATAAGGAGGCAGCTTTCAACTAGGACGCAAAGGCAGCATTCCCCTTTCCTGTCTGACCCAGAGAGTGAAGATTCATCCAAGACCCAGTTCTCCCTGGAGGCTCAGCGGTCACAACATTCACAAATGACTATTTTTCAGCTAGTGTTTGCCAGAAGATGGGAGGTGAAACTGAAGAGGAGAGGATAAAAAAGGGCTTCATCTTACAAAATGGGGCATTGGGAGACACTGCCTATAGCTTACGGAAGAAATGGAAGTATATGTGTTAACATTGCAAAGCCAACCTACAGAGGGACTAAAAATACTGATACAGGTGGAAGAGCCCTAATCTGAAACCCTGAAATCCAAAATACTCCAAAATCCAAAACTTTGTGAGTAGCAGCATGACACTCAAAAGAAATGCTCATTGGAGCGTTTCAGATATTGGATTTTCAAGTTAGGGATGCTCAGCCACTAAGGATATAATGCAAAAATTCCAAAATCTGAAAAAAAAAAAAAAATTAGCTGGGCATGGTGACTTGCACCTATAGTTCTAGCTACTTGGGAGGCTGAGGCAAGAGGACTGCTTGAGCCCAAGAGTTCAAGACATCAATGAGCTATGATTGTACCATTGCATTCCAGCCTGGGCAACACAGCAAGACCCTGTCTCTATTAAAAAAAAAAAATAGGTAAGAAAGAAAACGAGACCCAGACTGTAGCTAATAATCCAAGGCAACTAAGAATCCCCATTTTGGGGGATCTCAAGAGTCAGCCTCAGCAGCAGGGAAGACCATGGTACCAACCTTTCTAATGATCTAATCTCTGCTCCACCTTTCTCAGTTCTACTACTGACCCTCAGAAGAGGTTCTCTGCCAAATACAGAGAGTTCAAAGGCAAAAGTCAAATCAAGAGTGCTGCCTTTCCATCCAACTTACTCTTTCAGGCGGCTTCAAGGGAGCTCCAGGTAAGCACATTAAATTGGCAAATGAGTTGGGGGAGACTGAGCACAGAAGCCAGGAAGTAACAGACCAAACACTTCAGGGCTAAGAATTAAGATGTGTCTTGGCCGGGCGCGGTGGCTTACGCCTGTAATCCCAGCACTTTGGAAGGCCCAGGTGGGTGGATCACGAGGTCAAGAGATCGAGACCATCCTGGTCAACATAGTGAAACCCCGTCTCTACTAAAAATACAAAAAATCAGCTGGGCATGGTGGCGCGTGCCTGTAATCCCAGCTACTCAGGAGGCTGAGGCAGGAGAATTGCCCGAACCCAGGAGGCGGAGGTTGCGGTGAGCCGAGATCGCGCCACTGCACTCCAGCCTGGGCAACAAGAGCGAAACTCCGTCTCCAAAAAAAAAAAAAAAAAAAAAAAGATGTGTCTTGCTGGGCGTGGTGGCTCATGCCTGCAATCCCAGCATTTTGGGAGGCCGAGGTGTGTGGATCACCTGAGGTCAGGAGCTCAAGACCAGCCTGACCAACATGGAGAAACCCCATCTCTACTAAAAATACAAAAATAGCAGGGCATGGTGGCGCACACCTGTAATCCCAGCTACTCAGGAGGCTGAGGCAGGAGAGTCTCTCGAACCCAGGAGGTGGAGGTTGCAGTGAGCCGGGATCACGCTCTTGCACTCCAGCCTGGGCAACAAGAGTGAAACTCCACCTCAAAAAAATAAATAAATAAAAAGATGTGTCTAGGCTGGTTCTTTGGCTGTGATTACCACACAGCAGAACTGATTAGAAGCCAAGAGAGCAGAAGCTTACAGTTTTTTGACAGAATTGGGTTGCCAAAGAAACCACAGCTGAATCTGATAAAAGCTGGCGATGATTGACTCCTACAGCTGCACTCAAGCCCCCAGACCCACACCAGCAGGAGGTGGTTTGTGAAAGCCAAGTAGCCCTAAATGAGAGCACATTCTCTCCAGTTCCATTCAGATAAGGCCACAGAGAATAATGAACATGGAAGCCACTTCCCCTGCCTCTTAAGACAGCCAGAAATCACGGAGGACCAGGTATCAGAGCAGTGGTATGTTTTTTTTCAGACGGAGTCTTGCTCTGTCACCCAGGCTAGAGTGCAGTGGCACATTCTCAGCTTACTGCAACCTCCACCTCCCCGCAACCTCTGTCTCCCAGGTTCAAATGATTCTCTTGCCTCAGCCTTTCAAGTAGCTTAGATTACAGGCACTCACCATCACACCTGGCTAATTTTTGTATTTTCATTTATTTTTGAGACAGAGTGTCACTGTGTTGGCCCAGGCTGGAGTGCAGTGGCACGATCTTGGCTCACTGCAACCTCCGCCTCCCAGGTTCAAGCGATTCTCCTGCCTCAGCCTCCCGAGAGGCTGGGATTACAGGCGTGAGCCTTGCCTAATTTTTGTATTTTTACCTAATTACACCTTGCCTAATTTTTGTATTTTTAGTAGAGACAGGGTTTTGCCATGTTGGCCAGGCTGGTTTCGAACCCCTGACCTCAAGTGATCCAACCATCTCAGCCTCCCAGTGTGCTAGGATTACAGGTGTGCCTGGCCAGAGCAGTGGTTCTTAAACCTCAGGGTGCATCAGAATCGCCTGGAGGGCTTAAGCCAGACTGCTGGACCTCACCCCTAGTTTCTGAATCAGCAGATGAAGTGGGGCCCAATAATTTGCATTTCTAACAAGTTCCCAGGTAATACTGACGCTTAGGTTGCTTTGAGAATCACAGATCACTGAGAACCAAAGGCTGTAGGATGGGCCAAGCGAAGAACTTACTCTTTTAACAGGGAATGGAGTTTTACGATTGTTTTGTTGACTGCTATAGACAAGAAACTACCTCATGTTTCTCACCTAAAATGGGAGTTTTTATTGTGGCTTCCTGTTCAAATTCCATCATTGAATTTGGGTGTGCTGGGGGAAGGGGATACAGACAGCTTCTCTTTGGTTGAGAGGCCCTGGGTCGCTGGGGCCATTAAAGAAGCCTACACATCACCCACACATCCCAGACTTGCCCTAAAGGAGGTGGCTACTTAGGTCCCCAGGCCTCTGTCCCTTGTGGAAAGCAGACATTTTATGCATGTCAAGACAAGTGTACACGGATATCTCCTTGGCCACAAGGAATTATGGCAGAAACTGCTAATTGTCCCTCCCGTACTGCTTTCTTCCTCTTCTAGAGTACTAGAGCTTCAGCTGTACACATAACCTTCCAGCTAAAGACGACATTTGCCAGCCTCCCTCAGAAGCAGTTGTGGTTCTGTGACCAGGTTCCGGCCAATAGCTTGCGAGGGAAAGTAAGTGAGCAAATTCCTGGTCGTGTCCTTAAAAGAAGAGGAGTGTGCCCAGCCTTGCCCTCTTTTCCCCTTCTTGATGGCTGGGATGTGCATGTGGGGGCACAGAGGGGCCATCTCAGATGTGAGAAGCCTTGTGTCCACGCTGACAGAATGATACAGATACAGTCTGGGCCTCAACACCACGGAGCTGCCACAGGAGCCCAGGGCAGCCTGGCAGTCACAGGAAAAGGACATGAACACCGTCTTCTCTCAGCCACTGTGGTCTGTGCTTTAACAGCAGTGAACCTGGAAGGCTAATACAGGGGACCAAGACGTGGATGGCTAAAAGAGGAAAAAGGGGCTGACTCTGGCCAGCAGATGTGCTAAGGCAAAGAATGGGTAACTGTTTTCTGTTCTGAGCCTTCTGTACTGATTCATTCTAATTCTTAGAATATTCAGCATTTGACACATTAAATAACTATGGCTTTGGCAACTAAGGCTGAGGAAATATCAAGCAACAGAGACCCACAGACCCAGTCCTCTACCTGTTCAGACCAGAAGCCACCGCAGTCCACAATTTCAAGAGACTGTGCACAAACGTGGCCCCCAGTGGGCCCTAATCGTACCACTGAGTTCAAGCATGGCCTTCAAAAGGCTGCAGTCACATACAGGCACATCCCCTGGAGAAGTCAGTCCCTGAGGAAGCCACTTCATGTCCAGGACTTTTAATACGTGAGGTTTTCAAGAACTGTTTTCTTCAATTGTATTGTTAATGCCCTTTAAGAGGTGGAGGGGGCATCTGGCCAGGCGCGGTGGCTCAGGCCTGTAATCCCAGCACTTTGGGAGACCAAGGTGGGTGGATCACAAGGTCAGGAGTTCCAGATCAGCCTGGCCAATATGGGGAAACCCTTTCTCTAGTAAAAATACAAAAAATTAGCTGGGCGTGGTAGTGCGCGCCTACAGTCCCAGCTGCTCAAGAGGCTGAGACAGGAGACTCTATTGAACCCGGGAGGCAGAGGTTGTAGTGAGCCAAGATCATACCACTGCACTCCAGCATGGGCGACAGAGCAAGACTCCATCTCAAAAAAAATAGTGGGTGTCTGTTTGAACCACTATGGCAATAACAACAACAAAGAAAAATAAAGGGTCAGGCACGGTGGCTCTGCCTGTAATTCCAACACTTTGGGAGGCTGCGGTGGGATCACCTGAGGTCAGGAGTTTGAAACCAGCCTGGCCAACATGGCGAAAGCCTGTCTTTACTAAAAATACAAAAATTGGCCCGGCATGGTGGAGCATGCCTGGAATCCCAGCTATTTGGGAGGCTGAGGCAAGCAAATCACTTTGCACCTGGGAGGTGGAGGTTGCAGTGAGCTGAGATCATGCCATTGCCCTCCTCCCTGGGCGACAGAGCAAGACTCTGTCTCAAAAAATAAATGAATAAACAAAGAAATAAATAAAATAAAATAAAATAAATACAGCAGTGGGCAGAGATCAGGTTCCCAAACTGCCAGAGACAATGAGCAAGTTCATAACCAATCCTAAGCAAGTGAGTGCAAAGGCATGTTTAACTGATGTTAAATATTAAGCAGTTGGGAAGGGAAGAGGCTACGAACAGATAGAATAAGAAATTTAAGGCGGGCGCGGTGGCTCACGCCTGTAATCCCAGCACTTTGGGAGGCCGAGGCGGGTGGATCACGAGGTCAAGAAATCGAGACCATCCTGGTCAACATGGTGAAACCCCGTCTCTACTAAAACTACAAAAAATTAGCTGGGCATGGTGGCGCGTGCCTGTAGTCCCGGCTACTCAG
>NW_016107596.1:2684231-2688154 GCF_001604975.1 Cebus imitator
GATACAGAAAGGGGAAGTGCCTTGCCTGAGAATTCAAACCAATAGTAACACACCACCAGACGCCCATAACAAAAGAACGGCAGGGATTTTGTGGATGTGGAAACCAGCCTTAATCATTCTTCCTCAGGCAGTTTTGATCAGCAGGGCTGAGAGGAAGAAACAGGAGGCGTGGGAACAAGAAAGGAGGGTAGAGGCAGTGAGAACAGGAGAGCACAGATCTTGAGTAAAGTTCTTTTTTTTTTTTTTTTTTTGAGACTCTGCAACCTCCGCCTCCTAGGTTCAAACAATTCTTCTGCCTCAGCCTTCTGAATAGCTGGGATTACAGGCATGCGAAACCATGCCCCACCACTTTTTTTTGTATTTTTAGTAGACATGGGGTTTCTCCATGTTGGACAGGTTGGTCTCGAACTCTCAACCACAGGTGATCCACCCACCTCGGCCTCCCAAAGTGCTGGGATTATAGGCATGAGCCACCTCATCCCACCAATCTTGAGTAAAGTTCTAAACAGAACAGAGGCCAATAGGCAAAAGTATCACTAGTGTTTTCTTGACACCAAAGGACGGCGCTCAGAGGCAACTGGTGCAGCTGAATCTCCCATATGGAAGCTAAGTAGGACTGCTAGGGGCATGGTGCACGCCTATAATCCCCGCACTTGAGAGGCCAAGGTGGGCAGATCACCTGAGGCCAGGGGCTAGAGACCAGCTTGGCCAACATGGTGAAACCCTGTCTCTATTAAAAATACAAAAATTAGCTGGGTGTGGTGGCGGGCACCTGTAATCCCAGCTACTCAGGAGGCTGAGGCAGGAGAATTGCTTGAACCAGGGAGGTGGAGGTTGCAGTGAGCTGAGATCATTCCACTGAACTCCAGCCTGGGCGACAGAGTGAGACTCCGTCTCAAAGAAAAGAAGCTAAGCAGGATGGCTCTGGATCCAGACTGCTTGAGCATGACCTTCACCCCCAGCCATTCTTGGCCAAGTTCCTTGGGTGGAGAAGGGGCTCCTCTGAGCAGACCCTTAGGGAGTGCCAGCACCTCAAAAGTGCTCAGTGTTCCCCTAAAAAGGTGTTACACTGAGATGAGTGTATTTCTGGAAATTTCGCACTCTATTGTTTGTTGGCCTCACATTGCTAAGAATCTGTATTAGATTAGTCAACAGGCTTTGACATCGATGGTGAGTGTCCAACCAGAGGCTGTGTCTCAAGCCCTGGTGCTTCTCTGCTTTCAGGCATCGGGACTCCCCTGCAACCTCTGAGCCTGAGCTGTAGGGGCAACACTGGGGTCTGGTGCCAGCCCCACCCCACCGGCTCCCCTCTCCACTTAGCTGGAACTCCCGCCCCTGCTCCTGACTACACTTGAGCTGGACAACGATGGGGTCGAGAGGTCCAGGGCCCAGGGAAAGGAAGGGACTTGTCCAGAGCCACACAGCCAAGGCTGAGCCTGAACTGAAACTCAGGCCCGCCGCCCACGACTGCACTGTGAAACCACCTGGCCTCTCTGGCAGGCCAGAATGAGGATCTGGCCTTCAGGGTATCAACCTAAATAACAAACAAGGAGAGGCTCTCTACAAGAAAATGTTGCTTACTCAGGAATAGCGCATCGGAATGAGAGTACACGTGCCACAGTAAACTAAGTGTATCCGGAAAGGTTTTTCAATTACCAGAAAGGTAACTGTTTTAAGGTAATTGTCCTTGGATAACAAGGGTGATACCAGTCTCCTGGGTCAGACAGGCATTTGCTGGACAGATGTCCTCACAGAAGTATTTTGTGTGTGTGGCTGTGATGGTCTTTATGTAAGGTTGTGGTTTTTATAGAGTCGTCCATGACAGTTATTATTGTTGGGCATTTATGCATGACAGTCCTCCTTCATGGCCTTCCCCAGCTCTATTTGTCAGGGTTTTTTTTTTTTTTTTTTTTGAGATGGAGTCTTGCTCTGTCACCCTGGCTGGAGTGCAATGGTGCATTCTCAGCTCACTGCAACCTCCACTTCCCGGGTTCAAGCAATTCTCCTGTCTCAGCCTCCTGAGTAGCTGGGATTACAGGTGTGTGCCACCGTACCCAGCTAATTTTTTTGTATTTTTGGTAGAGACAGGGTTTCATCATGTTGATCTGGCTGGTTTTGAACTTCTGACCTCAAATGATCCGCCTACCTCGGCCTCCCAAAGTGCTAGGATTACAGGTGTGAGCCACCACACCTAGCCAAGTGTTATTTTTTTAACACAAAATGACTCAATGTTCATTCTGACAACTTTTTCAGGGGGAATGTAAGGAGAGAAACAGCAGCAGCTCCAGAGAATCAGGCAGGGAGGGGTTCAGGTGGGTTCCAGAAGCGGGAGGCTGTGGCCTGGGCAGCTGACCCCTCCACTCTGAGGAGGAAGGTGGGCTTAGTGAGAGAGCAGGAGTCCGCGGGGTGGGGAGGGCCATGACTCAGCAGGAGCCACCACTATGTAGGGACACAGGGAGTCAAGCTGGAGCGTCACTCACATTGGGAGCCGGATGGCCCCATTCCCTGCCCCAGACAAGAAGGCCTGGAAAGTCACTTGGCAGCTGAAGGAAAGAGATGCTCTAGCTGCCCCACTGGCCTCCCTGTGCCTGGTGTGGTCTGCCCCACGATGCCCCCAAAAGCGCAGCCTGGGCTGGAGTTCTAGATCTCTCCACCTGCAGGGCCACCTCAGCATCCCCTGCTCTCCTGGTTTATTCCAGAGGGTGGCGCTCTCTAGGCCCCTACCGTCAGACCCTTGCTCCCAGTCCCTCCTCCTGGAAGCCGTCCTTGATTCCAGAAGACCTGAGGGATAGGCAGGTGCTGAACCTGGTATCCTGGTCCAACCAGGTGGTTCCCAGCTCAGGAATCCCAGACAGGACAGCTCTTCCCTGGGTGTCTGGGTCTCCCACCACTGGCTCCCCAGGCACCTTGCACATGCTGGCCCCTCTCTCCTGGGCTCTTACCCAACGCGTCACATGGCTGTCTTCTTCCTATTCCTCCAGGTTCACGTCCTCGCACTGGCCTTCCTTGACCCCCTGTCCTAGGAGGCTCCCCTATCTGGTCACTGTATCTTGCCTGCCCATTTCTTTACTTGTTTTCCTGTGCATTAACAAGACTGTGCCCTTGTGAGGGCAGAGTTGCTTTGCCTGTGCTATATTCCAGAACTTAGGACAACACCAGGCAGGTGCTCAGTTAAGTACCTGCAGAAGACTGGCCCCCTGCCCCACACTGAGGGGGTCTCTTTGGGGATGTGAGGAGGGGTGGGGGTAGCCAGACCCCTCCTCCCGCTGCCTTCTGCTGAGCACCGGCTGAACACCAGGTACTTGACATTCTGCTCTTCAACTTCACAACCACCCTTCAAGTTAGGAGTACTACCGGCTAAATATGTCCCCACAACACGTGATCCTATTCTCTCAGAGGACAGTAGTTCATTAATACTGGTATCAATGTCAATCAACACTTAAAATTCGAGAAAATGGCTACACTTACATGTGTGTAAAACAGGCTCTATACGTCCAAGGGAGTGTATCCTGACACTATACAGAAGAGAAAAATGGCCGGGCATAGTGGCTCACACCTGTAATCCCAGCACTTTGGGAGGTCAAGGTGGACCAATCACCTGATGTCAGGAATTCAAGACCAGCCTAGACAATATAGTGAAACCCCATCTCTACTAAAAATACAACAATTAGCTGGGCATGATGGTGGGTGCCTGTGGTCCCAGCTACTCAGGAAGCTGAAGCAGGAGAATCACTTGAACCCAGGAGGCGGAGGCTGCAGTGAGCCAAGATCTCACCACTGCACTCCAGCCTGGGTGACAGAGCGAGACTCCGTATAGGAAAAAAAAAAAGCTGGGCCTGGTAGCAGATGCCTGTAATCCCAGCTACTTGGGAGGCTGAGGCAGGAGAATCACTTGAATATGGGAGGTGGAGGTTGCAGTGAAC
>NW_016107596.1:2689702-2692393 GCF_001604975.1 Cebus imitator
GGGTTTCACCATGTTGACCAGGATGGTCTCGATCTCTTGACCTCGTGATCCACCCGCCTCGGCCTCCCAAAGTGCTGGGATTACAGGCTTGAGCCACTGCGCCCGGCCTAGATTAGTTTTTTTAATTAAAAGAGGAAAAAAGTGTCAAGGCCAGAGAGTACAGCTCACACGGATGGAAACTGCTCAGGAGTGTGATGGGCCCCACCCAGGGAGGACCCTGAGTTACTCACAGTTCAGGATGATCTGGGCAGCCCGGTAGAGCTCCAGGCGGCACAGGAGGTCCACGAGCTGCTGGACTGTGGCCTGCCGCATGCCCCACCACCACAGCAGCTCCCTCGTGATGCTCACGCCCTGCACCCGCTCCATGGACTTGATCTTCCGCAGCTGGGTCAGGTCTGTGATCACGTAGGAGGCTGAAACGGAGAGAGAGGACCCTGCTTAGAGTCAAAGAGGCAGTCCCTCCAGGAGAGGTCCTCACGCTAGCTGCTAGCTGGGTTTTTATCAGGACATCCTCCTCAAATGCCCCCTCCACAATGGAAACACCACAGTAAGCTGAGCTCCACAGGTGGCCCAAGTTACAATGCCGACTCTGCTGGACACCCATGGGGTCGAGCACACAAGACTTAGGAGAAAGACCACGGGACGGCAGGGTCCAAACCTTGAGCACTGGCTGCTGCTATGCCTAGGGCAGTCAGCATGCCCAGGGGAGTCTCAGTGAGTACCAGCTCTGCCTGCCTCCCCTTCTAGATGGAAGGCCCATATAGGCAGGGAGCGCTACCCGTTTGGTTCACTGTTACTTCCCCAGAATTGAGAGTAGTGCCTGGCTCAGAGTGGAGGCGGGGCCCGGACGAGGGTGAGTCAGGCAGGCACCTAAGGAAGGAAAATGCAGGAGGCGCTGACTTTCAGGTGGCACCGCAAGACCCTGAGCATCCGAGCCTACTTACATTTTGCCCCTGGCATCTCATTCCTCTCAGCTAAGTCCCAGTCCTGGTCAGGGGAACTCAACAAGCATGTGAGGCTGGGTGCAGCAGCTCACACCTGTAATTCCAACACTTTAGGAGGCTGAGGAGGGATTGCTGGAGCTGAAGAGTTCAAGACCAGCCTGGGCAACATAGCAAGACCCTGTCTTTACAAAAAATAAAGTAGCTAAGCATGGTGGCATGCATCTATAGTCTCAGCTACTCAGGAGGCTGAAATGGGAGGATCACTTGAGCCCAAGAGTTGGAGGCTGCAGCAAGCCACGATGATGTCACTGCACTCCAGCCAGGGCAACAGCTGGACGTGTTTTTGTCTCCAAAAACAAACAAAAAAAGCTATACCATGTGAATGATTGAATGAAAAAACACAAACCTTTGCCACATTGTCTTCAGAGAACTGTTACAAGGGTCAAGAAAGCCATAGATACAAAAACACTTTGCCACTTCTGAACTACCAGTCAAAACTTGCAGGGCGCTACCACTGGTAACAATAAAAATAATGCATTCTGTCTTTTTGTGTTTTACCATAAAATTCATGGTTGTTTACCAAAAAAAAAAAAAAAAAAAAAAAAAAAAAAAAAACAAAAAAAAAAAAAAAAAGAACCAAAAAATGCTAGAAGGAACCTAAACATCTCTCAATAGGGGTAAGCTAAACAAATCATAGAACATCTGTCAAAGGAATACAATGTAGCTATTAGAAAGAATGTGTCAATTGTCAATATGAAACAGTCCCCAAGGTCTATTGCTAGGTGCAAAAAAAAATTCACAATAGTACATGGTGTGCTACTACCTGTATCAAAAGGGGGTTGCAGGCAGGGTGAGGTGGCTTATGCCTGCAATTCCAGTACTTTGGGAGGCCAAGGCAGCAGGATCACTTGAGGCCAGGAGCTCAAGACCTGCCTCGATCTCTATTAAAAAAACGAAAAATGAGGCAGACATGGTGGCATGTGCCTATAGTCCCAATTAGGAAGTTGAGGCAGGAGGATCACTTGAGCCCAGGACATCAAGGCTGCAATGAGCTTTGATCACACTACTGCTCTCCAGCCTGGGCAACAGACCAACACCCTGTCTAAAAAAAAGAAAAGTTTTTAAAAAAGGGATTGCGGATACATAATATCATTGCTCATGCAGAGAAAATTTCTAGTAAGACAAACCAGAAATTGTTACCAGTCATTACTTGTTGGGATGTAAAGTAGGGAAAGGATGACAATATGAATCATTTTTACTACAGCCTTTTTTGAATTTTTGTTATAGTTATTGAGCTTTTTAAAATTACCTAGTGTATTTATTTTTTAAACAGCCCAAATTTAAAAGGTACGAAACAATTTACAGTAAAGTCTCCCTCCAACACTGTGTTCTCTGGCTGCCACAGGTAACCATTGTTAGCAGTTTCTTTCTTTAGAGATGGAGTCTTGGTCTTATTACCCAGGCTGAAGTACAGTGTCACAATCCCAGCTCACTGCAACCTCCGCCTCCCAGGTTCAAGTGATTTTCCTGCCTCAGCCTCCTGAGTAGCTGGGATTACAGGCACACACCACCACACCTGGCTAATTTTGTACTTTTAGTAGAGATGGAGTTTCACCATGTTAGCCAGGCTGGTCTCGAATTCCTGACCTCAGGTGATTCGCCCCCTTGGCCTCCCAACATGCCGGGATTATAGGTGTGACTCACAGCACTTGGCCTGTTATCAGTTTCTTATGTGCACGGTAAACTC
>NW_016107596.1:2693721-2698510 GCF_001604975.1 Cebus imitator
GGGTTTCACCATGTTGACCAGGATGGTCTCGATCTCTTGACCTCGTGATCCACCCGCCTCGGCCTCCCACAGTGCTGGGATTACAGGCTTGATCCACCGCGCCCGGCCAACAGTGCCATATCTTAAGGTGTTGACCAATCAGCATTTAACTAGACCCTTTATTTATTTTATTTATTCTTTTTGAGAAGGAGTCTTGCTCTGTTGCCCAGGCTGGAGTAAAGTGGCATGATCTCGGTTCAGTGCAGCCTACACCTCCTGGATTCAAGTCATTCTCCTGCCTCAGCCTCCCAAGTAGCGGGGGCTACAGGCCACCACTCTCAGCTAATTTTTTCGTATTTTTAGTAGACAGGGTTTCACCATGTTGGCCAGGCTGGTCTTGAACTCCTGACCTCAAGTGATCCGCTCTCCTCGGCCCCTCAAAGTGCTGGGATTACAGTCATGAGCCACTGTACCCAGCCTCAACCAGACCCTTTAAACAGGGTCAGGACACGATAGAGATCTTGAGGGGATGAGTCACTACCGAGGCCTCCTGCTAAGTCCACAGCTTTTTCACAACATGGACAGGTAATAATACCTGGTCATCGTAGAACATTTGGGAAACAAAATCAAAGTCCCCATGATCATCCCACTTGCAGGACCCCAAGGAAACCACCAGTTATATTTTGGTGTCTAATCTTCCAGACTTTTTCTACAGATATGAAAACATGTACGAAGGTCAGCAGGACAGTAGTTGTTCAGAGGCCAGGTTTTGGGATTCAGGGCCTGGGTTCAAATCCTATCTCTGCTGCTTACTTGGTGTGTGTTTAGAGAAGGCCTGGTCATCTCTCTCTGAACCTCAGTTTCCTCATGTGTCAAACAAGAATAACAGCAGCACCTGCCTCAGAGACTGTTGCAAAGATTAGATGAGTTATATGTACAGAAGCACTTCGAACAGCGTTCGACACACAATAAACATGATAAGTGTTAGCTCTAAGTGTTAAACTAGCTACATTCTATGAAAACTTGTTTCGTGGCCAGGTACAGTGGCTCATGCCTGTAATCTTAGCACTTTGGGAGAACGACACAGGCAGATCACTTGAGGCCTGCCTCTTTTTTTTTTTTTTTTTTTTTGCAATGGAGTTTTGCTCTGTCACTCAGTCTAGGGTGCAGTGGCATGATCTCGGTGCACTGCAACCTCCACCTCCTGGGTTCAAGCGATTCTCCTGCCTCAGCCTCCTGAGTAGCTGGGATTATAGGCACACATTACCATGCCCGGCTAATTCTGTATTTTGTAGAGATGGGGTTTCACCTTGTTGGTCAGGCTGGTCTCAAACTCCTGATCTTGTGATCCACCTGCCTTAGCCTCCCAAAGTGCTGGGATTACAGGCATGAGCCACCACGCCCAGCCCATCTCTACTAAAAATACAAAAATTAGCCAGGCATGGTGGCATGCACCTGTAGTCCCAGCTACTCAGGAGGCTGAGGCAGGAGAATTGCTTGAACCCGGGAGATGGAGGTTGCCACGAGCTGAGATTGCGCCACTGCACTCCAGACTGGGTGACAGAGCAGTACTCCGTCTCAAAAAAAGAAAACCTGTTTTTTAATTTTTATTTATTATTTTATTATTTATTTTAAGACGGAGTGGCTCTATGTTGCCAAGGCTGGAGTGCAGTGGCGCGATCTGGGCTCACTGCAACCTCCGCCTTCTGGGTTCAAGCGATTCTCCTGCATCAGCCTCCTGAGTAGCTGGGACTACAGGCACACGCCACCACTCCTCTAGTCTCAGCTAATTTTTATTTTTATTTTTTTGAGATGGAGTCTCGCTCTGTTGCCCAGGCTGGAGCACAGTAGCACGATCTCGGCTTACTGCAATCTCCGCCTGCCAGGTTCTTGCAATTCTCCTGCCTCAGCCTCCTGAGTAGCTGGGACTACAGGCACACGCCACCACTCCTCTAGTCTCAGCTAATTTTTATTTTTATTTTTTTGAGATGGAGTCTCGCTCTGTTGCCCAGGCTGGAGCACAGTAGCACGATCTCGGCTTACTGCAATCTCCGCCTGCCAGGTTCTTGCAATTCTCCTGCCTCAGCCTCCTGAGTAGCTGGGACTACAGGCACACGCCACCACTCCTCTAGTCTCAGCTAATTTTTATTTTTATTTTTTTGAGATGGAGTCTCGCTCTGTTGCCCAGGCTGGAGCACAGTAGCACGATCTCGGCTTACTGCAATCTCCGCCTGCCAGGTTCTTGCAATTCTCCTGCCTCAGCCTCCTGAGTAGCTGGGACTACAGGTGCCCACTGCCACTCCTGGCTAATTTTTTTCTGTTGTTGTATTTTAGTAGAGACGGGGTTTCACCATGTTGGCCAGGCTGGTCTTGAACTCCTAGGCTCAGTCAATCCGCCATGAGCCACCATGAGCCACCACACCCAGCCAATTTTTGCATTTTTAGTAGAGACGGAGTTTCACCATATTGGCCAGGCTAGTCTCGAACTCCTGACCTCAAGTGATCTGCCCACCTAGGCCTCCCAAAGTGTTGGGACTACAGGTGTGAGCCATCACACTCAGCCTATTTTTTATTTTTAGTAGAAATAGGGTCTCACTACATTGCCCAGGCTGGTCTCAAACTCCTGGCTTCAAGAGATTTTCCCACTTCAGCCTCCCAAAGTGCTGAAATGACAGTTGTGAGCCATGGCGTCCGGCCTGAAAATGTTTTTATCCCCAGTGGTTAACAGTACAGGGACTGTCATTCTTGAGCTCCTGAATCCTGCAGTCGTTCATCTGAGGCAGTAGAAAACCTTGCCTATCTTCAAAGTCCTCCAGAGCAGAGATGGCACAGCCTCCTGAAATGCCCCATCTTAGAATCAAACGCCCTTTCTCCAGACTAACGACATCCCTCCCTGAGTGGGGGATGAGGAAAGCCCTAACTTGACCCTTTTCAATAGGCTGAGTCTCCTAAGCCTCTCAGCAACTCTGCGAAGGTGCTTCATGGATGAGGAAACTAAAGGCTCAGAGAGAGGCAGTCACCTGACTGATGTCACACAGCTGGGCAGGGGCAAAGCAGGGCTGTGCACAGAGGCTGGTACAGGCAGGAGTGAACGAGACAGGGAGCAGTTACAGAGGAGCCCCTGCGTGGAGCCCATCTGCACATGCCTGGGGCTGAAACTGTAGGAAGCCCATTTTACACAGGCTAAGGCAAATCCCAACAGAGGCAGCTGCCATCACAGGGGTGGCCTGATTATCTGCCAACAAGGGTGAGGTCCGAAAGAGCACGTGCCTGTCTGTGGCTGCAGAATCTTTTGAATCACTGTAGCATTCTCTTTACCCTCTCCCAGTACCACCATCAGCTCCAAAGAACCATCTTCTTTCTAAAATGACCCCCCGACTTTTCAGCACTGAAGGGACAATCACAGTCACTTGTTCATTTGGCTAAAGAGGAAACTGGAGCACTGGGACTGGGCCCGGAGCAGCGGGCTGGGTGCGCAGTTGGCTCCAGCCCCACAGCCTCTGATCCAGTGTGAGAAGCAGGCTGACCGCAGGCTCCAAGCCAGCTCCAGTGGCTGAGAGTGGGCAGCCCACATCCTCACCACACTGACACCTGGCAGCTCATTATTCACTCTGGTACCTGCCCTCTAGCCAGGCACTGTCCCACGCTCTGGCAATACAGCAGTGAAAAATTAGACGGGTAAGTCCCCTGCCCACATGGTGCTTCCACTCCATAGGGAGACAGGTGGAAACAATTGAGGAACAAGGGACATCAAAGGCTGTGAAGTGGAATGAGGAAAATGAAACATGGTGATGGGCTAGAGAGGAACAGGGGCCAGGAAAGACCTCTCCATTTCAAAGGAGGTGCCATGGGAGCTTACCTGAAGGATTATGACAAACCGAATAATACCCTTGGAAAACATTCACATCCTAAGCCAAAAGGGACTTTTGGCAAAAGGGACTTTGCAGATTAGATTAAACTAAGGATTCTGAGATGAGATTATCCTGGATTCTCTGGGTCTGGCCAAGGTAATTACCAGGGTCCCGGTAAGGGGGAGGCAGGAACATCAGATTCAGAGAAGAGATGACAGCAGAAGCAGGGGTCACAGAGACAGATGTGATGACACTACACCAGTGGCCTTGAAGATGGAGGAAGGGGCCACAAACCACGGGATGCTACAGGCCTCAGGAAGCCGGTCAAGGCAAGGAGACCAACTCCCCCCTAGAGCCACCCTGAGTTAGGACTCTGACCTCCAGAATGCTGAGATAATAAACTTGTGGGGTTATAGGCCACAGACTTTGTAGTAATCTGTAACTACAGCAGGAGGAAACTAACAGACCAGAAAGCCAGCCCTGGATAACACAGGGGAAGAAGGTCCCAAGTGGAGGGAACAGCACATGCAGAGGCCCTATGTCTGGCCCAGGGACATCAGTGTGGCTGAAGCCGGGGAGTGACACTGGGTATGGAAGGAGAGGAAGTCAGAGAGGCCAGCACTGGGCAGATGTGTCAGAACTGACAGGCCTGGCAAGGCCTACAGAACATATTCATCCCAGTGGGAAGGCTCAAACAGGTATTCTCCAAAGACGTGCAGCAGGGCACGGTGGCTGACACCTGTAATCCCAGCACTTTGGGAGGCCAACGCGGGTGGATCACCTGAGGTCAGGAGTTTGAGGCCAGCCTGACCAACATGGTAAAACCCTGTCTCTACTAAAAATACAAAAATTAGCCGGGTGTGGCGGCACGTGCCTGTAATCCCAGCTACTCAGGAGGCTGTGACAGGAGAACTGCTTGAACCCACGAGGTGGAGGTTGCAGTGAGCTGAGATCATGCC
>NW_016107596.1:2698575-2700692 GCF_001604975.1 Cebus imitator
AAAAAAAAAAAAAAAAAAGATGTGCAAATGGCCCATAAGCACAGGAAAAGATGCTCCCCAGCATTAGTCATTAGGGAAATGCAAATCAAAGCACAGTAAAATGCCACTTCACACCGGCTCAGGTGACTGCCATCAAAAAGGTGACAATAAGGGCAGGCATGGCGGCTCACACCTATAATCCCAGCACTTTGGGAGGCTGAGGTGGGCAGATCACCTGAGGTCAGGAATTTGAGACCAGCCTGGCCAACAGGGTGAAACCTTGTCTCTACTAAAAATACAAAAATTAGTCAGGCGTGGAGGTACACGCCTGTAATCCCAGCTACTCAGGAGGCTGAGGCAGGAGAATCGCTTGAATGAACCAGAGAGGTGGAGGTTGTAGTAAGTCAAGTTTGTGCCATTGCACTGCAGCCTGGGCAACAGAGCCAGACTCTGTTTCAAAATTATATATATATGTATATATATACACACACACACACACACACACATGTATATATGTGTGTGTTAAATAATAGATCCTTCTAATATACACTAAAACTAAACACACACACACACACACACACATCAGGGAGTGACAGCACCGTGGGTCCCCGGGGCCCGGGTGGGAGTCCCTCTGCGGTTCGGCCACCAAGCCCCGGCGCGCTTGCCCGCGCTGTCTGCAGGACGAGGTCAAGGCTGGCACTTCGCAGGCTGTTGTGGGCTGTATGGACGACCTGGGACCGTTGCCGAGCCAGCAGCGGTGACAGGAGGGCTCCCGCACCGCGCAGTGGCAGCGGCCCCTGCTCAGCGACAGAGCTCCCTATAGACGTCCTCGGAGACCACTCGGATCGGACCCGCTTAACCCAGGTGCCCGAGGGGGCTTGGCCGCCGGCTCCAGCCGGGATCGCTGGGGGCACCGGTCGCCCTGGCCCCTCCCCGTCCCGGGCTGCACTCACCGAACTCCATCCAGTCCCAGTCGCTGAGCGTGTCCATGTTGCGGCACAGGTCGTCCAGCACCCAGGAGGGCAGCTGGTAGATGTAGCAAGCCATGGCGCGCTGCGGAGCGGGCTCTGGCACCTGGCGACTGGGTCAGACACCGCGGGCTCGGGCTTCTCTAGCCGGGGGCCGACCGGCTGGGAAGTGGGCGGGGCGGGAGGGCACCAGCGCCCCCAGCGGCCACCGGCGGCACGATGGCCCCGCCGGCTCCACCCCAGCGCCAGCCAGAGGATCCAAACTGTTTGGGGACCCTAAGGCCCAGCGGGGAGAAGGCCGCACGGGAATTCCGCCGCAGCAGCAGGCGGTCCTCTGACTCCACTTCCAGCGGAACTACATCATGTAGCATGCGCTCATCAGATACTCCATTCATTACCTACTGTATGCCAGGCACTGCCCAGGTGTTGGCGATACCTAAATAAGAAAGCCTCCCGCCGGGCGCGATGCCTCACACCTGTAATCCCACGTCTGGCCAACATCGAGGAATCCCTATGTCTGCTGAAAATACAAAAATTAGCTGGGCGTGGTGGTGATTGCCTATAATCCCAACTACTTGGGAGGCTGAGGCAGGACAATCACTTGAACCTAGGAGGAAGAGGTTGCAGTGAATCCAGATCGTGCCATTGCACTTTAGCCTGGGTGACAAGAGCAAGACGAAAAGAAAAGAAAAATGAAGAAAGAAAGAGAGAGAAAGGAGAAAGAGAGAGAGAAAGGAAGGAGAAAGAGAAAGAAAAAGAAACAGAAGGAAATGAAGGAAGGAAAGAGAAAGGAAGGAAGGAAGGAAAAGTGGAAGGAAGGAAAGAAGGAAGGAAGGAAAGGAAGGAAGGAAGGAAAGGAAGGAAGGAAGGAAAGAAGGAAGGAAGGAAGGCAGGCAGGCAGGAAGGAAGGAAGACAAAAAACAGAAACAAAAAAATAAAAGAAAAATAAACCTAAATAGCTGGGTGTGGTGGTGCATACCTATCTATAATCTCAGCACTGTGGGAGGCCAAGGCAGGAGGACTGCCCTAACCCAGGTGTTCAAGACCAGTCTGGGCAGCATGGCAAGACCCTGTCTCTATTACAATTTAAAAAATAAAATTCTTGGCTAGGTATGGTGGCTCATGCCTGTAATCCCAGCACTTTGAGAGGCCAAGGTGAGCAGATCACTT
>NW_016107596.1:2701282-2706433 GCF_001604975.1 Cebus imitator
ATTTTTTGTATTTTTAGTAGAGACGGGGTTTCACCATGTTGACCAGGATGGTCTCGATCTCTTGACCTCATGATCCACCCGCCTCGGCCTCCCAAAGTGCTGGAATTATAGGCGTGAGTCACCGCGCCCGGCCAGCCTACTATCCTTTTTAATGGCTTAGCTGGAGTGCCATATTTAATTTGGCCAATCTCCCCTGGATATACATTTACTTCCATCACTGGAGTCTGTTCCAGAGGGATCTGCTTTCTGCATCTATCAGAGGAGTGGAAGTCCTGGAGTCTGCCAAGTATAAACCAGTATTTAGAAAACGGTTGCGTCAGAGGCACATCAGACCCTCTCAAAATCCTCCCTACTGCCTGGAGTTGCTCCCCATAATCTCCACGTCATAGGAGGGATCCAGTAGGAGCTGACTGAATCATGAGAGTGTTTTCCCCCATGCTATTCTCATGATAGTGACTGAGTTCTCGTGAGATCTGACGGGTTTTTTTTTTTTTTTTCTATCTCCAGTAATGGGTATAAGCACGAGATCTGAAGGTTTTATAAGCACCTGGCATCTCTCCTGCCGCCCTGTGAAGAGGTGCCTTTCACCACAATTGTAAGTTTCCTGAGGCCTTCCCAGCCATGTGGAGCTGTGTCAATTAAACCTCTTCTTTATAAATTACCCAGTCTTGGGTATTCCTTCATAACAGCGTGAGAACAGACTAATACAAGTCCTTAACACAGTTTCTATCTGAGGTTTCTGAGCATGAGATAGCTATCTATAGAAAGGGTTCTCGAAATTCTCGGGTTGGGCCTAGGTAATGAACACACTCCTACAAGGGAAGAACCACCATCTCATGTCACTCCCCATCAAGCAAATTGCCAAACTGTCCTTTGCCAGATTAACTCTCCTCCAACTTAAGATGAAATGGTTCAGTAGGACTTCCTCCCAGCCTTTCAGTAACCTCAGCTCTGTTATGAACATTTGTGGGTCCAGCCCCAGGCCTGTAGGATTCAACTTTTCCCAACCAGAACGAAACAGCCTTTCATGTTTTTCCATCTGACAGACAGGGAGAGAGCCTATTGCCATTAGTTCGTATGTCAAGCAGACTTATTATTGTCCTGTGGTTTCATGTTTTCAGTTTTGAAACAAGTTTTGTGGGTTTTTCTCCCTCTCATATATCCAGTGCTATTGCCCAATTCTTCTCATGACCATCATACGTGTACCTCATTTTTCTGTGACCTGCCAATGGACTACTTGGGTGTGCGTGATGAGGGGTGGGAGCAGGAAAATGTTTTGTTGGGGCAGGTAGTTTAGGTGTGCGGAAAGAAAGGGGAAAAACAAGTTGAGTATCCCTCATTGGAAATGCTGGGGACTGGAGGTGTTTCCGATTTCAGATATATATATATATATTTGTGTTTTGGAATATATGCATATATATAATGAGGTATCTTGAGGATGGGACCCAAGTCTAAAGTTGTGGGAAGTAGAAAAGCTCCCCTTTAAAGTTTCCTTTCTTGTTAAAGAACGAATCATAAGTGTGCTAATAACTTTGTGAAGCCGTATCCTATGTAGCTGTTAGACATGCCATGCTTACAGGCACATAGTACATTCTATGTCCTTGTACTTTAACCAAGATATCTGTGCTGGACGTGCCCAGCTTGCTATTGCTTTTACCTGTTTAGAAAAGTTTTAAGTTGTTCGCCAATTGGGTTTTAGTTTAGATTGTGACGTCTGGCTCCAGCCAACGGAGATCAGACACAGCAATAAGGACCTCAAATGCTTAAGGGATAAATATTTCTGCTTTTCCTTTGTTCGTTGTATTCTTGCAACAAAATGGCTAGCGAAAGTACCCTTCCTGCAGTCCAGGAAGTAAAAATTGCTTGCTGAGAGATCCTTTGTCTCAGTGCTAATTTTTCTTTGAGGCACCAAGCATCAATTTCCAACAAAACGCAAAATTCATTAAACTTTCTGTTTCAGAAAAACTCTCACACTGTGTTTTTCCTCTAGATTTCACACTAACACAATACCAACACAGAACGCTTTTGTGTCCAAATGTGTAGATTTCTCCCTGCCAGAAGCAAGCAATCTATTCTGCATTGAACACTGACTAGGTGTCCTCTAATTCACTTCCAACACCATCTGTCTGGAAACAATATCAGATCCTGCAGGTTGAGGGCTCAGTCCTCAGGACTTGGCCCCACCCCTACACCAGTAGCAAGTCTGGATCTCCAGAACTTCTGACCAACCAGCTTCAAGTTGGAGTTCCCACAACCCTCTCTTTGGGTTTGATTAATTTGCTGGAGTGGCCCACGGAACTCAGAGAAACATGTTTACCAGTCTTTTTTTTGAGACAAGGTCTTGCTCTGTCAACCAGGCTAGAGCGCAAACTGAGCAGCTGGGACTGCAGGCATGCACCACCATTCCTGGCTTTTTTTTTTCTAGGAGAGAAGGGGTCTCACTATAATGCCCAGGCTGGTCTTGAACTCCTGGGCTCAAGCAATCCTTCTACCTCAGCCTCACAAAACGCTGGGATTATATGTGTAACCCACCACACCCGGACTGCCAGTTTATCATAAAGGATATTACAAAGGATACAGATGAAGAGACGCATAGGCCAAGGAATGGGGTAAGAGATGCAGTTTCCATCCCCTCCCTGGGTGCACCATCCTCCAGGAACCTCTACATGTTCAGGTATCCTGATGCTCTGTACAGTCCTCGTGGGTTTCTTTTCTTTTCTTTTTTTTTTTTTTTTTTTTTGAAGTATCTTCTTTTTCTTTTTTTTTCTTTTTTTTTTTTTTTTTTTTTTTGAGACAGACTCTCACTCCTTCACCAGGCGCCAGGCTGGAATGCACTGGCGCAACCTCGGCTCACTGCAACCTCCACCTCCCGGGTTCAAGCAATTCTCCTGCCTCAGCCTCCCGAGTAGCTGGGACTACAGGTGCGCGCCACCATGCCCAGCTAATTTTTTTGTACTTTTAGTAGAGACGGGTTTCACCACGTTGGCCAGGATGGTCTCGATCTCTTGACCTCGTGATCCGCCCGCCTCAGCCTCCCAAAGTGCTGGGATTACAGGCGTGAGCCACTGCGCCTGACCATCCTCGTGGGTTTTAACAAGGCTTCATGATATCACCATTCCTTCTCCCAGGGTATGGGGTGGGACGTTCTCTGAAATGAGGGCTGTATTCCCAGGGTTTTGCGAGGCCAAGGTGGGAGGATTGCTTGAGCCCAGGAGTTCAAGACTAGCCTGGGCAACACAGCAAGACCCCACCTCTACAAAAAACTTACAAATTAGCCAGTCAGGGAGCCATGGTGGCTCAGGCCTGTTGTCCTGGAGCATGAGATGAGGCTAGGTGTTCAAGGCCAGCCTTGGCAACACAGAAACCTCGAAACCTCTCATCCATATAAAAAAAAAAAAATTGCCAGGCACAGTGGCTCACACCTGTAATCCCAGCACTCTGGGAGGCTGACTGAGGCGGGTGGATCACCTGAGGTTGGGATTTCGAGACCAGCCTGACCAACATGGAGAAACCCCATCTCTGCTAAAAATACAAAGTTAGCCGGGAGTGGTGGCACATGCATATAATTCTAGCTACTCAGGAAGCTGAGGCAAGAGAATCACTCGAATCCAGGAGGAGGGGTGAGCTGAGATCATGCCATTGCACTCCAGCCTGGGCAACAAGAGCAAAATTCCTCAAAAAATAAAAAGTAAAAAAAAAAAAAAATTGAGCCAGGCAAGGTGGCTCACATCTGTAACAAGGACTATGGGAGTTGAGCCAGGAATAAAAAAAGAAAACATACGCATCATAACACCAGTTCTATATACACCTTATACACACAGCCTGAAGGTAATTTTAAGCAATGTTTTCCATAATTTTGCACATGAAACAAAGTTTGTGTTAAGTACTCATGTGGAATTTTCCACTGGTAGCCTCATGTCAGCATTCAAAAACTTTTGGATTTTGGAGCATTTTGGATTTGGAATTTTTGGATTAGGGATACTCAACCTGTACTGAAAGAGTATCAGGAAGCCAATGACTAGCAGAGAGTGGGACTGAGGTGCTAATAATGGGACACCCAGGGTGAAAGTATCTGAAAAGTTCACACTGGTGTTCACACATTAAGAGTGTAAAACATTGATATCTTCCATATCCTTAGTGCACTGATTTCTAGCACATGCCCTCACTGTTGTAGTGTCTCTCTTTCTCTCTATATTTATTTATTTATTAGACAGTTTCACTCTTGTCACCCAGGCTGGAGTGCAATGGTGCAATCTCGGCTCACTGCAACCTCCGCCTCAAGAGTAGCTGGTTCAAGCGATTCTCCTGCCTCAGCCTCCCGAGCGGCTGGGATTACAGGCACATGCCAACACAGTCCGCTAATTTATTATTTTTAGTAGAGATGGGCTTTCACCATGTTGGCCAGGCTGATCTCAAACTCCCAACCTCAGGTGATCCGCCCGCCTCAACTCCCAAAGTACTGGCATTACAGGCATGAGCCACCTCACCTGGCCTTATTCTCAACATGAATAATTGCTGGTGAAATTTTAACCACTTACCTTTTTGGGTTCTGTTTTCATGGGAAAAAAACTTTCCAATGTGAATGTTTTTCTTCTTAATATTTTTCTGAGGTGTTTAATATTTTTATAATGATATATTACTTTTATAAGAAAAATAAAGCTAAAAGAAACAATGTTAAATACAAAAAAATCCAGGGTTGGAAAGAGAAGAGACTTAGAATGAGGCTGGTGGCTTATGTCTGGATCTCCTTCCCATCCTGGGCCTTTATGTAAACAGGTTTTGAAATTCTCTGAGAGAAAAGCGCCTGGTTAAAACACTACACAACACACCCTGTTTCCTTTATGCAGCACCATTTAATGTATTAAAGAACAGCTTTTAAAAAAGAGCTTAAAATAGGAACTTCACAGTCTCTTAAGAGCGATACATCGAATACATTCACAAGATTTCAAATGAAAAACATATATTATTCATGTTACTTGGACAACATCAAAAACACAGTACTCAAACTGCATGTTTTAACAAGAACATGAACTATCATTTTGACACAAAGACATAAAGCCAATGTGGAACTACTCCGGCACCAGTGGGCTTCCTTAAACCTTGCACCCTGTTCCACTCCAGCACCAGCGGACTTCTTTTTTTTTTTTTTTT
>NW_016107596.1:2706633-2708390 GCF_001604975.1 Cebus imitator
TAGTAGAGACGGGGTTTCACCATGTTGACCAGGATCGTCTCGATCTCTTGACCTCGTGATCCACCCGCCTCGGCCTCCCAAAGTGCTGGGATTACAGGCTTGAGCCACCACGCCCAGCCCAGCGGACTTCTTTAAACATCGCACCCTGTCCCACTCTGGAACTCACACAGCTGCCTTCCACTCCAGCACAGGAAGCTCTCCGCCTCCAGAGTTTTTCATCCCTATCCAACATTTCAACAAACATGTAAATATTTAAAGGTGTGTCACTGAATGAGAACTACTACCACATGCTAAAAAATAAATAAAAAGACTATTTGTTGAATGTTCAAAGAAGAAGCTAATATCAGAAGGAAAATTGTGGAGTGTCTCATTCACTTCACTCTGATTTTTTTTTTTTTTTTTTTTTGAGATGGAGTCTTGCTCTGTCACCCAGGCTGGAGTGCAATGGTGCGATCTCAGCTCACTGCAACCTCCGACTCATGGGTTCAAGCGATTCTCCTGCCTCAGCCCCCCAAGTAGCTGGGATTACAGTGCCCACCACCACGCCTGGCTAATTTTTGTATTTTTAGTAGAGACGGGCTTTCACCATGTTGGCCAGGCCAGTCTGGTCTCGAACTCCTGACCTCAGGTGATCTGCCTGCCTCAGCCCCTAAAGTGCTATGATTACAGGTGTGGGCCACCATGCCTGGCCTGATTTTTTTTTTTTTTTTTTTTTGAGGCAGGGTCTTGCTCTGTCCCCCAGGCTGGAATGCAGTGGCACACTCCTGGCTCACTGTAACCTCAAATTCCCGAACTCAAACGATTTTCCATCTCAGCCTGCCAAGTAGCTAGGATTACAGACGTGTGCCACCATGCTCAGCTAATTAAAAAATTTTTTTGTATAGATGGGGTCTCACCATGAGCCCAGGCTCATCTTGAAGTTCTGGGCTCAAGCAATCCTCCTACACTGGCCTCCCAAAGTACTGGGATTACAGGCGTGAGCCATTATGCCAGCCGTCACTCTAGTTTGTGAGCACAGGAATTGTGCCCAAAGACTAGGATAAGAAATTAACGATGCCAAGAAATAGCCACAAACATTAATTATAAAAGACTATACTAATGTTTATGAAAAGCTTATAATAACATGGAGAAAAATTTGTTACAAAGTTAAATGAAAAAGTAGGGTATAAAACTGTATAACAATACAATCTCAACTATGTAAAAAAACCACCAACCAAAATATGTCCTAAAAAAGGCTGACAGAAAATAGTTCAAAATGTTAACTGTGGCTGTATTTAAGAAGTGTACCTAGTAGGGGTCTTTTTTCTTCCTTTTTAGTTTTCTGTCTTTTCCAAATTTTTCTCTACTGGGGAGATTTTTGAAAAAGCTACTCAAGAGGCTGAGGCAGGAGAATCGCTTGAACCCGGGAAGCAGAGGTTGCAGTGAGCCGAGACTGCACCACTGCACTCTAGCCTGGTGACAGAGCGAGACTCCGTCTCAAAAAAAAAGCTATAGGGGATTTGAGACCAGGCTGGCCTGGCCAACATGGCAAAATCCCATCTCTACTAAAAGTACAAAAATTAGAAGAAAAAAAATTAAAAGAAAAATGCAACAAGATCATCTTGATGCCAGCAGCAAAAAAAAAAAAAGAAAAGAAAAGAAAAAAAAGAACAGCGGGCGCGGTGGCTCACGCCTGTAATCCCAGCACTTTGGGAGGCCGAGGCGGGTGGATCACGAGGTCAAGAGATCGAGACCATCCTGGTCAACATGGTGAAACC
>NW_016107596.1:2708560-2712094 GCF_001604975.1 Cebus imitator
AAAAAGAAAGAAAAAAAAGTACAAAAATTAGCCGGGTGTGGCGGCGGGCACCTGTAATGCCAGCTACTCAGGAGGATGAGGCAGAAGAATAGCTTGAACCTGGGAGGTAGAGGTTGCAGTGAGCGGAGACTGCGCCAATGCACTCCAGCCTGGGCGACAAGAGCGAGACTCCGTCTCAAAAAGAAAAAAAAGCTGTTAGGGGACGAGAATAAAAATTGAAAAACAAAAAAAAGCTATTAGTTATAAAAAACTGAGTCTGATAGAAACATTGGATTTTAGTTAATAAATTTAAGTCTAGCCTATAAGAATTTGTACATTTAGAAAACTATGAAACATTTCAGGCTACTCCATGAATCCACTGGTACGAGTAACTCGCCAGAGGTTGGAAGTGGAAGTGCCACCAGGTCCTGCCTGATGAAAAATGCCGAATCAATCAGGAATGTCACATATTTACAAAAAGGAACAGAAACACCCACATTTAGCAAAAACTTATTTATAGTATAGTAGCCCATTAATACTAGAATCAAACATGAAGATTCCTGATTTTCTCCTATTTTTCTGTGCAGATGTCAAGTTACAAAAATGCTATTATCACAACTGCAGAAAATTAATCCTAGTTTAGAAACAGAAATAAAACAGCACTTCGACAAGACTGGACCAAGAAAAGTGGGCAACTTAGAAAATTATAAAAAGTGCTATAAAAATGATTCCCTTTAAGACATTTGTTTACTGTACACATTTTAAGGCCCCCTCTCCCACCCCCCAACAAAAACAGAGGTAGAACCTCCAAGCACTTTATACCAAAGCGTCCCATGGTTTGTTCCTCTGACAAACCCTGACTGAAAGTTCATGATGTGCAGGCACTGGGGTCTCAAAGAGGAGAAAGACTTGTCCCTTCCTCAAGGATGCCTCAGTCTTCCCAAAGCAGGAGGTGGACAAGTCACTAACCAGTATGGATGCAAAATGCATGTATTACACATCCATTAAAAGCAGATGCCACTGCCTTCTTAAATGATACGCTGCAATTCCCACTGAATTACTTATACAAACCTCCTTACACAAACTGTCCTGACTTACTGGGAGGCAAAAATGCCACCACATTCTCCTGATAAATACTTCTCTAATGGGCAGGCATTAAATTACATTTTGTGATGTTTGCCCCTGAACATCACAATGCCTAGTGAAGTCAGTTAACTTTCTTTTAAACAATGATGCCTATTTTACTCTGAGAATGAGACACTTTGAAACTGAGTAAGGAACAAGTCCTATATCTAGATCAAGACTCATCAGTATCATCAAAAGCTGAGATGAAAGAGTGTAAGTTTCAACAGAAATTTTAAATCTCCGCTGCCATCCGTTGACTTGCAATGTGCTCCTGCGTCAGCCGCTCCAGGTCTTTCTGCACATTTGGGTGGTCTTCCAGATCTTCATAGAGCGACCTGACGATGTCAAGTCTCCTGTAATTCTCAGGCTTGACTAGGCTCCGGACAACCTGGAGGCATCGCTCTTTCAGAGTATACACTGGAAGGACAAAAACCAAATCCGCAGTGGCAGGCTAGGGTCTCAGTACAAGGAATGAGCGAGAGGCTTTACCAACAACTACTTTACTACAGATGCATCTCACTTTAGGTTAAAGAAAAAGAGTGAGTGCATGTACGTGGCAGGGTGTTATGCTGATGGCCCATGGAAACCTCATGGTGTTCATGCTTCTGTGTAATAATTTCCTCTTGAATTGGCTGGGCTCGTGAATGCTTTAACTAACTGAATGTGGTGAAGTGACACTGGCAATTCTGGGCCTAAGCCTTAAAAAGGCCTGTCAATTTCTGCTTTTCTACTTTTGGAAGTCCTGAGCTACCCTGCTGGACAGACCACATAAAGAGGGAGAGGCCCTGGCCAGGCACAGTGGTTCATGCATGTGATCCCAGCACTTTGGGAGGCCAACGTGGGTAGATCACTTGAGCTCAGGAGTTCAAGACCAGCCTGGGCAACATGGTGAAACCCCATCTCTAAAAAATATACAAAAAATTAGCCACTCATGGTGTTACATACCTGTGGTCCCAGCGACTGGGGAGGCTGAGGTGGGAGGATCACTTGAGCCCTAGAGGCAGAGGTTGCGGTGAGCTAAGATCATGCCACTGCACTCCAACCTGGGTGACAGGATGATACCCCATCTCAAAAAAGAAAAAGAAAAAAGGAAAAAAATAAAATAAAATAAAAAATGTGGGACAGGCCCAGCCCCCAGCAAAAGGCAGCCACACCAACGACTACTGCCAGCAGAGTAACTGCCTAGCTGAGCCCAGCCTAGACTACAGAATTATGAACAAATAAAACGGTGGGCCAGGCATGGTGGCTCATACCTATAATCCTAGCACTTTGGGAGGCCGAGGCAGGTGGACTGCCTGAGCTCAGGAGTTCAAGACCAGCCTGGTCAACATGGTGAAACCCCATCTCCACTAAAATACAAAAAATTAGCCAGGCTTGGTGGCGTGCACCTGTAGTCCCAGCTACTGAAGCAGGTGAACCCAGAGGGCAAAGGTTGCGGTGAGCCAAAATAACGCCACTGCACTCCAGCCTGGGCAACAGTGAGACTCTGTCTCAAAAAAAGAGGTAGTTACTAGTTTTGGGGTGGTAGTCACAGAACAAATAACTAAAACTATGTGTACTTAGAAAATCTAGTACAACTGAATTGGGTATCCCAATTCCTATCTCACACTCACTGGAAACGTAGCTTTAAGGGTATTCTATAATGCAAAATCTACCAAATTTAATTCATCAATGCCCATTTTTGTATATCTACTTCCTTAAAACAGAATCTATACACACACATTAGTTTAAATCCTATGAAATCCATGTATTTGGGAGATTTGTGTTTTTGTTTTTTTTTTTCTTTTTTTTGAGACAGGGTCTCACTCTGTCATCTAGGCTGGAGTGCAGTGGTATGATCATGGCTCACTGCAGCCTCAAACTCCTGGGCTCAAGGGATCCTCCCTCCTCAGCCTCTCAAGTAGTTGCGACTATAGGCACATGCTAAGATGCCCAGATAATTAAAAAAAAATTTTTTTTGGTAGAGCTCAGGTCTCACTTTGTTGTCCAGGCTGGTCAAGGACTCCTGGTCTCAAGCAACCCTCCCACCACAGCCTCCCTAAGTGCTAGAATTACAGGCATGATTATAAGCATGAGCCATCACACCAGGCCAGTCTTTAGTGTTTTTCTTTTAAGCCACAGGAACATCAGTTTCTTAGGGTTTACCCTGATAAAAATCATTTGAACTTCAAACAAATAGTAAAGTATTATGCCAATCTTCAACGATTTTTTTAAAAAAAATTGCCAGGCCCAGTGGCTCACGCCTGTAATCCTAGCACTTTGGGAGGCCGAGGCAGGCAGAACACAAGGTCAGAAGTTTGAGACCAGCCTGGCCAACATAGTGAAACCCCATCTCTACTAAAAATACAAAAAATTAGCCAGGCCTGGTGGCGGGCACCTGTAATCCCAGCTACTCCAGAGGCTGAGGCAGGAGAATAGCTTCAACCCGGG
>NW_016107596.1:2712819-2720143 GCF_001604975.1 Cebus imitator
AAGAAATAAGCCAAAATATCTCAGGCTGTACACATTGTTCTCCTGGGTCTCCAGGTCACAATTTGGCCAGGGAAACAAAAGGCATTCATAATTCTACAACTCTACAAAACTAACCTATGATGTAACACCTTCATCTCACTTGTTTCTTAAGAGCCCAAAGTGCTTTTGAGACACCATAACATTTTTGTTTAACACAGAACATACAAATACATCACTTCCATTTATTTATGGTACAGAATAAGATACAGAAAGATTGGATACTTTGCCTGACATCAGGCAAAAATTAAAGACTGGGCTTAATTTTTCAAGTGGCCTATCTGATACTTTTTACAACAAACCATATCTTTTTAAAAAGTAAGACTGAAATCAGTACCTGGCAGTGTGATATTGGCAAAAATAGGCTGTCCGTCAACATTAAGAGATGGCACAAATAATTCAGTTTGGTTAACCAGTAGCCCATCGTGTGTCCCTGCATCTCTGAAGAGCCAAAGGTGACCTATTAGGAAAAGCAAAGGTTGTTAACGAGCCACACTGGTCTGTCAGGGCACCTATTCTCTCCATTTCCCCTGATCTACACAAAAAGTTTGCCTCTTACTCTGCTTACATGGCATACAAAGCCCTTCTAGTAACATCTCAGTGAGTCCTCACAACAGATCCATTTACAGACGAGAAAACAGGTCTGAGAGGGCAACTGACATACTCAAGGTACAAGACAGTAAGCAAAGAACACATACTTGAAGCTCTATATCCCATGCTCTTTCTGCCACCATGGTGGAAAAGGGATGACTAGGTCAAGTATGTGATTACAAATCACAGCAAACCCTGCAAACTAAAGAGAGAAAGCCACTGACTCCTCAAATCAGTGCTCCTTAAAAACAAGGAAGTGCAAAAACATGTCGAGAGAAAATTCATCAAACCCTAAGATCTGTGCATTTTACTGGGGGTAAATTATAACCGAATTTTCAAAAGAAATACATCACATACAAAAGAGGGCAGAAAGCAAGCCTCCAGCCCTAAGATTCTGTTTAAGGTAGGAGAAGGTTGTCTCAGAATAAATACAGCACTTGTTCCTGGGGTGATAATTTTAAAAATGTAAACTGGTAATTTTTAAAAATTTTGATAAAATATACACAAAATTTACCATTTTATTTTATTTACTTACTTACTTACTTATTTTTTGAAACAGAGTATTGCTCTGTTGCCCACACTGGAGTGCAGTGGCAGGATCTTGGTTCACTACAACCTCCACCTCCCAGGTTCAAGCAATTCTCCTGTTTCAGCCTCCCGAATAGCTGGGACCACGAATAGCTGGGACCATAAGTAGCTGGGATCACAGGCGCACACCACCACACACAGATAATTTTTGTATTTTTAGTAGAGACAGGGTTTCACCTTATTGGTCAGGCTGGTCTCGAACTCCTGACCTCAGGTGGATCCACCTGCCTCAAAAATTTACCATTTTAACAATTTTTAAATGTACAATTCAGTGGCATTATGTACCTTCAAAAGTAATTTCATTTTCTTAAGAGATGAGAGCTCAGGCCAGGTGCGGTAGCTAACGCCTATAATCTCAGCACTTTGGGAGGCCGAGGCGGGCAGATCATGAGGTCAGGGGTTCAAGACCAGCCTGACCAACATGGTGAAACCCTGTCGCTACTAAATGTACAAAAAAATTAGCTGGGAGTGATGGCGCATGCCTGTAATCCCAGCTACTCAGAAGGCTGAGGCAGGAGAATCACTTGAACCGGGGAGGCGGAGGTTGCAGTGAGCCAAGATCATGCCACTGCATTCCAGCCTGGGTGACAGAGCAAGACTCTGCCGTAAAAATAAAAATAAAGGCCAGGTGCGGTGGCTCACGCCTGTAATCCCAGCACTTTGGGAGGCCAAGGTGAGTGGATCACCTGAGGTCAGGAGTTCAAGACCAGCCTGACCAAAATGGAGAAACTCCATCTCTACTAAAATATGAAAATATGAAAAATTAGCTGGGGGTGGTGGCACTTGCCTATAATCCCAGCTACTTGGAAGGCTGAGGCAAGAGAATCGCCTGAACCTGAGAGGCAGAGATTGTGGTGAGCTGAAATTGCGCCATCGCACTCCAGCCTGGGCAACAAGAGCAAAACTCCATCTCAAAAAAATAAATTAATTAAATAAAATAAAAATAAAAAAAGAAATTAGCCAGGCATAGTGGAGCATGCCTGTAGTCCCAGATACTTTGGGAGGTTGATGCTCCAGGAGGACTGTTTGAACCCGGGTTAAGGGAGTAATGAGCCATGATCACACCACCGCACTCCAGCCTGGACAACAGCAGGATACCCTGTATCAAAAAAAAAAAAAAAAGAGACAGCGTCTTGCTATGTTACCAGAGTACAGAAACTATTCAGAAGCACCATCATAGCTCACTGCAGCCTCCATATAAGCTCACTGTAGCCTCCAACTCCTGAGCTCAGGTGATCTTGTCTCAGCTTCCCAAGTAGCTGGGACTATAAGCAGGCATCTGCCCTGCTAATTTTTCAAGAATTGGGGGTTTTTTGTTTTTGTTTTTTGCGTCAGACTCTCACTCTTGTCACCCAGGCTGGAGTGCCATGGCGCAATCTGGCTCACTGCAACCTCCACCTCCTAGGTTCAAGCAATTCTCCTGCTTCAGTCACCCAAGTAGCTGGGATTACAGGTGTCCAGCTAATTTTTTATTTTCAGTAGGGGTGAGGTTTTACCATATTGGCCAGGCTGGTCTCTTGCCAGGCTGGTCTCAAACTCCTGACCTTGTGATCTGCCCACCTTAGCCTCCCACAGTGCTGGGATTACAGGCATGAGCCACCACACCTGGCTTTTTTTTTTTTTTTTTTTTTTTAAGATAGAGACAGGGTCTAGCTGTATTACACAGGCTGGTCTCCAACTCCTGGGCTCAAGCAATCCTCCTGGCATGGCCTCCCAAAGTGCTGAGATCACAGGCATGAGCCACTGCACCCAGCCAATAAATTTTCATATTTCATATTAAATCAGGCACAGAAAAGTTTTACAGTAAAATACAAAATTCATACAATTTCCTATATAAAACAGGAGCCTACAGAAATGTTGATCACTGGAAATACTGTGTTCCTCATCTAACGTTAGGGGAAGTCTGGTGTAAAAGTTTATTAAGTATAACATCCTCAAGGAAGAAAAGATCTATCCAGATGCTTGCAAAAAGCTTCCATAAAAATTAAGTGAGATGGCCGGGCATGGTGGCTCACGCCTGTAATCCCAGCACTTTGGAAGGCTGAGCGGGGGGATCCCAAAGTCAGGAGACAAGACTATCCTGGCTAACACGCTGAAACCCCATCTCTACTAAAAATACAGGAAATTAGCCAGGTGTGGTGGCACACGCCTGTAATTCCAGTTACTCGGGAGGCTGAGGCAGGAGAATCGCTTGAACCCAGGAAGCAGAGATTGTAGTGAGCCACCAAGATCGTGCCACTGCATTCCAGCTTGGGCGACAGAATAAGACTCCGTCTCAAGAAAAAAAAAAAAAAGATTAAGGGAGACTAGGACTACTTCTCTGCTTTTAGGCCATGGGAAGATTAGCGCCAACACCTTAGATAAGGCCTAGTTATTCCTCACCTGGGTTTTCACAACTACCTAACCGCTTCCTCAACAGTAGTCTTCCCCCTCCAAACCTGCAAGCTGGGTGAGCTTTTCAGTATGTAAATCTGTCAATATCATGACCCTGATTAAAAACTTAAAACGGGCTGGGTGTGGTGGCTCACGCCTGTAATCCCAGAACTTTGAGAGGCCGAAGCAGGCGGGTCACGAGATCAAGACACGGTTACCATCCTGGCTAACATGGTGAAACCTCGTCTCCACTAAAAATACAAAAAATTAGCTGGGAATGGTGGCCCACGCCTGTAATCTCAGCTACTCGGGAGGCTGAGGTGGCAGAACCACTCGACCCCGGGGAGCGGAGGTTGCAGTAAGACGAGATCACGCCACCGCACTCTAGTTTGGGCGACAAAGACTCCATCACGGAAAAAAAAAAAAAAATTCTCGGGGAGAGATAGCATTAAGACAAATACCTAATGTAGATTACAGGGTGATAGATGCAGCAGACCACCACCATGGCACGTGTATACCTAACAAACCTGCATGATCTGCACGTGTACCCCATAACTTAAAGTATAATTTAAAAAATAATAATAAAATTTAAAAGATAAAAAAATTCAACGGCCCCATATTCCTAGGGGTAAAATCACCTTTTGAGCGTCCTCTCCCAAGACTCCAGGTCTCAACACATGCATATATAGAACTCTCGCCTCTTAACCTTGGGTTGGCCAGCTCCTACTCCATCCTGCTCCCTTCCTTCTCTGGGAAGCGCCCCTTAACTGAAACCACACAACCGCAACCCCTCCATCTCCCAGCAGGAAGGTAGGTGAAGCTCCCAAGCCACACACGCTCGGCTCTTCCGGCGCCAGCACGACCCTGGCTTGCTCCTGTTTGTGCATCTGGCTGTCTCCCCAGGAGGAATGTGTTCTCCACGGGGGCAGGGACTACGCAGAACTGGCCCACGCGGGTCATCAGGACTGAACAGATGGGGCGTTAAGGATTAAGCTTTTTAGGGGAAAATACACATGGGGCGGTGTGAGGAAGCCACCTTCAAATGCAAATTATTCAGCCTTATAAAGAATACTGTGACGCTTGAGAGCAGCGTCACCCTGGATGTGTCCCACCTCTTGGAGCCTCAGTTCCCCGTCTGCAAAATGGACCCCTGGGAGGAAGGGCTCCAGGAGACCGAGCTATCGTCCCTGCTGGGTCGGGCCTAAGCGCCGGGCCCGTACCTCGGTAGCTGAGGATGCGGCGGCCAGTGCCGGGCTGCAGCGTTGGGTAGGGCTGCGGCTCGCCGTTGAAGTTGAGCCACAGCGGCAGCACGACGCGCGGGCTGCGGTTGCAGAAGATGACCTGGGACGGCTCGCGCGAGTTCACCGAGCGCAGCACCGGCCGCGGCCGCCCGGCCTCCATCTCCTCCTAGGCGCCCAGCTCCTCCGGGATGGACTCTTCCGGGGCGGACTCCTAGGCGCCCGACTCCTCCGCCCCCACCTCGGCCTCTTCCCAGTTCTCCGCCCTCCGGGACATTCCCTCGGCGACCCAGACCACCCAGGCCGAAAGCCGCGGGATTTGCGGGCCGGTCGCGGGGCGGAGCTACGTGCGCGCTCCCGAACCGACCTCTGTAGTCTTCGCGCGCTCTCGGAAGGGGTTGAAACCCACTTGGGGGAAATAGCGGGCCAGAGGCTGTGCGCGTGCGCAAAGGGATCCTCAGCCGCAGGGGCAGTTCAAACGGAGGCGGAAGCTGAACGAAGCCGACGCTAGGCCAACTTACTTATTGTATTTGCACTATAAATTTTTCTTCACCCCTCTAAGGTTTGGGTTTTGGGTTTTTGTTTGTTTGTTTGTTTGAGACAAGGTCTCACTCTGTCGCCCAGGCTGGAGTGCAGTGACAACATCTCGGCTCACTGCAGCCTTGACGTCCCGCGCTCAAGTGAGCCTCTTACTTCAGCCTCCCGAGGAGTTGGCTGCAGGCGCGCACCACCATGCCCGGCTAATTATTTTTGTTTGTTGTTTGAGACGGAGTTTCGCTATGTTGCCTAGGCTGATCTCCTGGGTTCAAGTGATCTTCCTGCCTTGGCCTCCCAGAGTACAAGGATTACAGGTCTTAGACACTGTGCCTGGCCCACTAACTGAATTCTTATTTCTTTTTCTTCATATCAGACGCGCAATGCGCCGACTTCATAACAAGGTTCGTGGGTGGCACATCTCACACGCACACACACACACACACACACACACACACAGGAACACCCAATCATCATGCTTATAAATTACAAAAAGTCAACTAACTGAATTCTTATTACAAGATATGGGTGGTTAGTAAAGAAGAAAGACTAATTAGACCTACTCCGTGCAGAGCACTCTGGTGCAAATTGGAAAATGAGATATTTACTTTTTTTTTTTTTTTTTTTAGACGGTCTCTCCCTCTGTCGCCAGTCTGGAGTGAAAGTGGCGCTATCTTGGCTCACTACAACCTCTGACTCCCTAGTTCAAACGATTCTCCTGTCTCAGCCTCCCCAGTAGTTGGGATTACAGGCATGCACCACCATGCCTGTCTCATTTTTTAGTAGACACGGGGCTTCACCAGGTTGGCCAGGATGGTCTCGATCTCCTGACCTCATGATCCACCTGCCTCAGCCTCCCAAAGTGCTGGGGTTACGGGCATGAGCCACCGCGCCAGGCGAGGTATTTACTTTAGAGCAATTAAAACTACAAACATAAGCAATCGTGAACTTTATTTATAAATATTTATTAAGGCCCTACGGTGTACTACGTACGGTGCTAGGTGTTGAAAATACTGTAAAAACCAGTCATGTTTCCTGCCTTCACAGTACTTCAATAAAAGGGTCATATGGTAATCAATTACACAAAAGAAATACAATTGCAACTATGACTAGCACAACAAAAAGAGACAGGGTACTATGGAAGGCTAAAGATCTGGGGGTCAAGGAAGATGGTACACAATTCTGTGTAATTAAATATTCAATGATGTGGGATGTACTCAAGTGGAGAAGCATCTCAGAAAAAGAAGGATTCAGAGAGTTTTATATTAGTCAAAAATAAATAAATTTTTGTTTTTTTGAAACAGTCTTGCTTTATTGCCCAGGCTGGAGTGCAGTGGCGTGATCTTGGACCACTGCAACCTCCATCTCCCGGGTTCAAGCGATTCTTGTGCCTCAGCCTCCTGAGTAGCTGGGGTTGCTGGTGTGTGGCACCACTCCTGGGTAATTTTTGTACTTTTAGTAGAGACGGGGTTTCACCATGTTTGCCAGGCTGGTCTTGAACTCCCGACCTCAGGTGATCTGCCTGCCTTGGTCTCCCAAAGTGCTAGGATTATAGGCATGAGCCACCATGCCCGGCTCAAAAATAAATTTCAAGTAGAAAGAAAAAAATCCATCAAGTACCAGGCACTGTGCTAAGCATTCCACATGAATTAAACCTATGTCATTATCTCCATTTCACAGCTAAGGAAACAGAAGGGTACATAAGAATGTGAAGGCCAAGGTGCCAAATGCCTGTAATCCTAACACTTTGGGACCCCGAGGCAGGCCAATCACTTGAGTCCAGGAGTTTGAGACCAGCCTGGGCAACATAGTGAAGTCCTGTCTCTACAAAAAAATGAAAGAATTAGCCGGGAATGGTGGCATGCACCTGCAGTCCCAGCTACTCAGGAGGTTGAAGCAGGAGGATCACTTGAGCCTGGGAGGTCGAGGCTGCAGTGAGCCATGATCATGCCACTGCACTCCAG
>NW_016107596.1:2720233-2726521 GCF_001604975.1 Cebus imitator
AAAAAAAAAAAAAAAAAAGAATGTGAAAAGGGTAGTGAGTGCTGGACTAGAGAGGCTCATCACCTGATGCCTTAGGAGAAAATGATGATAGGAGTGACCCTCAGGAGGTGGACATCTCCACAAAAGCACTGACAGCATGAACCTAAGTTATTTTGCTATGGCTCTCCTTGACAGTGCACAGAGATGGCATATCCTAGTGGCTTCCAGCAGGATTAAGTGACCAGCAGTGATGTTAGACCCCCAGCTACATTAACAACATGAAAACATTGTAGAGAAAAATTCCAAAGTAGTCCAGACACGATGGCTCACACCTGTAATCCCACACTTTGGGAGGCTGAGGTGAGTGGATCACTTGAGGTCAGGAATTCACAACCAGCTTGGCTGATATGGTGAAACCCCATCTTTACTAAAAATACAAAAAAATTGGGCCAGGCGCAGTGGCTCACATCTGTAATCCCAGCACTTTGGGAGGCCAAGACGGGCTGATCATGAGATCAGGAGTTAGAGACCAGCCTGGCCAAATGGTGAAACCCCATCTCTAATAAAAACACAAAAATTAGACAGGCATGGTGGCAGACACCTGTAATCCCAGCTACTCAGGAGGCTGAGGCAGGAGAATTGCTAGAACCCAGGAGGCGGAGGTTGCAGTGAGCCGAGATCGTGCCATTGCACTCTAGCCTGGGCGACAGAGTAAGACTCTGTCTGAAATAAATAAATAAATAAATAAGTAAACCCCAAAGTAGGACTTCTGTTAATCAAATTACAATGACTCAGAGCAATTATAATTCACAGGATTCATGCAAACATCCCCTCATTTGTACTCCAATGCTAGAGAGGTGAAATATACCAGTTTAATATTACAGAAATGCCTGCATCCCCAATGACAGCAGTTGGTGAGATAAATGCAGGCTTTGAGATTGCAAATAATGTTTCAAAGATCATTTAAGACAAAGCGGTAGCCAGGCGTAGTGGCTCAAACCTATAATCCCAGCACTTTGTGAGGCCAAGGTAGGTGGATCACTTGAGCTGAGGAGTTCCAGCCTGAGCAACATGACAAAACCCTATTTGTACAAAAAATACAAAAAAAATTAGCTGGGCATGGGTGCGCCTGAAATCCCAGCTGCTCGAGAGGCTGAGGCTAGAGGATCACCTGAGCCCAGGAAGGTCAAGGCTGCAGTGAACCATGATTGCTCCACTGCACTTCTGCCTGGGTAACAGAGCAAGACTCTGTCTCAAAAAAAAAAAAAAAAAGAAAAGAAAAGAAAAGAAGTTTAGAATATACTAAGTAAAACCACAGGGTAAATTGTTCTTATTGTACACTTTTCATTATGCAAAAAGACATGTAGAAAAGAATAAAAACTACAGTGTCTAAAGACAACCGGTGACTTTTTTCTATCTGCTTTTCTGTCTTTTCTAAATTTTCTCTAAGGGGGATATATTTTGGTAGTTTTTATGTTGACCAGTTAAAAAAATAGCAGTACAATAATAAAGCAAACACTGATAATCTCATGACATATAATTAGCACGTTGTCATATTTACTTCCTTTGTTTCCACTTTTTGCAGTGACCCAAGATTGCACCATTGCTCTCCAGCCTGGGCAACAAAGCAAGACTTTGTCTCAAAAAAAAAAAAAAAATCTTGTCACCCCCAAAACTCCTTCATGGTCAAACCCTGCTCCCACTCTTAATCCCTAGCAACCACTGATCTGTCTCTGTCCCTATAGTTTTGCCTTTTCAGAATATCACATAACGAAATCATATCATATGTAGCCTTTTGAGTCTTTTTTTCACTTAGCGTAATGCATTTGAGATTCATCAAACTCGTGGTACATAACAACTTATTCCTTTTTATTGCCGACGGTATTCCACACTACTTACCAACTGAAAGATACTGGTTTGTTTCTGTTTTTTTTTTTTTTTTTTTTTTTTTTTTTTTCTGAGAGGAAGTCTCACTCTGGCACCGAGGCTGGAGTGCTGGAGTGCTGTGGCACAATTTCAGCTCATCTCTACCTCCTGGGCTCAAACACTTCTCCTGCCTCAGCGTCCTGAATAGCTAGGATTACAGGCATGTGCCACCATGCCCAGTTAATTTGTTTTTGTTTTATTTTTTAGTAGAGACAGGATTTCACTGTGTTGGCCAGGCTGGTCTCAAACTCCTGACCTCGTGATCAACCCACCTTGGCCTCCCAAAGTGCTGGGATTACAGGTGTAAGCCACGCCCTGTTTCCAGTTTTTAGCAATTATAAAGCTGCTATTTTTTTTTTTTTAAGACGGGGTTTCACCATGTTGGTCAGGCTGGTGTTGAACTCCCGACCTCAGGTCTTGAACTCCCGACCTCAGGTGATCTGCCCACCTTGACCTCCAAAGTGCTTGGATTACAGGCGTGAGCCACTGAGCCCAGCCTTAAAGCTGCTGTATACATTTGAGTACAGGTTTCGTGCAAACTAAGTTTCATTTCTTTTGCGTGAGAATCACCTAGGAGACTGCTAGGTCAAATAGTAAGTACTTATTTAAATGGTAAGCATGTGTTTAACTTCATGAGAAATTGCTAACCTGTTTCCCCAGCACCGTAGTATCATTTTGCATTCTCACCAGCGATGTATGACTGTTCCAGTTGCTCCACATTCTTGTCTACAGTTGGTATTATCAGGTCCGGGGTTTTGTTCTTTGAAAAAAAAATTTTTTTAGGCGGGATGCAGTGGCTCACACCTATAATCCCAGCACTTTGGGAGGCCAAGGTGGGCAGATCACCTGAGGTCAGGAGTTTGAGACCAGCCTGGCCAACATGATGAAACCCCATCTCTACTAAAAATACAAAATTAGCCATGGCAGGCGCCTATAATCTCAGCTGCTCTGGAGGCTGAGACAGGAGAATTGTTTGAACACGAGAGGCGGAGGTTGCAGTGAGCCAAGATCACGTCACTTTACTCCAGCCTGGGCTACAAAGCAAGACTCTGTTTCCAAAAAAAAAAGTATATATATATATATGTATTCACATTTTCTTTATCCATTCATCTGGCAATGGACACTTGATTCCATGTCTTGGCTATTGTGAATAGTGCTGCAATGAACATGAGAGTGCAGATATCTCTTCAAAATACTGATTTTCAATTCCTGTGTATTTATACCCAAAAGTGAGATTGTTGGATCATACGAACTGTTGGTTCCATTTTTAGTTTTTCAAGCAAACTCCATGCTGTTTGCCATAATGGCTGCACTAATATACATTCCCACCAACAGCATGAGAGGGGTCCATTTTCTCCACATCCTCACCAACACTTATCTTTTGGCCATTTATATGTCTTCTATTGAGAAATGTCTACTTAGGTCCTTTGCCCATTTTTAAATTGTTTCCTCGCCATTGAGGTCCTTATATATTTTGAACTCCTTATTGGATGTGTGATTTGCAAATATTTTCTCCCATTCTGTAGACTGACTTTCCACTGTTATTTCTTCTCACATCAGATAGGCAATGCGTTGACATCATAACGAGGTTTGAGGGAGGCGCACCTCACACATGAATATGAAATCCCACTCATCATGCTTATGGACTATGAAAAAATCTGTTGTATTTTGTTTGCCATTCTTTTTATTTTTTTGAGACAGTCTCACTCTCTCACCCAGGCTGGAGTGCAGTGGTGCAATCTCAGCTCACTGCCACCTCTGCCTCCTGGGTTCAAGTGATTCTTTTGCCTCAGTCTCCTGAGTAGCTGGAACTATTAGACATGCACCACCACACCCAGCTTATTTTTGTATTTTTAGTAAAGACAGAGTTTCACCATGTTGGCCAGGCTGGTCTCAAACTCCTGACCTCAGGTGATCCACCCGCCTCAGCTTCTCAAAGTGCTGGGATTATAAGTGTGAGCGACCTCGCCCTGCCTGTTTGTCATTCTTTTATTGTCTTCAAGATGTCAGTTCAAATATTTTATTCATTTATATAGTTGTTTTCTTGTTGCTGACTTTTGATAGTTCTTTATATATTTATCCAGGCCAATTGTTAAGGCTTTTCAAATGCACGTGTGTTCGTAATGTATACGTGGTGATGTATTACTTTTACAATGGTAAACAAACAAAAACAAAAAATAAAAAAAACAAAGTCCAAACATCATTTCCATATACAATACAATTTTGGCCTATGGTCTCTTTATCATGCAGTAAAGTTGATACTGCATTGCTCCTTTGTGCATGTTGTGTTTTCCTGATGGTTTTCTGCAAAAGTCATTCTAGTGTGTTTTGGGTTGAGAACATACAGTGAATAATGACTACACTATAAGCTCCATAAGTGTAGAAACTGTGTCTGTTTCTCATTTTAGCTCCAGTGCCTCACACATAATAGACATACAATGTATTTAATGCTAATACACAACTTTTTAGGCAAAACGTTTGTGAAAGCCACACTGAAGCATTCACCATTTATTGAATTGGAACATTTCATTTATTGATTTATTTACTGAGATAGGGTCTTGCTGTCTTGCCCAGGCCGAAGTGCAGGTGTGATCTTGCCTCACTATAGCCATGACCTCCTGGGCCTAGGTGATCCTCCCACCTCAGCCCCTGAGTAACTGGGACTTCAGGCATGCACCACCACCATACCAGCCTAATTTTTAAATTATTGTGGAGGAGGTCTGTGTTGCCCAGCTTGGTCTCAAAACTCCCGGACTCAAGCAATCCTTCCACCTCAGCCTCCCAAAGTAATGGGATCATATGCGTGAGCCACCACAGCTATCTAATAAAATTATTTAAAAAAAAAAACTGTTGGTTCATACCTGTAATCCCTGTTACAGAGTATCCAGGAGACCAGAGAGTCCAATGGGTGAAACAGGAGGATTTTGTTAAGTTGGCCACCAGCTCAGAGGATTAGCATCCCAAGTCTGAGCCCCAGAGAAAGAAAATAGGGTACTTTTATACATCCAGGATGACATAGCAGCTAACAGGTTTACAGAAGTCAGAACAAAGAACAGTTAATTAATTTGCAACATGTCTTGTGATGTATGTTACATTTAAAAATAGCATTTTTGAGAAACACATTGTACATTCTTTGGGTATTATCTTGCCCTGTGACCTTGCGGCTGGTCAGCAAGAAAAACAGGAGTCTTGAGATGCCTGGGAACTTTGCTGAGAATGTGGGCAGAATAGATAAGGTAGGTTTTACAAGGAGTTAGTTAATTTGAAGCAGAGCTTGGGGATAGGTTTTATATTAAACAGCATTCAACACAGCAAAATTTATTATATAGCAACTACAAATTATAAGGTTTTGTTTTTACTATTATTGCTATTCTTTAATTCCCTTCTTCATCCCAGCAATTTGGGAGTCCAAGGCGGGCTGATCACCTGAGGTCCAGAGTTCGAGACCAGCCTGACCAACATGGAGAAACCCTGCCTCTACTAAAAATACAAAACATTAGCTGGGTGTGATGGCACATGTCTGTAATCCCAGCTATTCGGGAGGCTGAGGCAGGAGAATCACTTGAACCCGGGAGGTGGAGGTTGTGGTGAGCTGAGGTCGCACTATTACACTCCAGCCTGGGCAACAAGAGTGAAACTCCGTCTCAAAAACAAAAAAACAAAAATAAAAACAAAACAAAACAAAAAACTGTCATGGTTGGAAGATGCAGACTGAGGCACAATGCAAACTTCACACTTGATATTCTTAGCAAGCTCAAAGATGCCAAAGATAACTTTATCCAAATGCAAATTTTGATGCCAACGGACACCACCACTTCAAAAAACATAACGAACAATTGCTTTTTTGCACTCTCAAGATATCAGTGAGATCCAGGGAGAGGCTACTAGAAAGCCAGTATGGTACAGAAAACACAAATCTGATTTGTGAGACCCTGAGTGACTGCACTGACCTGGGGAATAAGGTTTTAGTTTTGGCTTTCCCACCAGGATGGGCATGTCCCTCAACCTCCCTGGGTTTGCTTCTACATTCCTAGAATGGCAGGTGCAGACTAGATTATCTCTAAGATTCTTTCTCATCCTAATGTTCTATGAGTTTTAATTCTTGCTAGTTCTAATCTTTTGCCAACTTAGTGCACAGGGTTGCTTTTTTTTTTTTTTTTAATTTAGCAGATACGGTGTCTCACTATGTTGCCCAGACTGGTCATAAACTCCTGGCCTCAAGTGATCCTCCAGGGTAACTTTTCTTTAGAAAATAAACCAGCCAGGCATGGTGGCTCATCCCTGTAATTCCAACACTTTGGGAGGCCAAGGTGGGAAGATTGCTTGAGCCCAGGAGTTTGAGACCAGCCTGGACAACATAATGAGATCCTATCTCAAAAAAAA
>NW_016107596.1:2726706-2731249 GCF_001604975.1 Cebus imitator
CAAGATCACACCACTGTATTCCAGCCTGGGTGACAGAGTGACACCCTGTCTCAAAAAAAAAAAAAAGAAAAAGAAAAGAAACCTAAGAATTGAAATCAGCCTCTTATTGTATAATCTACTTGACAGCCATACGGCCTTTAGAAATTAGTTGTTGTTGCCATTATTGTTGTTGTTGTTAGACAGAGTCTTGCTCTGTTACCCAGGCTGGAGTGCAGTGGCATAATCTCAACTCACAGCAACCTCTACCTCCAAGGTTCAAATGATTCTTGTGCTTCAGCCTCCTAAATACCTGGGATTACAGGTGTACATCACCAAGCCCAGCTAATTTTTTTTTGTGTGTGTGTGAGATGGAGTCTTGCTCTGTCGCTCAGGCTGGAGTACCATGGTGTGATCTCAGCTCACTGCAACCTCTGCCTCCCGGGTTCAAGCAATTCTCTGCCTCAGCCTCCTGAGAAACTGGGACTACAAGCGTGCGCCACCGTGCCCAGCTAATTTTTGTATTTTTAGTAGAGACGGGGTTTCACCAGGTTGACCAGGATGGTCTCAATCTCTTGACCTCATGATTTACCCGCCCTGGCCTCCTAAAGTGCTGGGATTATAGGCGTGAGCCACCGTGCCTGGCCTCAATGCTTTTTTTTTTAAGCACCTGTCTGCTACTGAATCAATGTATTTTTAATTGACTGCACCAGATAACCTAAAACTTGAACTTTAGAGATGGGGTTTCACCATATTGACCAGGCTGGTCTCAAACTCTTTTTTTTTTTTTTTAAGAGATGGAGTGTTGCTTTGTCGCCCAGCAGGCTAGAGTGCAGTGGTGTAACCTTGGCTCCCTGCAACCTCCACCTCCCAGGTTTAAGCAATTCTCTTGCCTCAGCCTCCTGAATAGCTGGGATTACAGGTGCCTGCCACCACGCCCAGCTAATTTTTATATTTTTAGTAGAGACTGGGTTTCACCATGTTGGCCAGGTTGGTCTCAAACTGCTGACCTCAAGTGATCCATCTGCCCAAAGTGATGGGATTACAGGCATGAGCCACTGCACGCGTCAAAGATGTCCATATCTGTTCTAAGATGCATATGCTAAATCAGAGACTAATTCATACCAAGATCAAATCCAGAGCTGAAGCACATTATCAGCATGCTAGGATGGGGAGGAACTAAGAGGAAAAGGGCAATACTAAATGAAAAAATCAAGTCCAGGAGAACTTTCAGGGGGAAGTTTGCCTTGAGCTAGACTTTGAATGGCAAATATGATTTGAATTGAGAGAAATTAATATATACAGAGCATAATGACTTCTGTATGACTAAAACGGAGATTCTATATAGTGGATAAGCCTTTACAAGTAGGTTGGTACAAGTAAGCTTTGGATATCAAAATGAAGTTTAAACCATTTGTTTTTCAAAGAAGTAGACATTTAGCTTGTGCTTTATAAAACTAATAATCTGTCTTGGATTGTGGCTAAATTGTGTAGATGCTGGTATTTCAACAGACTGTAAGCATCATGTCTGATTCAATGCTGTATCTTTTATTGGAGTTTAACATGCCTACATAGTAAGTACTTGGTAAATGTGCTGAATGACCAAATGATTCCCTGGATGAACTAGTCAGCTGAAAGTCCAAACATGGGGGCTTGGGCTGGTAAGCCATCTAGGCTTTGAATCAAACAGCTATATCTGAAAGTTTTATGTTAGAATAATAACGCCATATATACATTTCTGTGGAATAAGTAAGCCCATCTCTAGCTCCTCTCCCCACCATAATCACAGCAGTCAGATAAAATTGAGGAGTTTATTAGGGAAATATGAGAGGTACAGACACCCCAAGTGACAGAAAGAAAAGTTTAAAAATGTCCCTTCAAGCCAAGTGGGGGCCTGGCCTTGACCTCCCCAAATCAACAAGAAACTGGTGGGTTAGCAAGAACATTCTCTGGCAGCCACATTGTCAGGACATGTGTGTTTTGGCCAGGGCTGCTCCCCACTTCCCACCAAAGGTGGGGAGGAGACAGACTGTTCACAGAAGCAGTGCAAAGGCAATGAGAACTTTAAGGAAAGTTTGAGCGAGAGAGAGGGAGAGACAAAGAAGGACAGAGGTGGGCAGGACCTTCACAAAGAGTCCCAGGCTTTTGGCTGTGAATATTTCAAATACATTTGACAAGTAGATCTATAAAATGTTACTGAAAAGGTAAAATGCCTAATGTTATTTCCAACAGTTCCTCTGGACTTCTCCCCACATACCACACCACACCCCAGATGGCAGAGACCAAAGGCCACACTTTTGAAAAAAGAAAAACAAGAATAAGCCCTGTTGCTCTTTAAGGAGAAAGGAAGGAGCTGAAGGCTGCTGGGGCCTTTCCCATGTGGCCTGTGTTCTGTAAAGCAACTTCCCAGCAGCAGGACGGCACTGTTCTAGGTGAGTGTCTCACCTTTTGTCACCTGTGAAAGGAAAGGAAAACTGACATTTAGATAAATTAGAGGGGTCTTTAAAAAAAATCATACTTTAGATCCCAAGCAGTGAGAAACAGAAAGAACACAGCTGTAAGTCACAGAAACCTGTTCAAATCCAGGCAATGTGTTTAACTCTTTATGTTTTTGAGACAGAGTCTCACTATGCTGCCCAGGCTGGAGTGTCCTGGTATGATCTCAGCTCACTGCAACCTCTACCTCCCGGGTTCAAGTGATTATCCTGCCTCAGCCTCCCGAGTAGCTAGGATTATAGGTGCACACCACTATGCCTGGCTAATTTTTGTATTTATAGCAGAGACGGGGTTTCACCATGTTGGGCAGGCTGGTCTCGAACTCCTGGCCTCAAGTGATTCACCTACCTCAGCCTCCCGAAGTAGAAGCGTTGCAATTACAGGTGTGAGCCACCGTGTCTGGCCAGTGCTTAAGTTTCCTAAGACTGTTTCTGCTTTCAGGTTTTTGTCAGCAATAAGTGGAAACGTGCATTCTCTCTTGGAATGGCCTTGCCCATCATACTCACCCGTGCTTCAATGTACTCTATCCTCCGTTCAAGGGCTGTCAACTTCTCGTTTAGTGTTGCAAGTCTTGAACGACATGACATATCTGGGAAAAAGAGACTGGCGTTTAGGATTAATGTCACTCCAAACACGGACACACGTAACTCCTACACTGAAAAGAGGAATAATATAATACACAGAATACAAATGGAAGTGGATACAGTGAGAAGTATCTTAGCACAGTTGCTTAGAGTGGATCTCTTGAACTGCCTATCAAGTGTGGCAAGTAGTGAATAATGGCCCCATAAAAATGTCCTTTCCCGCCTGGCGCAACGGCTCACATCTGTAATCCTAGCACTTTGGGAGGCCGAGGTCGGTGGATCACCTGATTTCAAGAGTTCAGGGCCAGCCTGGCCAACATGGTAAAACCCTATCTCTTACTAAAAATACAAAAATTAGCCAGGCGTGATGGCACATGTCTGTAATCTAGCTACTTGAGAGGCTTAGGCAGGAGAATTGCTTAAACCCAGGGGACAGAGGTTGCAGTGAGCTCAGATCGTGTCACTTCACTTCAGCCTGGGCAAAAAAGCAAAAGTCCATCTCACAAAAATGTCCTTTCCCTAATTCCTGGAGCCTGCAAATATGGATCGCACATGAGGAAACAGGGCTTTGCAAGTATGATTAAGGTTAAGAACCTCGAGATCCTAGAGTTTGTCCTGGATTATCCATTTGGGCCCAATCTAATCATAAGTCCACAAATGTAGATGAGAAAGGCAGAGGAAGGGGGTCAGAGATGAAACAGAAGAAAAAGAGATTTGAAGTGTGAAGGGGATGCAACCTGCCATTGTTGGCTTCGGAAGTGGAAGAAAGGAGCCATGAGCCAAGGGATGCAAGTGACCTTTAGAAGCTGGGAACAACCCTGAGCTGACAGCCAGCAAGAAAACAGAGATCTCAGTCCTACAACCACAAGAAAATGAATTCTGCCAACAACCCAATAATCAAGGAACTAGACCCTCTCCTAGAGCCTCTAGAAACGAAGACAGTCCTGCTGACACCTTGATTTGAGCCAGGCCAGGAGCAGTGACTCATGCCTGTAATCCTAGTACTTTGGAAGGCCAACGTAGGACGATTGCTAGCCCAGTGTTGGATTTCTGACCTACACAATGGTAAAATAATAAATTTATGTGGTTTAAGCCAAAAAATGTGTGGTAATTTGTTACAGCAGCAATAGCAAATGAATACACCAAGGCTATATAGCCATTTACTAATGGGCAAACTAAGAGTTTCAAGACTGGGGACATGGCAAGAGTAAGAAAATAATCTCTTGGCTGGGCGCGGTGGCTCACGCCTATAATCCCAGCACTTTGGGGGGCCGAGGAGGGTGGATCACAAGGTCAAGAGATCGAGATCATCCTGGTCAACATGGTGAAACCCTGTCTCTACTAAAAATAAAAATTAGCTGGGCATGGTGGTGTGCACCTGTAGTCCCAGCTACTCGGGAGGCTGAGGCAGGAGAATTGCTTGAACCCAGGAGGTGGAGGTTGTGGTGAGCAGAGATCACGCTATTGCGCTCCAGCCTGGGTAACAA
>NW_016107596.1:2731540-2735034 GCF_001604975.1 Cebus imitator
ATTGAGGTTTTTATAAAAAAAAAAAAAAAAAAAAGCAGCAGCAGAAAATATGGGGAGGGAAGGTTTGAGAATTCTGAGCTCATTAAAGTCACATCACTACTGTTCCTCCTTGAGGCAAAGGACTTTTATAACTAGAGAAAACTGGGAGAACATCAAATGCCCTATAAAGCCTACATTACATCTGTGAAAAGAGCCAAAATTCTTTTTCTTTCTCTAGCTTTTCCAATCTTCTTTTACCACCTCATCCAAAATGAAACCAGATTTCCTCTAAAACATCTTTATCTCTGTAAACTTCTGTAACAGAAACTACTCTTCTTCCAACCATTCTCAACATATGAGAGAAAAGGTATCTTAGCATGGTAATTATTTCCTACTTTCCTCCAATATTGTTCAGTCATCTCTCAATAACCTTAAGTTTTTAAGTCTGAAACATTTGCTGAGATTCTCCCATGTGGTGATTTAACACTTAGCTAACCAGTTTCCTTTTCATCTATTTCCTGGCTGTTTGGCAAAAGCACTTCAGCATCTATTTCAACAAATCTTCCTACACCCCGATCTTGCCTCAGCTTTCATCTGATTATGTCCAAATCTTACTTATCTTGCCTGCCTAAACATTCTCCTTCAAGGCTAAGTTCAAATTCTATCTCTGAGAGGTCTTGTCCGATGGACATGATAATTCTCCCTCTTCTTTATTTATCTAAACATGTATGGATGAGTATCTTTTTTTTTTTTTTTGAGGCAGAGTCTCGCTTTTGTCACCATGCTGGAGTTCAGTGGCTCGATCTTTGCTCACTGCAACCTTCACCTCCCGGGTTCAAGCGGTTCTCCTGCCTCAGCCTCCTGAGTAGCTGGGACTATAGGCACGTGCCACCACGCCCAGCTAATTTTTGTAATTTTAGTAGAGATGGGGTTTCACTATGTTGGCCAGGATGGTCTCAATCTCTTGACCTTGTGATCCACCTGCCTCGGCCTCCCAAAGTAATGGGATTACAGTAGTGTGCCACCACGCCCAGCTTTTTTTTTTTTTTTTTAAAAGAGACATGGTCTTGCTCTGTTGCCCAGGCTAGAGTTCAGTGGCACAATCATAGTTTACTGCACCCTCCATCTCTTAGGTTCAAGTGATCCTTCCACCTCAGCCTCCCAAGTAGCTGGGAACACTACTCAGTAGGTGGATGCCACTGTGCCAATTTTTTTTTTGGTTGAGATGGGGTTCTCACTTTGTTTCCCAGGCTGGTCTCAAACTCCTGAGCTCAAGCAATCTGCCTGCTGTGGCTTCCCAAAGTGCTGGGATTATAGGCATAAGGCACTGTGCCCAGCCTCTGAATTTCTAAGTTATTCATGTACTCGGTCTTTGGTTATCACCTCCCCCTTTGGATAAAGATTTTACAAATAAGAATGTGCATCACTATTACTTAAGATGGTGAAAAACGAACAAAACCAAATGCCTATGATTGGAATGGTTTGAAAAAGTATAGTATATCTATGAGACCATTAAAATAGCCATTAACAGTTACAAGTTTGAGGAATATTTAATGAAATGGAAAATGTTCATGTTATAAAGCCAAATGATATTTATGTACTTGTAATTCACAATTTATTTATATGTGTGTTTCACCATTAGAACAAGTTAATCAAAAGAAGCGCATATTGCTGGCTGGGTGGGGTGTCTCATGCCTGTAATCCCAGCACTTTGGGAGGCCGAGGAAGGAGGATCACCTGAGGTCGGGAGTTCAAGGCCAGCCTGGCCAACATGGTGAACCCCATCTCTACTATAAATACAAAAGTTAGCTGGGCATGGTGGCAAATGCCTGTACTCCCAGCTACTCGGGAGGCTGAGGCAGGAGAATCTCTTGAACCCAGGAGGCGGAGGTTGTGGTGAGCCAAGATTGGCCATTGCACTCCAGCCTGGGCAACAGGAGCGAAACTCCATTTCAAAAACAAAACAACAACAACAAGAAGAATAAAAAAAACATGTTGCCTCTTATTAATCTTGTAACCTTAGCATCTGGTACATAGATGTTTATTAAAAAAAAAAAAGGAAGATGGATTCTGGTATGTTAGTGGAACAAAGGATTGACTCTAGTGTAACTCCATTCACCTTGCAAGTAGGAAAACTGAGGCCTAGGTAAGCTGACGGCCGATGTTGGGTCACTGATGGGACATACCAAGCAGGGCCAAGTTTAGAAGCCAGTTCTCTCACTGCCCAGTATGGTGCTCTTTCCCATCACACTGTCCCAGTGCATACTGTTACCATCCTTCTGTGCCTCTGGGGCTGTAATTTATGCACACCAGGTTTCTTAAAATCTGTTTACAGCCCAACTCTACCACTTTCCATTCTTTCACCTGCTTAAAGTATACAATTCAATGGTTTTCAGTATATTTCCAGAGTTGTATAACTATTATCATACTTTTAGAATATTTTTATCATCCCCAAAGACAATTTGTACCTCTTAGTCCTGTCACTCCCCGTTCTGCCACCCCTCTGGCTCCCTGGGAACCACTAATCTTTGTCTCTATGGACTTGCCTATTCTGGACATTCTTCATTCTTCTTTTTATGTTTGTGCTGCTTCCTCGAATTCCCAGGTCTAGCTTAACTATGAGCACTTCAGCATCCCCTTTTTCCCGGATGCACTGCCACTTTCTGTTGGAACCGCCCAACAGGACCAAGCCTTTTTTCAGTCTGGTTCTTGGAAGTCTGAAAGCACATTAGGTATGCTACTGAGTAAGAGCATGAATATTATCTCTGACAACCTGTCATTTCCCATCAAGAGAGACATACCAAAATTATTGAGGGGAAGGAGGTAAGATGGAAGGTTCCTTCCTGAATGGCTATTCTGTTCTAGCTCTCAATCTGGTAAAGAATTAGAATTCAAGAACAATATTATGCTACTGGCCTACATGGATAAACACTGCTGAGAAATAGAAAATGTTCAACTCCAGAAACCTTGGTCATATTTCAAATCTTAGTAAGGATATGCTGGTTCAAATAAAAAACACTGAAAAAGTACTCAGTGGCTGGATAAATCTGAAACCAGAGCACAAGTATGTGTACATTATCACCAGCCTTTAACTGAAAATACCAGTTCTCATTAGGGAACAAATGCTGTTATCAAACAGCTCCTTCTCTGAACTTACTGCATATAACTTTAGCATTACAAAAATCAATACTGTCAGGCCAGGCACGGTGGTTCACGCCTATAATCCTAGCACTTTGGGAGGCTGAGGTGGGCAGATCACTTGAGGTCAGGAGTTCGAGACTAGCCTGGTCAACACGGCAAAACCCCATCTCTACTAAAAATATAGAAATTAGCTGGGCATGATGTCATGTGCCTGTAATCCCAGCTACTCGGAAGACGGAGGCAAGAGAATCGCTTAAATCCGGGAGGCGGAGGTTGCAGTGAGCTAAGATTGCACCACTGTACTCTAGCCTGTGCAACACAGCAAGACTCCATCTTAAAAAACAAACAAACAAACAAACAAAAAAAAACAAAAA
>NW_016107596.1:2735161-2736738 GCF_001604975.1 Cebus imitator
CTAGAACCCAGGAGGTGGAGGTTGCAGTGAGCTGAGATCGCACCACTGCACTGAAGCCTGGGTGACAGAGCAAGACTCCGTCTCAAAAAGAATACTCTCTTTCTTTTGGATTGTTTTTGTTGTTAAGTTTTACTTTCCAGCAAAATTCTAAATCTCTTAGGAGTGGGTATCACATCCATTTATTCCTCTCTCACAGCATCTGACACACACCAGGCAGGCTATATTTGTTGGCTTAGTATAAAAGCTGAGATTTCTAAAACATAGCCACATTCTCTATTTTTTCTCTATACTTCTCTGCATATATTACCTTTCGAACCAGAAAAAAAATAGTATAAAAATAAAAAGTGATCATCTCTAACCATCTATTTTTAGAAGCTTCACCAATTCCAAAGTACAGAATAGGCCTAGTGTTAGGATATTATTGCTACATTATGATTTGTATGTCCTCAAGTTCATGTGGGAGACTGTGACTCTACTCTCACCAGCTGGAATCACAGGGTAAATGCTATTTGGAAAAGTCATTAGCTATCTTAGAAAAACAGTTCTCTCTCCAAAACACATGGCCCATGCAGATTCTCTGTGGTCAGGGTAAGGACTACAGAATTGCTAACATATTCTGTATATGTACTTCAGATGCTCCCTCAAAGCAAATTCTTTTTTTTTTTTGAGACAGAGTCTCACTTCATCAACCAGGCTGGAGTGCAGTGGCACCATCTTGGCTCACTGCAACCTCTACCTCCAGGGTTCACGCGATACTCACGCCTCAGCCTCAGCCTCCCAGGTAGCTTGGAATTACAGGCATGTGCCACTGTGCTAATTTTTGTATTTTGTAAAAACATAGGCATGAGCCACTGTGCCTGGCCAAAGGCAGATTTTTTTGTATGTGGTTAATTTTTGTATTTTTTATAGAGATGGAGTTTTGCCATGTTGGCCAGGATGGTCTCGAACTCCTGGGCTGAAGTGATCCACCTGCCTCGGACTCCCAAAGTGCTGGGATTACAGGCATGAACCACTGTGCCTGGCCTCAAAATAAATTCTTACTGAATCTTTACACCACCAAAACATATCATCATAAACATGTTACAGTTGACCCTTGAACAACTCAGGGGTTAGGCACATCAACCCTCTGTGCAGTTGAAAATCTGCGTAGGCCAGTGTGGTGGCTCACGTCTGTAATTCTAGCACTTTGAGAGGCCGAGGTAGGAGGATCACTTAAGCTCAGGAGTTCAAGAACAGCCTGGGCAGCATAGTGAGACCTTGTCTCTGTTTTAAATAAATAAATAAGAAAAAGAAAATCTGCATATAATTTTTGTCTCCCCAGAACTAAACTACTAATAGCCTATTGTTGACTGGAAACCTTACTGATAACATGAGCAGTTGGTTAACACATATTTTGGATGTCACATGTATGATATACATTAAAGTAAACTAGAGAAAAGACTATGTTATTTAAAAAATCAGGAAAACGAGGCTGGGTGTGGTGGCTCATGCCTGTAATCCCAGTACTTTGGGAGGCTGAGGCACATGGATCACAAGGTCAGGAGATCGAGACCATCCTGGCCAACATGGTGAAACCC
>NW_016107596.1:2739873-2740582 GCF_001604975.1 Cebus imitator
TGGCCAACATGGTGAAACCCGTCTCTACTAAAAATACAAATATTAGCCAGGCGTGGTGGCGCACACCTGTAGTTCCAGCTACTTGGGAGGCTGCGGCAAGAAAATCACTTGAACCTGGGAGGTGGAGGTTGCAGTAAGCCAAGATTGTGCCACTGCACTTCAGCCTACGTGACAGAGTGAAAATCTTATTTACTTGTAATTAATTGTTATTTTTTCTAAATTCACTTTCTAAAATCTTAAAAAAACCACCTAGTAATTACTCCAAACATTTGCCCACTATCGTCTCTTTAAGGGAGGATAATGATCTAAGCTAAGGGAAATCATTTCTTTTGGAGCCAAAAAATTAGACTTCTGTATGTCTAATTCCTTAGTTTAGAATTTGTTGGGGGGCCAGGGACAGTGGCTCACACCTGTAATCCCAGTACTTTGGGAGGCCAAGGCAGGTGGATCACTTGAGCTCAGGAGTTTGAGATCAGCCTGGACAACATGGCCAAAACCCATCTCTACTTTAAAAAGCAAAAAAAATCATCCAGGCATGGTGGTGCACACCTGTAATCCCAGGTATTCAGGAGGCGGAGGCACAAGAATCGCTTTAGTCCAGGAGGAAGAGGTTGCAGTGAGCTGAGATCATGCCACTGCACTCCAGCCTGGGCTAGAGTGAGACCCTGTCTTTTAAAAAAAATCCTGTTTTTTTTTTTTTTTTTTTTTT
>NW_016107596.1:2741840-2744345 GCF_001604975.1 Cebus imitator
ATCTCTTGACCTTGTGATCCACCCGCCTCGGCCTCCCAAAGTGCTGGGATTACAGGCTTGAGCCACCGCGCCCGGCCAAGATTATAACTTTTTTGAATGTAGGAAGTGGTTCTTATTCTGTGTCTCCCACAGTGCCTTAAGAGAGGACCTTATATGAAGATCTAGCCTCTGTCGGCTGATGCTTTCTGACAATCTCTTGCTCTGTCACCTTTATACTCCTAAGGCCATCAGTCCTTTAGCTAGAAAATAATTCATTAAAAAATATTTCCAAAGTATACTAGTTGAAGAAAAGGTCACTAGATGTATCCCTATATCCTGTAATTAAGAAAGTCTAATCAGTGCCAAGTTCTCTTAAAGAAACACTTGGAGAAGAAGGGGTAGGAGTCTCGATTACTTTGCTTGCTGTTCAGAGGAAGAATTTAAGACTGTCACAAGCAGGCCATGCCTAGGAAAGATTCTGGTAAAGATGTCTTTCTGCTGAAGGCACCTGATCTGTGTTAGCTCTGAGGAACACGCTAGAAGCAGACAGAACGCCTACTATAAGCTATCTACCAGCAATACAGAGAGGACTTCCAAGGTCCTACAAGATCCTGGCTTCACTCTGACCTCATCTCCTACCCCTCTCAGCGCAGCAGACACAGGAGGCAGGAAGGAATGGACAAGAGGAGTGGTTGAGGGTGCAACTAAAAGGCATGACGCTAGAGGGTTTCGACTTGATCCTAAAGATGCGAAACCGTCAACAATCTAGAAACAGCACTGACACGGTCCCGGATGCGCACTTTGAATGCAAAGTGGGGACTGGGATGGAAGCAGAGCATAAGGGAGGCAGGGAGACCACTTAGGAGAAGAATCACGGAGAGAGGATGACGCTCCCTGACGCGTCTGGTAAAAGGACTTGTAGAATGGGTCCGGGGGATGGCAAGAAACCATGAGTTCAGCATAGGGCAGGATGACCCTACAGAGACGGTCCAGCGGAGCCTGAGGGTCAGGGAGGGAGGGGGAAGCTGGGACCTGAAGGAGGCAGTGAAAACCCGCAACAGCCGAAGGCTCCGGGAGTCTTCTCAAGGCATCTCCCCAGCGCCCCAGCCCAACAGCCTCAGCGGGCTCCCTCCTCCCCGCCTCCCCTCGCTACCCCGCTGACCGAACGAGTTGAGAAAGTCCGCGATTTTCTTGATGCTGCTGGTGATTATTTCAATGTACTCCCGGTTAGCCCAGTCCTGGTGAATCTCCCTCTGCACCGGATCCTCTTGTCCCGCCATGGCGGCCGCCTGAGGAAGAACGACTGCGCAGGCGCCCCGACCCCATAGGCCTCCAGTGCGCCTGCTCCGCCAGCCCACGCCCATCTTCTTGGGCACCCACGAATTCTCCGGCACTGTGATACGCCCGTGCAATGTCCCGTCCTCGCAGGCGTTTGCTGTCTGCTCCCACGCTGTAGAAACAGAAGCCTCGACTCCAGCGGCGAGATTATAGTGCACGCACGTTACGGTCGTTAAAAGGGCGCGTGGGATCTCGCCATCTCCCTCAAATGCTCCAGGCTCAGGTTGCACAGTGTCAGCAGTAATATGGGCACTAAATCACATTAAATACAAGTCTTTTTTTTTTTTTTTCGAGACGGAGTCTTGCTCTGTCACCCAGATTAGAGTGCAGTGGCTCAATGCAACCTCCGCCTCTGGGTTCAAGTGATTCTCCTGCCTCAGCCTCCCAAGTGCTGGGATTACAAGTGCAGGCCGCCACACCCGCCTAATTTTTTTTTGTATTTTTACTAGAGACAGGGTTTCGCCATGTTGCAGGCTGGTCTCGAACTCCTGGCCTCAAGTAATTTACCTGCCTTGGCCTCCCAAAGTGCAGTGCTGGGATTACAGGCGTGAGTCACCATGCCCAGCCTAAATACAAGTCATTTTTAAAATGCCTTCCTAGCCAGACGTGGTAGCACACACCTGTGGCCCCAGCTACTCGGGAGGCTAATGCAGGAGAATTGCTTGAAGCTGGGAGGTGGAGCTTGCAGTGAGCCGAGATCACGCCACTGCACTCCAGCCTGGCACCTGGCGAAAGAGCGAGACTCTGTTCAAAAAAGAAAACACATAAATGAATTGAAGGGGAAAACTAAATACACATTTTTCTTTCTTTTTTTTTTTGAGACGGAGTTTCTCTGTTGATGCCCAGAATGGAGAGCAATGGCGCAATCTTGGCTCACTGTAACCTCCACCTCCTGGGTTCAAGTGATTCTCCTGCCTCAGCCTCCTGGGATTACAGGTGCTCACCACCACACCTGGCTATTTTTCATATTTTTTAGTAGGCCAACATGTTGGCCAGGCTGGTCTCAAACTCCTGACCTCAGGTGATCCGCCCACCTAGGCCTCCCAAAGTGCTGGGATTACAGGCATTAGCCTCCACGCCTGGCCTATTATGCAGTCATTTAAATGCTAATCATGAACACAAGCAACATGAAAACATACAAACCGAAGGGAAAAACTAAATACACATTTTTCTTTCTTTTTTTTTTTT
>NW_016107596.1:2746310-2747884 GCF_001604975.1 Cebus imitator
CCCAGCTACTAGGGAGGCTGAGGCAGGAGAATCACTTGAACTTGGGAGGCAGAGGGTACAGTGAGCCAAGATCGCACCATTGCACTCCAGCCTTGGTGATAAGAGCAAAACTCTGTCTCAAAAAATAAAATAAAAAATAAAGATATTGCATCATGGTTTCAAATCTTAAATCTACTATCCAGGAGTCATTTCACCTCTTTGAGTTTTGGTTTCTTTATGTGTAATTCAAGGGTAACAACACTGATGAATTAGGATTGTTGGAGGATTACGTGAGAAAGTATACATAAAACACTAAGCACAATGCCTAGCTCTTCATAAAGCATGCATTCAGGATCAGTTTATATTTTCTTATTATGCAGACAGCAGAAAACTATCCAACAATTTTTTAAATGATCATCTTCCATGGACAAGTCAGACTCAAGTCTTGTCCTTTTGCTTGACTTCCCGTACACCTGTTCCAGCATCTCCCCTTGAGTAATTCCAAATGACTCAAGGATATGATGCTGTTCTTGAGTGAAGATGGTTCCTGTGGACTTCAGGAGCCTTTTCCTAAATGCTTTACAGAACTTGCTGTCAGATAGTCCTCCGGTTATGGGTTTGCTAGCATGATAGTTTTTCACTGTAGGAATTGTTTCTGATGAGTGACACAGGGCTGCAGAGGCCAGCTTTGGGAATGTTGTTGGTGCAACAAGGAGCGCTACAGTCAACATAGCGAAACCAGGTCCCTGTCTTCACCTTTTTTTTTTTTTTTTGAGACAGAGTCTCATTCTGTCACCCAGGCTGGAGTGCAGTGGTGCGATCTCGGCTCACTGCAACCTCTGCCTCCAGGGTTCTAGCAATTTGCTTGCCTTAGTCTCCCAAGTAGCTGGGATTATAGGCCTGAATCACCACGCTTGGCTAATTTTTGCATTTTTTTGGTAGAGGCTGGGTTTTGCCATGTTGGCCAGGCCGGCCTCGAACTCCTGACCTCAAGTGATCTGCCTGCCTCGGCCTCCCAAAGTGCTGGGATTACAGGCATGAGCCACTGCGCCCAGCCCCTGTCTTCACTTTGAGTTGGTCATACACTTCACAGAACTTGGGATCTCATTGATGACTTCAGGTATAAGAATCAATGTGGAATCAAAGCTCGAAGAAATTTAGCGCTTGCATTAAGCCTGGTCATTTGAGCTTCCTTTGCAGTCATATGCACTTGGACCATTATCGGCACAGCTGGGCCTATTAGGTCAGTATTTCAAATTCCTGCTAACACTTTGTGACACCATATTTGTGCCACAATAAACGTAACTGAGACATCATAGAAGGGTGGAGACGGCATGTGCACCATAGCACCGTTGCTGCCTGCTTTGAAAGCATTGAATCAGTTTTTGGCAGAGTAAATGTGGCTATTGTCATGAGAATCCCTGAACAGTGCAACCAGAATGTTGAGCACTACATGATACAGACCACATTCTGGTTTTCCATATGGAGCAGGATATCAGACTTGGAGGTGATGGTGAATGGCACACATCCCTTAGAGCTGGGCAGACTGCACAGAGGACTGTTGTACAAATTCTATTTTTTTTTTTTTTTTGACA
>NW_016107596.1:2749774-2751380 GCF_001604975.1 Cebus imitator
GATCTCGGCTCACCGCAACCTCCGCCTCCTGGGTTCAGGCAATTCTCCTGCCTCAGCCTCCTGAGTAGCTGGGATTACAGGCACGCACCACCATGCCCAGCTAATTTTTTGTATTTTTGGTAGAGACGGGGTTTCACCATATTGACCAGGATGGTCTCGATCTCTTGACCTTGTGATCCACCCGCCTCGGCCTCCCAAAGTGCTGGGATTACAGGCTTGAGCCACCGCGCCCGGCCTCAGGGTTATTATTTTAAGTGATGATTACAAAGTTGTCAAATCACTCCTTCGCTAATACAGCAAAAGTGTCAGTATTTCAGCATTGTAAGAATGAGACAAAATCATTCTTTCGAGATTATTTATTTTCTTTTTGAGCCAGGCGCCTTGCTATGTTGCCCAGACTGGTCTTGAACTCCTGGGCTCAAGCAGTCTATCCGTCTCAGCCACCCAGATAGCTGGGATTACAGGTGCTCTGAGGTTAAATAGAAGGCTGAGAAAGGTGTTCTGTCTGAAAATCAAGGGAAGACGTGCATTTTCTCCTGCTCTTGACAGGTGAACATTTATTAATTCTCTTTCCTTGCACTGGGATCATTCAAATAGAGCAACAAAACCTGGTAGGGCTCTGGGTCACTCTGCCTGAGTACCCACTAAGCAGAGTGTGATGAATTGGGACTAATTTTTAACACTAACTACAGGCCCTGGGACTTTTATGCAGACTCCTGACCAAAGCCTTTGAAGTAGGGGTCGCCTGTTCTCTGTGGCTTGATCAAAGGCACACAGGTGTGGCGCGGTGGGGAGGAGGACAATGGAGGGGACAGGATTCAAACCAGCTCTCTTGAAGCCCGAGTCCTGGACAAGGCATTCCAATGAGGTGGGTTGGGGGAGTGTGGCCCTGACGCCTCCCAGCAGGGCGCCTCGGCTCGGGCTCCCCCGCGGTCCTGGGTCACAAAGGCGGTTGCCAGGCGCCAGGCGGAGAAAGGGCGCCACGAAACAGCGGCCGCTACTGTGGAGCGTGCGACCCTCAGAATTCAGCCCCGTGAATCCCAGGCCTGGATGGTGGGGCTGGGCTGGGGTTCCCACCGTCTCCTCCGCCTCAGCCAGAACCGTCTGGTCCCTGCCCCCGGGTAGGGACCCCTTCTTCTGGCGGGGAGTGGGAGCCTCTTGCACTCTTTTGGGCAGCTCCGGACCCTAGGGATCTCCATTTACAGTTCACGACCTCAGCTGCACTTTGGCGCTATCGCCTGCCGGGTTTCCCAGGTGGGGAAATCAAGAGATGGGGTTCCTTGGAACTGGAAGTGCGGTGTGAAGGGGAAAAGTTTTTGGCCAGGAGAATCGGGTGTTCCCTATATGGGACCTATTGAGCAGCCTGAGCAGAGTTCGTAGGTTCAAGCCCTTCTGCAGTAGTTGAGAGTGACTTCTGGGCGGTGGGGAATGGGGTGAACCATCTTTAAACTTTGTGTGAAGTGGTGCAGGGCCCTAGGTTTAGAAGCCCTCCCGTCCTGTGTTGGTTCTGCGGAATATTTAGACTGACTCCTGACCTCAAGTGATCCGCCTGTCTCGGCCTCCAAAGTGCTGATTGCAGGCCTGAGGCCTGAGCCACCGTGCCCCG
>NW_016107596.1:2753666-2755630 GCF_001604975.1 Cebus imitator
CTGACCTCAAGTGATCCGCCTGCCTCAGCTTCCCAAAGTGTTGGGATTACAGATGTGAGCCAGTGTGCCTGGCCACAAATATTTTTGAGACATACTTTTCTGAGCTTCTTCTAATCTCAAGTAATAAGGTCTCATCATGAAGTCCCAGAAACTGTCACCCCAGAAGATACAGGTTCTGTCATTAGCAGCTAACAACACAGCATGGGTCCTAACACTGGACTGGGATATTCATTTCAGACAAATCCACTTCCTTATCTATAAAATGGGTTAAGACCTACTTCCAAAGGCTTGTGAAAAAGTAAGTTTTAGTACACATAGCAGTGGTCAGATTCAATACTTGTAATCGTTCCCTACTTCCTTTATTAGAATTACTAACATCCAGGCTGGGTGTGGTGGTTCATGCCTGTAATCCCAGCACTTTGGGAGGCCAAGATGGGTGGATCACTTGAGGTCAGGAGTTCGAAATCAGCCTGGCCAACATGGCAAAACCCTGTCTTTACTAAAAAATACAAAAGTTAGCTGGGCATGGTGGCGAGTGCCTATAATCCTAGCTATTCAGGAGGCTGAGGCAGAAGAATTGCTTGAACCCAGGACGCAGAGGTTGTGGTGAGCTGAGATCTCGCCACTGCACTCCAGCCTGAGTGAGAGACTCTGTCTCAAAAAATTAAGAATATCCTAACACCTGTTGGAATCTATTCATGGGAACTACAGATTAAGTTTATGTCAATAGTAAGACAGAGATGGGAATTTGAAAGGCCATACCCTCACGAAAAGTATGCCAGGGAAATTCCATGTTCTGATTTCTCTCCTTTAGGACTGTCAATGGCAGGATACCAGCTTTGGTCACCATGGACCCCACTGGACGAGAGCTTCCAATGGCTGCGGCACACAACACCTACACCTTCCTCCAAGCACCCCTTTAGGGCCTCCCCCTGCTTCCCACACACACCATCTGACCTAGAAGTGCAGCTGTGCTTTCAAGAGGTCACTCTAGTCCTAGACAGTCTGGAATCTGGATTGAGTCCCAAGTTACCCTGCCACACATCAGAGTTGCGAAACATGAACAACAAAGGACTGGTCAGGAAGCCCCAGCCCATACGCCTCAGTGGAGTAGATTCTGTCTTTGGCAGGGTTATCACAGCTCAGCCACCAAAGTGGACTGGGACTTTCAGAGTTTCAGACAAGTCAGCCTTTTGTAAAATCATTAGCAGGGAGCACCAGTGGCCCATTGGACTTAAGGAACCTCAAATTCAGATGACAGTGACTATGTGCAAACAGATGCTGCGCTCTATCCTCTTGCTGTATGCAACTTACAAAAAGTGTACCTTTGCCTTGCAGCACTCCAAGTAAAGGGTCCTCATTTGATCCCCATTTCTTCATACCATGCCCTTTGGTATGTATGCACCTGAAGCTTACAGAACCCTGTCCACGTAAATGAAACTGTGACACTGCCCCAGCTGTCTTGCTTTTGTCAGGCAGTGGTGATTCAGGAGCCCCTTATATCCCTTCCCCTCCAAAAAAGGACCAATGATACAGAACAAGGGAGAAAATTTCCATTATAAAGTTGAACGATTTTGAGTCAAACTAGCATTGACATGTACATGTGATAACCATTAAAGAAATAATATAAACCAATGAGCCTAGTGTGAACTCATGTAAACACCTGAGACCACAGTGACTTGGGGGGGAAAGGGGTGCTGAGGAGAAAGATGTATGGATTTCTATGTACCAGAGGATGTAAAAAAAAATCTATATATAGGTCAAGGATTCGTTTAAAAACAACCTCCCGGCTGGGCACAGTGGCTTACTCCTGTAATCCTAGCACTTTAGGAGGCCGAGGAGGGCAGATCACCTGAGCTCAGGAGTTCAAGACCAGCCTGGCCAACATGGTGAAACCCTGCCTCTACTAAAAATATAAAGATTAGCAGGGTGTGCTGGCAGGCGCCTGTAATCCCAGATACTTG
>NW_016107596.1:2758070-2759568 GCF_001604975.1 Cebus imitator
AAAAAAAAAACTAATGATAGACTTTACACCATTTGTAAATAAATTTGTTCTTCTTGATATTAGGAACTTGATATTAGTAAGCCAAGACCAGAGAGGGAGATTGGTCATTTTAATACTGACTGATGCCATTTGCAACCTAACCAATTTGCATAATTTTATTTATTATTATCATCTTTCTTTTTTTACACTGTCACTCTCAGGATATATTACTATTATTTTTTGAGATAAAATTTCACTCTTGTCACCCAGGGCTGGAGTGCAGTGGGGTGATCTTGGCTCACTGCAACCTCCGCCTCCCAAGTTCAAGTGATTCTCCTGCCTCAGCCTTTCAAGTAGCTGGGATTACAGGCGAGTTCCACCATGCCCAGCTAATTTTTGTATTTTTAGTAGAGACAGGGTTTCTCCTTGTTGGATAGGCTGGTCTCAAACTCCTGACTTCAGGTGATCCACACGCCTTGGCCACCCGAACTGCTGGGATTACAGGTGTGAGCCACCGTGCCGGGACCAATTTGCCTAATTTTAAACAAGCCATGGTCCTCCAGCTCTACTGCATGTATAGAATGAAATATTTATTAAAAGTGCTGGTGTGGCCAGGCGCAGAGAAAAATGGCTGTAATCCCAGCTACTTCAGAGGCTGAGGTGGAAGAATCGCTTGAACCTGGGAGATGCAGGTTGCAGTGAGCCAAGATTGCACCGCTGCACTCCAGCCTGGGCAACAGAGTGGGACTCCATCTCAACAACAGCAGCAGCCAAAAAAAAAAAAAAAAAAAAAAAAAAAAAAAAAAAAAAAAAAAAAAAGAAGAAGAAGAAGAGAAGAAGAAGAAAAGGAGGAGGAGGAAGAGAGAGGAGGAGGAGGGAGGAGGGAGGAGGGAGGAGGAGGAGGAAGAAGGAAGAAGTAGTGCTGGTGCATCTCAACAGGAATCCAGCACAAAATTGTCTGGCTTAAAATTCTAGTACGAGAGATTTGCTTAAAGTACCAAACTAAGGATATTGCCTGCCTCAAATTCTCTAAGAAAAAGGTAGAAGGTGTATATTAAACAAACAAAACTAGAGACCATGTAAATAAAGGGCTTTTTTTTGGGACAGGGTCTCACTCTGTCATCCAGGCTGGTGTGTGATGATGGCTCATTGCAGCCTCCACCTCCTGGGCTTGAGCAACCCTCCCATCTCAGCCTCCTGAGTACAGGGACCACAGGATGCATCACCATGCCTGGCTAGTCCAAAAAAAATTTTTTTTGTAGAGATGAGATCTCAGGCTGGTCTTGAATTTTTGGGTTTAAGCAATACTCCCACTTCAGCCTCACAAAGTACTGTGATTACAGGTGGGAGCCACCCCACCAGGCCAGACTTTTTATATTAAATGATTGTTCTGCATCAGACTCAAATTGTATTACAGGGAGACCCCACAGCAGTGGTTCTTAAATCTGAGCTTTTTGGTGTCTATAACCTACCTGAATTGTAACAAAATTTTATAAACATACACTTTTTTTTTTTTTTT